>NC_138294.1:72341606-72616606 GCF_965601325.2 Salmo salar | reverse complement strand
ATTTTACCAGGTAAATTGACCGAGATGACATTCTCATTCGTAGGACCTGGGGAAATCCTCTCAGATCTCCACAAGTGCATAGGGGTCGACTTGGGATTGGGCGTGGTACGGAGCAGACAGACGGCTGATGTAGGCCTACCATGATGTAGTCTGAGTGCAGTTGGAGCAGGTGGTGCAGCAGGCCCTGGTAGGTGGCCAGGGAGGCAGTGGTCTGGAGGCCCAAGGAGGTGGGCACCAGGGGGGGCCGAGTCAGGTATTGCTGGATGCGGTTGTAGGGCTCTGGGTGGGGCAGGTCTGCCATGTGCTCCCGGAAGAAGGGGCAGGTGAGGGGAAAAGAGAAGGCACTGAACGACCTGGGGGGAGAGGGGAAAGGACGGGAGAAAGGGAAATGCTAATATGTATTCAGCTAAAAATGTACATTGAAGTATAGTCAGTAGAAAACCCAGATAAAGGCACAGTACTCCAAGTGGTGGACTTTGCGGGGGGTGGTCGAGAAGTGGCTATAGGAAAGTATCTCTGGCACAGGCAGCTCCCTCTTCACCACAGAACCCTTTCCCTTAGAGTCCACTGTGTAAACCACCTAACGAGAGGAAAGAGAGATGAGAGAGAGGGTTTACCGTCAACCTCCCACAGGTGGAAAGAAATAAAATTATACAACATCTACACTGAGAATACAAAACATTAGGAACACCTGCTCTTTCCATTGCAAAGACTGACCAGGTGAAAGGTATGATCCCCTATTGATGTCACCTGTTAAATCGGTGTAGATGAAGGGGAGAAGACAGGTTAAAAGAAGGAGTTTTCAGCCTCCAGACAATTGAGACGTGTGCCATTCAGAGGGTGAATTGACAAGACAAAAGATTGAAGTGCCTTTGAAAAAGGTATGGTAGTAGGTGCCAGGCGCACCGGTTTGAGTGTCAAAAACTGCAACGCTCTCAGGTTTTTCACACTCAGCAGTTTCCCGTGTGTTTCAAGAATGGTCCACCACCAAAAGGACATCCAGCAAACTTGACACAACTGTGAGAAGCATTGGAGTCAACATGGGCCAGCATCCCTGTGGAATGCTTGACACCTTGTAGAGTCCATTCCAGACACATTGAGGCTGTTCTGAGGGCAAAAGGGGATGCAACTCAATATTAGGAAGGTGTTCCTAATGTTCTGTACACGCAGTGTATATTCTCATGAAAACAAATAGGCCTAGTGCACACTCAGGTTGTACAAGTGATATAAAATAGGTTGTACATAACAACTGTGATCAAATCTTAAGACTGCCACAACTGTCTTTCTGATTCTGCCACAATACACTTGTTAATCTGGTTTATCATACACATCCCTATGAGACTGATACACAATCCACGTTTATAAATTGATAATAGTTATAGGGTTACCTCCTGCAACTGTTTGTCCCAGTCGTAAAAGACAGTGAGCAGGCTGTGGGTCATGGAGTAGGAGCTGTCGCCCTTCAGAGCCTGCAGGCTAGAGAAGGCCTGCCAGCCCAGGGAGGGGCGCACTCGCATCACCTGGTCCACGCCCTCCTGCCCCCACCACAGCTGAAACACACACACGTGCACACAAACAAACATGCTCACACACACTCATTTTATATTGTCACAAATGAGTGTTTCATATCACACACGTTTGTAACACAAATACACGTAATTTCACAATGAATGAGCAAAAAAGTACTTCACACGGATATACCTCTTCGGTCTCTGTGACAAAGGCGAACTCTCCGTGGTAGGACAGAGTGAAGTACTTGATCATCTGATCCAGAGGGAATCCATTAAAGAACAGGTAGCTCATCCCCTGGTCTTGACTGTTGGGAACCACAGACAAAAGATAGACAATGACTTTGTGCAAATATGACCTACCTTCATGCAAGCATCATGCATGTACAGTTGAAGTCGGAAGTTTACATACACCTTAGCCAAATACATTTAAATTCAGTTTTTCACAATTCCTGACATTTAATCCTAGTAAAAATTCCGTTTTAGGTCAGTTAGGATTACCACTTTATTTTAAGAATGTGAAATGTCAGAATAATTGTAGAGAGAATTATTTCTTTCAGCTTTAACTTCTTTCATCACATTTCCAGTGGGTCAGAAGTTTACATACACTCAATTAGTATTTGGTAGCATTGCCTTTAAATTGTTTTACTTGGGTCAAACGTTTCAGGTACCCTTCCACAAGCTTCCCACAATAAGTTGGGTGAATTTTGGCCCATTCCTCCTGACAGAGCTGGTGTAACTGAGTCAGGTTTGTAGGCATCCTTGCTCGCACACGTTTTTTTAGTTCTGCCCACAAAATATTTATAGGATTGAGGTCAGGGCTTTGTGATAGCCACTCCAATACCTTGACTTTGTTGTCCTTAAGCTATTTTGCCACAATGTTGGAAGTATGCTTGGGGTCATTGTCCATTTGGAAGACCCATTTGCAACCAAGCTTTAACCTCCTGACTGATGTCTTGAGATGTTGCTTCAATATATCCACATAATTTTCCATCCTCATGATGCCATCTATTTTGTGAAGTGCACCAGTCCCTCTGGCAGCAAAGCCCCCCCACAACATGATGCTTCCACCCCCGTGCTTCACGGTTGGGATGGTGCTCTTCAGCTTGCAAGCTTCCCCCTTTTCCCTCCAAACATAACGATGGTCATTATGGCCAAACATTTCTATTTTTGTTTCATCAGACCAGAGGACATTTCTCCAAAAAGTATGATCTTTTTCCCCATGTCCAGTTGCAAACCGTTGTCTGGCTTTTTTATGGCGGTTTTGGAGCAGTGGCTTATTCCTTGCTGAGCAGTCTTCCAGGTTATGTCGATATAGGACTCGTTTTACTGTGGTTCTGAGATTGATTTGCACTTTTCGCACCAAAGTACGTTCATCTCTAGGAGACAGAACGCTTCTCCTTCCTGAGCGATATGACGGCTGCGTGGTCCCATGGTGTTTATACTTGCGTACTATTGTTTGTACAGATGCATGTGGTACCTTCAGGCGTTTGGAAATTGCTCCCAAGGATGAACCAGACTTGTGGAAGTAAAAAAAATCTTGGCTGATTTCTTTTGATTTTCCCATGATGCCAAGCAAATACACACTGAGTTTGAAGGTAGGCCTTGAAATACATCCACAGGTACACCTCCAATTGACTAAAATTATGTCAATTAGCCTATCAGAAGCTTCTAAAGGCATGACATCATTTTCTGGAATATTCCAAGCTGTTTAAAGGCACAGTCAACTTAGTGTATGTAAACTTCTGACCCACTGGAATTGTGATACAGTGAATTATAAGTGAAATAATCTGTCTGTAAACAATTGTTGGAGAAATTACTTGTGTCATGCACAAAGTAGATGTCCTAACCGACTTGCCAAAACTATAGTTTGTTAACAAGAAATTTGTGGAGTGGTTGAAAAACTAGTTTTAATGACTCCAACCTAAGTGTATATAAACTTCCGACTTCAACTGTACCTGCGTTTACACACACATGCACCAGGGTTTCCGTTAGCCAGTAGTAGCTGGCTTTTGGCAGATTAAAAAAATGATAAACCGAGAAATAAACTTGGCGTCATCTAATTGTCCGGGAGAAGAAAAAAATTGGCATTGCAAAATAATGCTTTTTAGCCTATTCATTTATGAAAATACCAGTTGATGTAAATATATTTGACCACTCACACTTATCGGTCTATGGGTTAGTTTGCATAATTTAGTGGAATTAAATGGCCAGATGTATTTTCATTAGTCGTTATGATTATTATTTATCACACGTGCACAGCATACAGATAAGAGAGCCTAGTTTAAGCTGAAAATCTGTTACAGCTTCTGTTGCAGCTGGAGTGAAACGCAATTTTTTTTAAGCCCAATCATTGCGAGAACAATTCTAAATGAAATCACATGTTAAAAACAGTTTTGATAGCCACAGCTAAAAAGAGCTACTATTTTTATTTCTCAACTGTAATTGAAGCACACTTCCAATTTGCCATTCAAGTGCATATAACGGTAGGCAGGCTTCAGAGCGTCACTGTCACGACTTCCGCCGAAGTCGGCTCCTCTCCTTGTTCGTTCGGCGTTCGGCGTCACCGGCCTTCTAGCAATCGCCGCTCCATTTTCATTGTTCCATTTGTTTTGTCTTGTTCCCTGCACACCTGGTTTCCATTCCCTAATTACACTGCTAAATACAGTGGGGGGAAAAAGTATTTGATCCCCTGCTGATTTTTTACGTTTTCCCACTGACAAAGAAATTATCAGTCTATAATTTTAATGGTAGGTTTATATGAACAGTGAGAGACAGAATAACAACAACAAAAAATCCAGTAAAACGCATGTCTAAAATGTTATAAATTGATTTGCATTTTAATGAGGGAAATAAGTATTTGACCCCTCTGCAAAACATGACTTAGTACTTGGTGGCAAAACCCTTGTTGGCAATCACAGAGGTAAGACGTTTCTTGTAGTTGGCCACCAAGTTTGCACACATCTCAGGAGGGATTTTGTCCCACTCCTCTTTGCAGATCTTCTCCAAGTCATTAAGGTTTCGAGGCTGACGTTTGGCAACTCAAACCTTCAGCTCCCTCCACAGATTTTCTATGGGATTAAGGTCTGGAGACTGGCTAGGCTACTCCAGGACCTTAATGTGTTTCTTCTTGAGCCACTCCTTTGTTGCCTTGGCCGTGTGTTTTGGGTCATTGTCATGCTGGAATACCCATCCACGACCCATTTTCAATGCCCTGGCTGAGGGAAGGAGGTTCTCACCCAAGATTTGACAGTACATGGCCCCGTCAAATGATGCGGTGAAGTTGTCCTGTCCCCTTAGCAGAAAAACACCCCCAAAGCATAATGTTTCCACCTCCATGTTTGACGGTGGGGATGGTGTTCTTGGGGTCATAGGCAGCATTCCTCCTCCTCCAAACACGGCGAGTTGAGTTGATGCCAAAGAGCTCCATTTTGGTCTCATCTGACCACAACACTTTCACCAGTTGTCCTCTGAATCATTCAGATGTTCATTGGCAAACTTCAGACGGGCATGTATATGTATTCTTGAGCAGGGGGACCTTGCGGGCGCTGCAGGATTTCAGTCCTTCACGGCGTAGTGTGTTACCAATTGTTTTCTTGGTGACTATGGTCCCAGCTGCCTTGAGATCATTGACAAGATCCCGTGTAGTTCTGGGCTGATTCCTCACCGTTCTCATGCTCATTGCAACTCCACGAGGTGAGATCTTGCATGGAGCCCCAGGCCGAGGGATATTGACAGTTCTTTTGTGTTTATTCCATTTGCGAATAATCGCACCAAATGTTGTCACCTTCTCACCAAGCTGCTTGGCGATGGTCTTGTAGCCCATTCCAGCCTTGTGTAGGTCTACAATCTTGTCCCTGACATCCTTGGAGAGCTCTTTGATCTTGGCCATGGTGGAGAGTTTGGAATCTGATTGATTGATTGCTTCTGTGGACAGGTGTCTTTTATATAGGTAACAAGCTGCGGTTAGGAGCACTCCCTTTAAGAGTGTGCTCCTAATCTCAGCTCGTTACCTGTATAAAAGACACCTGGGAGCCAGAAATCTTTATGATTGAGAGGTAGTCAAATACTTATTTCCCTCATTAAAATGCAAATCAATTTATAACATTTTTGACATGCGTTTTTCTCTATTTTTTTGTTGTTATTCTGTCTCTCACTGTTCAAATAAACGTACCATTAAAATGATAGACTGATCATTTCTTTGCCAATGGGCAAACGTACAAAATCAGCAGGGGATCAAACACTTTTTCCCCCCACTGTATTCCTCTGTTCCCCCTCCATGTCTTTGTGTGGAATTGTTTTGTGTTACGTGTTTTATGTGACGCGCCAGGCTGGTTTTCCATGATCCGTGTTTATTTCACGAAGCATGTTTATTTCGTAAACTATAGCTTTTGTGACTGTTTTCGCGCTTTGCACTTTTGACATTTTGCTGGAGGTTTTGACGCAGTTGCATCCGTCTGCTGTTTGCTCCTGCCTAAATAAAGTGTGCGCCTGTTCACAACTCTCTGCTCTCCTGCACCTGACTTCGCTACCAGTACGCACACCCGTGACAGTCACACACCACTTTGCAATGAGCTGGAGGCAATATGCATTTTGAAAACATACAGTTAATTATTTGAAACCTGATCATTTTACTACATATTATGAGGCATGTTCACCTTGCTTCAAAGCAGCCTAGCCAAAACACAACCAAACATGGGAGGTCAATATTTCATAAAGACTTCTATATGCCATTGAAACAAGTAGCCCATTTCTCTCATGTTCTATTGGTTTTCAAATCAACTTTCTTTCATTATCCAGTAGACAAAGGCCCAATCCTGCGCATTGCTCTGCTTATAATGTGAAGAAATAATTGTTTATCAACATTTTAAGTGAAACATTCTGATCTGTTGCATCAGCCTCATGGCTTATTTTGATTTTCTTTGCCTAGGCCTACTGGTTATATGAATGTGGGATCTATCATCCCAGAGCCTGTTTGGAATAGGCTATTTCTTTCTCGTACAGAACGACAAGTTGACCAATAGAATAGGTCAACTTTTCTACTATGGGGGATAATAGATTGACATAGACTAGTGATTTTGCTGTTCATTAGGCCTAACGTTACTCGTCATTTTATTCTAAAATCGGAATTGTTAAGTACGCACGCAGTTGCATCATCGAGATGCATATTCTGTTAAGATTAATTAAGTTGACATTTTAGTCATTTAGCAGATGCTCTTATCTAGTTAGTGCATTCATCTAAAGACAGCTAGGTGGGACAAACACATCACAGGCATAGAAAGTAAATTCTTCCTCAAAGTAGAGTCAGAGCTAGAAGGGGGGCGGACGCTCAAGGTGAGGAGGAGGATTATTTAAGGTACTGCTAGAAGAGGTAGGGTTTCAGGGGTGTTCGGAAGATGGGAAGGGACTCTGCTGTCTTAGCATCAGGGGGAAGCTGGTTCCACCATTGGGGTACCAGGACAGAGAAGAGCTTGGACTGGGCTGAGCGGGAGCTGCCCTCCCCTAGGGGTGGGAGGGCCAAGAGACCTAAGGTGGCAGAACAGAGTTCTTGGGTTGGGGTGTAGGGTTTTAGCAGAGCCTGAAGGTAGGGAGGGGCAGTTCCTCTTGCTGTTCCGTAGGTAAGCACCATGGTCTTGTAGTGGATGCGAGCTTCGACTGGAAGCCAGTGGAGTGTGCGGAGGAGCGGGGTGACATGAGAACTTGGGAAGGTTGAAAACCAGGTGGGCTGCAGCACTCTGGATAAGTTGCAGGAGTTTGATGGCACAAGCGGGGAGCCCAACCAACAGCGAGTTGCAGTAGTGCAGACGGGAGAGGACAAGTGATTAGGACTTTCGCCGCTTCCTGTGTGAGGTACGGTCGTACTCTACGGATGTTGTAGAGCATGAACCTGCAGGACCGAGTTACTGCTTTGATGTTTGCAGAAAACGACAAGGTGTTGTCCAGGGTCACGCCAAGGTTCTTTGCACTCTGGGAGGGCGACACTGTGGAGTTGTCAACCGTGATGGAGAGGTGATTTCTGTCATTCTTAGAACCGTGGGTGTCCGGTAAATTAAAATAATGCTAGCCAAATGTCCGGCGCCACATTTTCCTAATGGAAACCCTTACACGAACGTTATGCACACACTTATGCTACTTTCTAGCCTTTATTTCAGAGGCTGTTTTAGTTGTGTGTGCTCACAGTCCTGTCGTTCAAATCTATAGCTATATGAACCCTAAATGTAAGCTAGCCTCTCTCTCTCTCTCTCTCTCTCTCTCTCTCACACACACACAGCTGAATACCCACGAGCAGAGCAGAGCGTTGCCCCAGATGTAGAGGATGGCACTGATGGGGTTGAACACCATGCCCCTCAAGTGCAAAGTCACTGTGACATTCTCCTGAGTCTTGGTCACCACCGTGAACGAGTCTCCACTGCCTGCACAAACACACTCCGTTACTCACCCTAATGGAAAACAAGTCAATATTTCACATAATATAATATATAATATTAATGTGTTAATGGGGTCACGCTGTCGCTAAATAGTTTAGCTTCCTCGCTCAAGAGTTCACACTGGTACTCAATCTTGCATCCTCTGTCTTGCAAACACACGTGACCGTCCTCTGGGAACACCACCGAAAAGCTAGCGGATGGGGGTATTTCAACCTGAGGAGTGAGTTTAAACCAACTCAACTCAGTTACAAAATGCAAAACATATATAAGAGGGGCAGAAAATACCTTTTGGAATATACTTCGGCAAGGTGTCGCCGAGGTGGAAATTATTGTCTGCAAAGACCAGAAACAGTCTTATTACTACATGTCCTACTTCTCACACCATTCTGTTACATTGAAATTATAGTGTGCAGACCTTCAGGCTTCAAAGTTTCTGTAAATCATCTGAAATAACATGTTACTACTGTACCTAATATGAGGAGGTGGTAGGAGTGGGCCTGTTTATTGTCCGGTAGCAGTTCGAGGAGAACCAAGTCAATCAGGTGGTTGTGGGAAGAATCCTGGGCTGCCCATTTGACCTGGCAGGCTGTACCTGAGGATAATATACACATGAGGGGTGAAGCTAAACAGCTCAGACCTGGGTTCAAATACTACTTGAATTCATTCAAATACTTTCAGCGTTTGCTTGAGCGCCAAATGGGCAGGTTTAGCACCTTTGTAACTATTCTATTGGTTAATTAAGCCAGGCAAGTTCAATCAAGCACAGATAAAGTATTTCAAATGATTTAAAATACAATTTTACCCAGGTCTGCAGACAGTGAAAAATAATATATCACAACACAATCATCAGTTAGCCTACATTAGACAGTTGTGTATAGTACTACAAAAAACCTTAATATAAAACATTCATGGTAATTCATGGAAAATATGTTGGCTGGTGAACTCACTGTTCATAAACTCGCAAGCAGTGCTGCCCTTGGAGTCTAGCAACTGAGTAAACGTCACATCCCCGTCTGTTGGGGAAATTGAACCGTGGAAAATAATAAGAGAAGTAAAGACTAAGAGAATTGTGTGATAAGAAAAAAACAGAGAAGGAAATCCCAAATAAGAGACAGTTAAGCACACAGCCTGAGTAAAAATAAATCATAATATCTGACAGCAGATGAAAGCCAGAGGTTTGGGACTGACTGGCTGACTGATTCATTGTTTGACTAATTGACTGGCTGCCTGCTTGAATAACTAACTAACTGACTGACTGACCGTAGACCTGGGCCCTGTAGAGGGTGCCCTTCTGCCAGCCTCCTCCCAGGATGTAGAAGTACTCGGTATCGTGGTACGGGATGAACACAGGCACTATGCGGGACACGCACACTGTGCGCAGCACCTGCTGCCACGCCTCTGACACAGGGTAGAGAGAGGGGGATACGGAGTTTTAATGGAGCTATGTATAGTTTTGTTAGTGGATCTGATTGCTATGGCCACAAAGAGATTTTGTGTCCGAAATTTTGCCACAGTTTTTTTTCAATGTGAGTCATCCGTTGACAGTCTTTTTACGTATGCAGCTTGTCCAAAAATAGTTGAGTTGTTTAACTTGATGGACAGAAACATACAATTCATGAATGAATACCCAATTTAATCTGTGTTCATGCGTCTCTAGGTGCCGTAGTCTCAATTTGAGAATCAACTGTGCAATTTCTAGTACAAAGTCTAGGACAAAAAGGCTTCTCAACAGTTTTTACCCCAAGCCATAAGACTCCTGAACAGGTAATCAAATGGCTACCTGGACTATTTGCATTGTGTGCCCCCCCCAACCCCTCTTTTTACGCTGCTGCTACTCTCTGTTTATCATATATGCATAGTCACTTTAACTATAAATTCATGTACATACTACCTCAATTGGGCCGACCAACCAGTGCTCCCGCACATTGGCTAACCGGGCTATCTGCATTGTGTCCCGCCACCCAACACCCCCTCTTTTACGCTACTGCTACTCTCTGTTCATCATATATGCATAGTCACTTTAACCATATCTACATGTACATACTACCTCATCAGCCTGACTTACCGGTGTCTGTATGTAGCCTCTCTACTTTTATAGCCTCGCTACTGTATATAGCCTGTCTTTTTACTGTTGTTTTATTTCTTTACCTACCTATTGTTCACCTAATACCTTTTTTGCACTATTGGTTAGAGCCTGTAAGTAAGCATTTCACTGTAAGGTCTACACCTGTTATATTCGGCGCACGTGACAAATAAACTTTGATTTGATTTGATTTATTCTGTGGACACAGGGGACAGAGATTCCAGATTTCATGTTCCAGTGTGTAAGCAGGGTGAATGGGAGCCAGCGTTTTCTGATGGTGCGCTGGTACCTGAGGGCGGGGCTCTTAGAGGCAGCAGAGAGAAGTTGCCCACGAAGCGGTGCAGCAGCTGGTTCTGGCGGATGAACAGGGAGCTCTCTGTGGAGATTGCCTCCAAGATCATGGAGGAGAACTCCACCTGGGGGCAGTTCAGGGAGCCCGCCCAACAGCTCTCGATGCCCACCTAAGTGTAAACCGTTTGGACACACATGCATACCAGGGTGGGGGTCAATTCCATGTAAATTCAGGTAGTAAACTGAAATTACAATGTTTTTTTTATGGAGAAGCATTCAGGAAAATTGGAATTGAAATGGACTAAAATGAAACGTTTGCTTGAGCCTGCTTGGTGTGACAGATGGGCAGGATTTGCACTTTAGGGACTATTCCATTAGTTCCATTGCACCATGCAAGCTCAATCAAGCACAACTAAAGCATTCAAATGATTTAAACTTTTTGTATAGTTTATTATTGGGAGTATATGAAACAAAAATATCAAATGTAAATGTTTCCTACGTTGTAGGAGTTGCATCTATTTTGCTCTGTTCTGGGACAACGTGGACCGGCCCAATTTCCAATGCAACAACTGTTTTCTTGCGGAGGACTACAATCCCTCAGCCTCAGGGTATTCTACTGATTGGCTTGGGTCCACCATGTCCCACTTCCCATTGGTCATCGAGGGATCTCCCAAACCTATCGAGTCGCAACAGTGGCCAAACCTCTACGGACAATAAATATACTTAATCGGCTATTATCGTTTTACATGAATTATCCCAATGCGAGGTATCCAGATTTTCCTGTATTCCTGACTAAGTTAACCATTGAACATTTCTCCTCTATTTTTATTCCCCTCGCTGTCTGAGGTCTGACAGCCCTGGGCAACTCCAGTCCTCGGGGGCCTGATTGGTGTCACACGTTTCCCTACTTTGCCCCCCCTAGCAAACACAGCTGATTAAACTAATTGCATTGTAAACTGAAGATCATGATTAGTTGATTATTGGAGTCAGGTGTGTTAGCTGGGACTGGGACAAAAGTGTGACACCAATCAGGCCCCAGAGGACTGGAGTTGCCCAGGCTGGTGCCTTGCAGATAAACATGCACCTTTTAAACAATAGAGTTAAGAACAAATCAAACCTTTGGTATTTATTTGATATTTCAGAGCTTATTCACAAGAGGAACCAAGCCTCGGCCAAAGCTAGGAAAACTGACCGTCTCTGATTGGCAAGATTTCAGACAACTCAGAAACAGTTGTACTATCTTAATTAAGAAAGCTAAATCCAACTACTTGTTAAGCTCTATTTCTGACTCTGCTGCTGATTCTTATAAATTCGTGAAGAAAATGTATTTGCTGAAGTGTGCAAATTCCTCCCCTTCCCTGCCTAAGCAAGTTCTGTCAGACTCGGGCATCATTACAATAAATGTTTTTGATGATTTTAATCACAATTGTATATTTTAATTTGAGGATTATTTTATAGCCATGGGCCTGATTTCCCAAAAGCATCTTCAGGCTAAGTTCATCATTAGAACCTTCGTAGGAGCATCGTTAAATCTCAGAGCTGTTTCCCAAAACCATCGTTATTAACGTTGCACTTGAAAGCGCTCGTAATCTAACACCTGCCTCAGACTAGAACAGCTAAGTGCGTCATTAGATATTTTTTGCCCTCCTGTGTCACTTTATATACAGAAGATCTCCACTAAACATTGAATCACATGGCTTATCCACCTCTCTGTGACCGCTTATAACTTCAGAACAAAGTTGATTACAAAATACAAATACAAAGTTGCCAATGTCTTTGCAATTCATACAAACAAGCGACGTATAAAAAAAGATGCTTCAAATTAAAACAGATGACTGCATTCAAATATAAATAGCCTACAGTAGGCTATAGGCCTATGTTCAATCAATTGAGTTCTATTTTTCTACTTGTATGCTACTGTCTGTAATTTGTCTCAATATATTTCATAAAGTGTAGCCTAACACGTGCATAATGATGTTCCAAATCTTGATTTAGTGCATTATTATAGGGCAGTGGTTCCCAAACTTTTTATAGTCCCGTACCCCTTCAAACATTCAACCTCCAGCTGCACCAGAGTCAGCGCACTCTCAAATTTTGTTTTTTTGCCAACATTGTAAGCCTGCCACACACACTACAATACATTTATTAAACATAAGAATGAGTGTGAGTTTTTGTTTCAACCCGGCTCGTGGGAAGTGACAAAGAGCTCTTATAGGACCAGTGCACAAATAATAATAATCAATAATTTTGCTCTTTATTTAACCATCTTACATATAAAACCTCATTTGTTCATCGAAAATTGTGAATAACTCACCACAGGTTAATGAGAAGGGTGTGCTTGAAAGGATGCACATAACTCTGCATTGTTGGGTTGTATTAGAGTCTCAATCTTAAATCATTTCCCACACACAGTCTGTGCTTGTATTTTGTTTTCATGCTAGTGAGGGCCGAGAATCCACTCTCACATAGGTACGTGGTTGCAAAGGGCATCAGTGTCTTAACAGTACGATTTGCCAAGGCAGGATACTCTGAGCGCAGCCCAATCCAGAAATCTGTCAGTGGCTTCTGATTAAATTACATTTTCACAGAACCGCTTGTTGCAATTTCGATGAGGCTCTCTTGTTCAGATATCGGTAAGTGGACTGGAGGCAGGGCATGAAAGGAATAAAGAATCCAGTTGTTAGTGTCATCCGTTTCAGGAAAGTACCTGTGTAATTGCGCACCCAACTCACTCAGGTGCTTTGCTATATCACATTTGACATTGTCCGTAAGCTTGAGTACATTTGCACACAAAAAAATCATACAATGATGGAAAGACCTGTGTGTTGTCCTTGTTAATGCAGACAGAAAGACCTCCAAATTCTTCAATTTTGTCCCGCACATTGAATATAGCTGCGGAGAGTCCCTGTAATCCTAGATTCAGATCATTCAGGTGAGAAAAAACATCACCCACATAGGCCAGTCGTGTGAGAAACTCGTCATCATGCAAGCGGTCAGACAAGTGAAAATGATGGTCAGTAAAGAAAACTTTAAGCTCTTCTCTCAATTCAAAAAAACGTGTCAATACTTTGCTCCTTGATAACCAGCGCACTTCTGTATGTTGTAAAAGCGTAACATGGTCGCTGCCAATATCATTGCATAGTGCAGAAAATACATGAGAGTTCAGGGGCCTTGCTTTAACAAAGTTGGTAACCAGTTATAGGGTAAGCATTATAATAAGCCGCATCAATATTTGCAGCCATAGGTGATAATATCTTTCTAGGAGCTGATCCATCATCAGTACTGTAGAATAATTTGAATGTTAAGATTTTAATGGAGAAAGCTGAACCGAGAGCAGGGTTGTCTTTCTTTTGATCCTATCAGTATCAACATGCATCAATATGTATGTTACATCTTCAGCCGTTGTAGGAAAGATGCATAGTTAAAACACTCGTAAACCTAAGTTCCATCGCTATCGGGATACCGGGCCCTGGTCAGTCAGTTTGTTGTTCCCAGCCTCTAGCTGACTTGATTGAAAACTCCTCAACTACTAGTGAATCTGTGTTATCATTTCAACAAGTTACTACCTGTGATGTGCTAACTGCCTTGCTTAAGATTGATATTACATAACCTACTGGTGTTGATATGCTTGACCCGTTTTTACTGCAGGTTTCCAGCCCCTTGATTGCTGAATCATTAACCATTTTTTTATCTGACGATCATATCTGGTTTTATCCCGAGCGTTTGGAAGGCGACCCAGATATGATGGTGACCCATCAGAACCAAATAATTACCACCCTCTCTCTAAATTTTCTTGCCTAGCAAAAATATTAGAAACTCTGATCAACTCTCAGCTAAGATCATTCCTATCTACAAAATGTATTTTAAGAGTTCCTCAATCTGGCTTCAGGCAGCACTATCTCTGCTGCTTCATTGGTTATAAATGATCTAGTTAACTGTATGGACAAAAGGCAACATTGTGCTGCCCTTTTCATTGACCTGTAAAAGTCCTTTGACACTGTTGACCACTCATTTTTCATTAAAAAGGTTGTCCAAAATTGGTCTGGATGAGGCTGCATGTAATTGGTTTAAAAACTACCAGACTGACAGGACACAATGTGTATTTTCTGATGGTGTTATGTCAGGTTTCCTTGATATTACAAAAGGTGTCCCACAGGGGTTGATTTTAGGCGATGTACTTTTTACTATCTATATAAACAATATTGGTTTGTCTGTAAAAAATTGTAACTGTTACTTGTATGCGGACAATATTGTTGTGTATTCTATTGCCCTTTCTGTTAACCAGGCTCTATCTGAACTTCATTGTTTTACAGAAAACATTTGACCTTAAACTAGTTTTGAAAGCGGGTAAAACTAAAACTAAGTATATGTTGTTTTCTAGAACGGATAGAGATGACGCCAATGACTTAAGCATATGTACTTTGGATGGGGTCCACATTATCGTGTCCCAGCTTACAAATGTCTGGGCATCTGAAAAGACAAATTGTCTTTTAAAAAGCATATTGAGGAGTAAGTTAAGAAGCTTAGAATAAAAATTGGCTTCTTCTATAGAAATAGGTCATGCCTCTTGCTTAATAGTAGAAAGCAGATAATTCAGTCGACAAGAGTTGTGTAAATCAGCTTTTAGATTTTTTTTTTTCACCTTACTTGTGGAATAATCTACAAAGCTCTCCAAAATTGGATGATTTGGTGCCTCTATAGCAATTTAGGCAGCTGATTGAGGGATTTTTTGACGAAGAATGTGTTTGTCTTCCATGAATGTATTTTTGTATCTCTGTTTTGCATAATGTATTGTATTGACTTTTATTTTTGTAATTACAGGGCTAATCTGCAAAAGAGACCTTGGTCTCAGCATGACTCCCTGACAAAATAGATGTAACTTTTTTCAAATGCTATTTTAACCCAGGTCTGCTGGGTACACAGTACTACACACTCACACAAACAGTCAATGAGCCTGCATCTATTCACCATGTGTCTGGTTTTACCTCGATGGGGGAGGTGTGCTGGAACTCTGTGGCGGTCATCAGAACAGCCTTAAAGCCAGGAATACCAGGGAGGATGAGGACGGGAGAACTCTGCACCACCGCCCACAGAGGGCGAGAGGGACTGCCCAAAACCATCATGTCCTCCAGTGCTGGCATCTATAGACATACGAACAGAGAGAGATAGAAAGAGCAGAGCACTGTATATACATTTTAAATATCATAAATAATCTATACTTTAACAATTACTCGTGGATAATCAACTTCAATATATTTTTGTTTACATCTCTTTAAAAATCCTTCCTTCAGAAGACACCTAGTGCAAAATATTTTCGCACCATTTTCACACAAAACCACCCACACATCTACAGAATGTCTATTAGCTTAATTTTCTCTCCTTCCTCCTCTCCCTCTTTGTGGATCTGTCTGTCCCTCACCTCCGTACCAAAGGAGATCTCCGTCTCCCCTCTGTCAGTGGTGCGCACATAGCCATTAACATTCACTGCAAAGCTGCTCACACAAACACAGACACAGCATGCAGTTCAGCAGTCATGTAGAGAGAGGGTCATGATCTTGGTTCTGACCCTGAATGCTGATTGGCTGACAGCCATGGTATATCAGACCGTACACCACGGGTATGACAAAACATTTATTTTTACTACTCTAATAATGTTGGTAACCAGTTTATAAAAGCAATAAGGCACCTCGGGGGTTTGTGGTATATGGCCAAAATATACACGGCTAAGGGCTGTGTCCAGGCACTCCGCGATGCGTTGTGCATAAGAAAAGCCCTTAGCCGTGGTATATTGGCCATATACCATACTCCCTCGTGCCTTATTGCTTAATAGCCATACCCCCAAAAATATTTTCTAGATGAGAATTGAATAGTAAACTTTTAAGTGTGGCTGATTTGACATCCTGTAAAGTGAAGGAAGTACATGACCAACGCTAGGCAGGCACTGTGTGGTATAGGCCTATGCATGCGTGCACATTTAAATAAACAAACAGTTGTCACTGACCTTTTCTCAGGCACCAGTTGACCCAGGCCATTTGACACCACTTGAACCCTGTATACTACCGACCCATTAAGGATGGGCATGGGAGCATACCAACCCAGCTGGCACAGGTCACTGTCACAGGGCACTGCAGAGGGAAACACACACACTTGATGTTCCTGACCGGAGGCACAAATGAACATGAGTGAATTTCACTCTACAAACTGACCACACATGTAGCACATACAGCTGCAAGCTCATAAAAACTTGGCCTAGTTCAAATGAACATACAAGACAAAACTGACACACATGCGCACACACCACTGTCCAGCAGGGGGGCTGTGGTGAGGATGATCTGCAGTCTCTGCGATTTGAGGCGGATGGGGTGGACGGGTTCCTGGAAGGTCAGGACTACATTGGGGGTCAACCCTGTGAGAAGGGCCTCCTGAATGGCACGCTTAGAAGACTCCTGTTCGAACAAACATGTAGATTCTTCTTCTAGTCAATGTGTTTGCATTCAAAATAAGTCATATTAAAGGATGTAAGAGGTGTTATGTTACCTTTGAACCACACAGTAGGTCTATGCGTAGGTAGTAAGGGAAGCCAAGATAACTCTGCAGAACAGAAACGGTGCACAGTTAACCAGTGAAGAATCTTCCTCTAGTTACACAGTATAAATCTCAACCACTGTACTTCGACTGGGTTGGAAACTCACAGTGGTACTCTCCTGGATATTGACTGGCTGGTCAGTCAGAGTCTTTATAATGTCCTGAACCTTGGTGCTGAACTGCTGCACCTCTATGCCTCCTGACAGGGTGGTCAGAGGACTCTCAAAGTTACAGGTTGAAATGCGGTTGAGGGGGTCACCGATTTCACAAAGACTGACACCCCATTCACACACTCCTCTAGCTGCTCCTCCTAATCCACTTCCACACAGAATGCTCAGAATGAGGGAGACCTGGATGGTCCACATTTCTAAAATGGACAAAACCAAAAAACAATGTTGATATTTGGGTGAAATTAAATTCAACTTTGCTAGCAAGTTAACCGTTAGCTAACAAATAGTTGACTACAAAAATCTACCCAGGTGGTTAGTTATATAAGATAATAAAAGCATGAGAGTAAAAGTAGCTGGCTAGCTACTCACTGTAAACATAATTTTTTTCACCAATGTAACATTATTGTGTACTGTAACGTTAGCTAGATAACGTTAGCTAGCTATGCATTAGTTAGCTAGCTCGCATTGAGTAACGTTAGACATGAACGTCACCAAAACTTTTGACAAAAGTCAAATTCAATCAAAATACTTAGCTAATTCGCGAATTTGTTTCAACATCTGAGTATATAGTTTACACCTGTAGCTAGCTTAACAGTTATGAATAGAAAAAGAAAGAGCCTACTTTTCACTCAATTGGGGACAACGGACATTCCCTCATGCCATGGCCTCATCATGCAAACCAGATAAACACATTAAAACGACACTGTTGTGTATGGAAGGAAACCCATTCCAGCCACCAATTTATAAGATGTATTTAAAAAAAAATACTATCTCAATTTGAGATACGTATGTAAAAATGTTGAGATACTATTAAAAAAATCGAGATACTAACTCGACATTTTGAAAGAACAAACTGGATATGTTTCTTCATTTGTAGCATTATGTGGAGATTTATTTTGATCTATCATTGCAGAGAACAGCACAACAGGGCCACTGGCAAACATATGGTGAACTGGTATTTGCCGCAACACTTTAGATTAGGTTTAATAAACACAAAAGCGCTGAAAAGAGGGAACAAGTACAGTTATTTAGTCTGTTTTGCCTCATGACTTGTCAACTCATGCACAATTAATCTGTGCTTCAGTCTGATTAAGTGTAGCCTACTGATAACAACCACAACTGTAGGTAGCCTAGAGAAGCCTATGCAGTCCTTTCCCCTCTGGCCAGGGGAAACGAAGCGGTAACGCCATGTATTTATAGACCATAAGCTATGTATTTATCAACTATTTATATGTGTTAAGAGCAGGGGCGAAAATCGGATATCAACTGGGGGACAATTACATGAGATTTTCTCAAGAGCAATTCCTGAGGGGGACACCAAAAGTAGTGCTGTAACACATAGCCTACATTGTAATATGGTAAATGTATATTGAGGAACCAAAGAAATAAGGTGTTTGCCGTACTCCTAACTACCGGTACCCAAAACTACACAACTACTCACAACAGCAATACCATTGCCTTTAACAAATCTTAGTTCAGTCACCAGTTTAAGTTGAGAGTGGGGGTATCCATGGCATTTTCCAATTATGTTCCTATTTTACAAGTAAAAAAAAATGGAGAACCTTTCATAATGTTGCCAAACAAAGACTCAACAAACTTACCTGAGACTCCCTGTCTCTGCCAGTCTGTCCCTGCATATCTGTCGCCAACTCTGCTGTCTGTGTGCCATCTGTTGCCTGCTCTGCCTAATGACATCATTGTGAAACATTTCCATTAGAATTTCATTTCTTTCTTATGAACATTTTATCAACTAGTCTTTGAGATATTAGGCTACTAGGGTTCTTACTTTGCGTTTTGGTGTACTGAAAAATACTCTGATGTCCGTCTTTTATTTTTCTGCCATTTTTCTACCTGGCTGGCTGGCTACACACACACACACAGTGTGTAGGTTATTTACAGTAGGAGATGGGCTTCTATCATCTTATCTTTTATCATTCTATTTGGGCTTCGATCTAAAAGGTAGCTAGCAAATGTGAAACAGATTAAAATGACAAGAGTTGACAGCTGTATGAGTTCACCATTTACACAACATATGCTGCAACCTTTTGTAATTTTAATAGTTTCTTTCATATTGGCTGGCTTCCAACAATAGCTGAATTTGCAAAGCTAGCGAGCACCAATTCAGTTTCAGTGGTGTTTGTTATAATCTTTGCTACCCGGGTTAATTCAATTAAATAAATAAATAAAAGACAATGGTAGAAGAGAGTGTAGTTCTGTTCAGTTTGGAATTCAGTTTATCGCTAACCTTATCACAGGGACTTTGAAGCACTAACTTACATCATCTGCATGCTGATCTCGGAAAAAGTTGACGATAGCAAAGATTCCATCTTTGACGAGGCCACATAAATGGAATAGGTACTAGCTAGCTTAATAGTTAATATTTGCGCGCTAGCTCTGCATATTCAGCTAGTGTGTGTGCGCGATTGACTGGATTAACCTCACGTCAGTTACGTTCATTGAGTGCCTTTCAGACAGTGGCTACGACCCCTCTGTTACCTTGCCAGTGGATCAAACAATTGTGAGGAAAAGGGTGGGGGGGTCGCAATCTTTTGAAACTTAAAAACGCGCTATTGTCTATAATCAGCACAATTGCTTTCATTGCGTATTATTAATATTATTTAAATTACATAGTTATGTTTAAGTGATATATTGGGGGGGACAAATCATATTTTTCCCAGGATGGGGGGGTCGTGTTCCCCCCGTCCCCCCCGGGATTTCCGCCCCTGGTTAAGAGAACACGTGAATGTGATCAAATTTTGATTATATTCAAACTTTGGGTGATTAGGCTACCTAGACCTTATGAATCCAAAATTATTGTCTGGAATTAATCAACACAATAGCAGTTGTGTAAAGGAAGTACTTAAGTAAAAATACTTTGAAGTACTATTTAAGTAGTTTTTTGGGGGTATCTGTACTTTACTATTTACATTTTTGTCAACTTTTACTTTTACTCCACTACATTCCTAAAGAAAAGAATGTACTTTTTACTCCATACATTTCCCTGACACCCAAAAGTACTCATTACATTTTGAATGCTTAGCAGGACAGGAAAATGGTCCAATTCACGTACTTATCAAGAGAACATCCCTGCTCATCCTCTTCCTCTGATTTGGCTGACTCACTAAACACACTAAATTATGTCTGAGTGTTGGAGTGTGACCCTGACTATCCTTAAATTAAAATAATTAAAAAAGAAAATCTTGCAGTCTGGTTTACCTGATATAAGCAATTTGAAATGGTTTCTACTTTTACTTTTGATACTTAAGTATATTTTTTAAATTACATTTACTTTTGATACTTAAGTATTTTAAAAATCAAATACTTTTAGACTTTTACTCAAGTAGTATTTCACTGGGTGACTTTCACTTTTACTTGAGTCATTTTCTGTTAAGGTATCTTTACTTTTACTCAAGTATGACAATTGTTTACTTTTTCCAACACTGCACAGTGATGACATTCTGCGTGAGTAACTGTTTAATTATCGATGCAATTGCCTACATGTAACCGATGTGAAATGGCTAGTTAGTTAGCGGTGGTGCGCGCTAATAGCGTTTCAATCGGTGACGTCACTCGCTCTGAGACTTGAAGTAGGGTTTCCCCTTGCAAGGGCCGCGGTTTTTTTGGCGCGATGGGTAACGATGCTTCGTGGGTGTCAGTTGTTGATGTTGGGTCCCTGGTTCGAGCCCAGGTTGGGGCGAAGAGAGGGACGGAACCTACACTGTTACATACACAATGCAACCCTGCATAAAGCAAGCTCAGTTCTGCTGACTAATCGCAGTTGTCGTAAAAAAAAAATGTATGACCTGATTAGAACTGGTCCCATTATAGCCCATATAAAACTGTTTTAAATTACAGCTGATTTCTTACTTCGTCATACCCTAGCACTAGGGTCTGGAGTTTTTCCTGGTTAGCTTTGCCTACCAGATCAGGATAAACTTTGGGCCCCAGGGAAACACTCTTGTGGTGTCACCTTTGAAATCACCTCACAATGTTACAAATGAAGAATTATAAACTGGGTGTTTAAAGCCCTGAATGTTGATTGGCTGACAGCCATGGTGTATACCATGGGTATACAAAATATTTATTTTTACTGCTCTAATTACATTTGTAACCAGTTTATAATAGCAATAAGGCACCTCTGAGGTTTGTGGTATATGGCCAACACAGCTAAGAACTGCCCTTAGCTGTGGTATATTGGCTATATGCCATACCCCCGTGTGCCTTATTGCTTAAATATATATGGTCTGTGTGTATCTCAAAATGTTGAACTAGTATTGCAACATTTTTAAATGGTATCTCGGAAATTCTAGATATTATCGACTTCAGTAAATATAAACTAGTCCCATCATTTATCTTTTTTTCCATTATGCGTAGAAGCATTGTGGACTGAAAATTGCATTACTCAAGTACCAAGTTAGTAGCTCATTTTTCATTGTTCAATGAGTTCAATGAGACGTCAACTACAACTCCCAGAATTCAACAGCAACGCAGTAGGTGTATCCGGTGTCTTAAACTCATTTTACTTCCTCCCAGACATAACGACACGGGCAGCCCGAGAAAGAAAACGTAGCTAACTTTTAAAAGCAGCAATCGACAAGAGCTTTTCGGACAGTTTCATATTTTACAACAAAATCGGGGCATGTTGTTCGACGTGACTGAATATTGAAAAATCCGCGAAAAGAAAAGACTGAAACGCGTTGGCCGCTCAAGAAAGTTTGTGCGAGGGCCTGTAAACAACATGTCGTCCGCCTCACAGGCATCCTCTAGGCGGCAATGGTGCTATCTCTGCGATCTGCCCAAGATGCCCTGGGCCATGCTCTGGGAATTCAGCGAAGCTGTTTGCCGGGGATGCGTGAACTACGACGGGGCAGACAGAATCGAGCATCTAATTGAGACGGCCAGGCAGTTGAAGAGCAGCCACGGTGTTTTGGACGGAAGGTCCCCAGGCCCTCAGCAAGGCAAACCCAGCTCAGGTGGGCCAATGGAAGGAGGGAGGCAGCACGCAGAGCGTTTAGACAGGGTTAGGGGAGAGTATGGAGTTTCCCCCCGCCTCCCCAATGGTCTGCACAGAGCTGAGGATGTGAGTATGTCAGAAGGGAGCAGGCAGAGCCCCAACACCAGACGGGCTATGGCTGGGGCCATACCTGCTCTACATGGGACCATACCTCATGCTTTGATAGCCCAGGGGTTAGTGGGGCCCCCTCACGGCTTGTTGGCCCCCGTTTTAGGCACCAGGGCTGGGGTCCAACAGATGGCAGGCTCCTCTGGCCCTATAATGGGTGATGTTAGTAGGCGTCAGGTAGTGTCAGCCATGTCGCTGGGAGCTGGCGCCTCTGCTCTGGTGGGTCTGGAAGCAGGCTGGAGGAATGGGGAGGTCATGGCTGAGCTAGCGGAGAGCGCCAGGAGCCGGGCAGAGGGCTGGCCCAACCGCCCCAAAGTGGTACGAGAAGTCCTGGTGACCCTCTGTGGCTGTGCCCCCTTCAGCGTGCGCTTCAGGAAAGACCACAACTTGGTGGGGCGCATCCTCGCTTTCGAAGCCGGGGCTGGGCCCGAGTTTGAGCTTAAGGTGTTTGTGGAGTACCCCAGCGGCTCTGGAATAGTGTTCTCTGGCATCACGGAGCTGGTCAGGCAGATGTTCCGTGACTCTAACAAAGACGCAGGCAAAGCAGTGAACTCTGGGCTGCGCTATGTGGAATACGAGAGGCGGCAGGGCGCTGGGGACTGGCGTGCACTCACTGAGCTCCTGAGTGATGGCGTGCGTTCATTTAAGGAGCCACCGATGCCTGAGGTTCTTCCACAGTTGTACGCAGATGGCGGCATGCCAATGGCGCCTGCCGTTCGCTCTGCACCTCCGAAGGGCGCTGCACGGCGACGCAAAGCATCCCCTGGCTCAGAAAACGGAGAGAGTGAAGGAAGGCCCATGGGGGATCACCCAGCCAGGGACCCCTGGCCTCGAGGTGCCTATCCAGGCATGGAGCCCCTGGGCTCAGGCATGCCCAACCCCCAGGACGGCCCACCCCGCTCCCACAGCCAGCCCTCACCCATCTCAGCGCTCATGGGAGTGGCCGACAGCCTGAGCTCCAACCAGATGTCCCGAGATGGCCCCGGCATGTCGTCGGCCCACTCCTCCGCATCTGGCCGCCCAACCAGTGGCAGTCCCTCCTCAGCCTCCGCCGCAGTCTCCCAGGCAGTTATGGGCCAAGGTGCCCAAGGGGGGCCAAGCACCACCAGCGTCGGGGAGTCTGGAAGCGGCACTCCAAGCGCCCTGCTCTGCTGCACCCTTTGCCGAGAGCGTCTGGAGGACACTCATTTTGTCCAGTGTCCATCTGTCCCGCACCACAAGTTCTGCTTCCCATGCACGCGCGGCTCCATCCGCAGCCAGGGCCCCGGAGGAGAGGTGTACTGCCCCAGCGGCGAGCGCTGCCCTCTGGCTGGATCCACCGTGCCCTGGGCCTTCATGCAGGGAGAGATCTCCACCATCCTTGCCGGAGACGGAGACGTGACGGTAAAGAAGGAGAACGACCCCTGACCCCGAAGTCCTATTGAGGTGAGAGGCTGATGACATCACTCTTTATATTTTTCCATAGATCTATTAGAGTAGTGATTCTGTTGCTAATAAAGATTGTAATTGTCCTCTTTCTCCACAGCAGGTCAAACAACACTTTAAAAGCACTTCTCTGATCTATCTCACCCGGAAGGTTCATCACATGTGCCTCACAACTGAATAACCACGCAAGCCAGGAGGCAACAGAACAACCTTCTAAACAAGTTAGGAGGGCACCAGAACCATCGCTCCAAGAGGGGGGCCACAAGTCTTTTCTGGGCTGGGCTGGGTTCATCTGCAGGGGTTAGTAGTAACAGTTTAAACGAGAAAATCTGGCACACATTATTCTTCATGTCCAACACAGCAGCAGAGGCTATTCAAGAGGCCTTGTTTTAAAAGCCCAGGATTGAAAGCACAGGTCTGCTCTTCAATATGACAATCTCTCAGCGTTTCAGATGTTTCTATATATTATATTTAAAAATATATATATTTAGTTGCATACTGTCATACAAGTGAATGATACTGATATTGAAAGTCCATGGGTGGCCAGAATCATGCAATTATTTGGACAGGAAAAATATAATTGTGAAAAAATAAATGGCAAAACCAGTAGGTCCTTAAAAAAGCCATGGTTTTAACATTTTATTAACACCTACAATGTCTCTCCTATGTACGCTCCTTTATTACATATATTGTATGTCAAAAATGTGAATTTACTTTCAACGACTATGTAATTTCTACTTTTGATACAATACACATTTATATGTATGAGTTTATAGTGGTAAGAAGACCAAAGACTGCTTTGTGCGCTGTAATTTTATTGTATCTATGTATGCTGTACTTGCTGATAACCTCTGGCATCAGTCACTCTGTTTCATCTACCACAGAAGTAAGCTGGTTGTTTGTCTATTGACTTTTCCTGAAATCCTCCCAAATATATGTACGGTTAGATAATTAGCAACACATGCTTCAATGGTTAGCCCACGTACTCAAATGTGATCGAATGGGGTCAACTCTAATAAATTACAGAATATTCATTGCTCTTGTTTTTTTTCTTGCTCCCTTTTTGGTGGTGCAATTGCAGTTCTACCAACTTGTGATAGAAATTATACGCTTTGTTTACATTTATTGCTGAAAATGGTTCTGTATTTACAGCGAATTCAGAAAGTATTCAGACCATTTGACTTTTTCCAAATGTTAAGTTACAGCCTTATTCTAAAATGGATGAAATAGTTCATTTCCTTCAATACCCCTTTATGACAAAGCAAAAACAGTTTTTTAGAAGTATTTATTTTTTACATAATTATTCAGTCCCCCAACTCAGTACTTTGTTGAAGCACCTTTGGCAGCGATTACAGCCTTGAGTCTTCTTGGGTATGACACTACAAGCTTAGCACACCTGTATTTGGGGAGCTTCTGCCATTCTTTGCAGATCCTCTCAAGCTCAGGTTGGATGGGGAGCATCGCTACACAGCTGTTTTCAGGTCTCCAGAGATGTTAGATCTGGTTCAAGTCTGGGCTCTGGCTGGGCCACTCAAGGACATTGAGACTTGTCCCAAAACCACTCCTGCGTTTTCTTGGCTGTGTGCTTAGGGTCGTTGTCCTGTTGGAAAGTAAACCGTCGACCCAGTCTGAGGTTCTGAGCTCTCTGGAGCAGGTTTTCATGAAGGATGTGGCTCAGTAGAAGAGATGTGGCTCAGTTGGTAGAGCATGGTGTTTGCAACGCCAGGGTTGTGGGTTCGATTCCCACGGGGGACCAGTACAGGGGGGGAAAAAATGTATGAAATGTATGCATTCACTACTGTAAGTCGCTCTTCATAAGAGCATCTGCTAAATTACTAAAATGAAATGAAAATGAAGGATCTTTCCCTCCAACCTCACTAGTCTCCCAGTACCTGCCCCTAAAAAAAACATCCCCACAGCATGCTGCCACCACCATGCTTCACCGTGGGGATGGTGCCAGGTTTCCTCCAGACGTGACGCTTGGCATTTAGGCCAAAGAGTTCAATCTTGGTTTCATCAGACCAGAGAATCTTGATTCTCAAGGTCGGTGCCTTTTGGCAAACTCCAAGCGGGCTGTCATGTGCCTTTTACTGAGAAGTGGCATCCATCTGGCAACTCTACCATAAAGGCCTGATTGGTGGAATGCTGCAGAGATGGTTGTCCTTCTGGAAGGTTCTCCCATGTCCACAGAGGAACTCTGGAGCTCTGTCAGTGACCATCAGGTTCTTGGTCACCTCCCTGACCAAGGTCCTTCTCCCCCAATTGCTCAGTTTGGCCAGATCTAGGAAGAGTCATGGTGGCGACTTTATATACAGGTGTGTGCCTTTCCAAATCATGTCCAATCAATTGAATTTACCACAGGTGGACTCCAATCAAGTTGTAGAAACATCAAGGATGATCAATAGAAAGATGCACATGAGCTCAATTTCAAGTCTCATAAAAGGGTCTGAATACTTTAGTAAATAAGTATGTTTTTTATTAAGACATTTTCACAAAAAAAGTTTTAGCTTTGTCATTATGGGGTGTGTAGATTAATGAGGGGGTAAAAAGTATTTTATCCATTTTAGTATAAGGCTGTAATGTAACAAAATGGAGAAAAAGTCAAGGGGTCTGAATCTTTCCCAAATGCACATTCCAGGAGCAATGCAGCAATTCTCAATTTATTTAGTCTACAAAAAAAAAGTACACACAGCTTTGATCTAATAGATTGGCACCCTTGCACTTTACAATGGAGTGCAATGGAGCAGACTGTTCTGTTTCAAAACGTATTGAATGGCTTTGTACCCTGTAAGCACCTGCAACTTACCACAGGTGAAAAATTACACCGTAAACAAGAATCTCCTGCCTTCAACCAAATGAATTGGAATTCTGAATACTTTTGTCCACGCCATTTGACTTTGTAGTGAACAATCTTAATTTCAGATTTTTTTGGGGGATCCAGTGCAGTTCTTAAATACATGGGTGAACAAAAAGTTTAGATGTCAACTTATTTTTCAAGAAATGAAAGTGAATCGTGCAAGGGTGCCAATCTATTACAACACAACTATACTTTGAAATATGTTTGTCTTCAACACATTGCTAACATGACTCTTTCCACCTATATGACTCAGCAGTTTAGAACTTTCAAATGATACCACAGTAAACCATGTCTACCTGTAAACAAATCACTTGCATTTGAGGAGGGAAATAGGGTAAAAAGTGTCAAGACACCTTCAATAAAATGTAAAAAGAGCTCTCATTTATATGCCTTGTATGCATAGACTGGTATCAAGCATCACAACCAATTTCTATTAGAATAAACCTCACCCATAGATTATGTACTGTATATTGCAATAATATTTTCACAAACAAAAAGCCTGAAAAATATTGATTTAGATCATTAGGACCATGTTTATATTCCATTGACAAATATCCAGTGATAATGGTCAACTATCAATGCTTTACATTGGAGTCACCCAGTAAACACTCGTAAGGCACTTCTCCATCCAATGGTCTAGCCCCTCAAAAAGGGCTTCCGGTGTCCCGGAGGGCCTCTTGTGCCCCCTTTAGTGTCTCCCTCTTCACACACTTCCAGTAATTTGTGATGCCACGCTGGGGCTGCACCTGGGGAAATACAGACATCACATAATAAACGTTAAAAAGGTACAATATGCAAAAATCACTTTGCTAACATTCTAATAGTTTGCTTAATTCTAATAGTTTGCCGACAAAACAAGCAGTCATTGTTTAGATAATTCATTGTACCATCTAAAATAACAAGTATTTTTTCCATAAACAAAAATATTGTATTTTCAGCTGTTTGAAGCTAGTATACAAAACCGAAAGGAAAAGACAAAAAAACTAAACTTAACGGGGAGCATAGAAATAGTACACATAAAACAGATACCACTTCCTAGACTTGCTTTCAATGAGAATGACAGAACTGAAATGTCTGTGAATTTGGTCGGGTCGCCCAAAGTTACATATTGCAGCTTTAATAAACCTCCCAGAGTGGCTGCATGACCTGATCACCAGGGCCCTATCCTATCAGATAGGATTAAAAGCATAAAAATAGACCGGGAGTCCCCATTCAAGACTGATTCATCCGTTCTATTCATTGTATTTCTATGCATTTAATCCTATCCAATAGGCAAAATCCAGATAACTTTTGACAAACTGAACCCAGGACTAAACAACTTTACTGCACGTGTTATTTAAAAACAATCTCTGCTCCTTTTCCCCCTCCATAATTTTTTTTTTGGACGACATGATCGACATCCAAATAGTGATTTAATATTCCTTTCTCAGGTGGGGAGTTACAAGCAGCTATTAACTCCCCCCCCCTGTAATTTAGGGTAGGCCTCTGATATGACAGCATATCTAGGACGATTACATCATTGCAAACAACGTTTTAGTCTGTATTAGGCTCAAATAGATTACATGAATTGATAGGGGAGTTAAAACAGACAGCATAAAACCACACCCATGTGTTCTAAAATAATACATGCAGGAAATATTCAAAAGCACAGGTGAAATAAATGTCAAATATATTATTTTAGTTCAGAAATGTGAGGCAGATTGTAAACCATGTTGCGGGTTTTCATAAAGGTGAGTAGCCTAAAGTGAGGAACGTGAAGGAATGGGGAGGGATAAGCACCGGGCTGCATGATCAGGTCATGCAGCCTCAGCCTAAACTTTATTTGTATAGCACAATTCATACAGAGACCGCAACTCACATCACAGTGATTATTAACGTCAATTGGAGAATTGCATGAAAGTTAGAGTTAAGCGTGGATCTCAAGACCAAATAATGCCCTAAAGGACTGCTTCAACTGATAGATAAATGCCCCCAGTACCTTCAAGCCGCGCAGTACTCGGTCTTCCATCACTCCGATAAACTCCTTGTGGCTCAGACAGTTATCGCCGTCCAGGTCAAAGATCTTGAACACAGTGTCCAGCACGTTCTCAGAGAGGTCGTGCCCTGTGGCAATCTTCACAGCTCGCCTAAATTGGACTGCAGAGAATGCAAGGGGAATAAACTATCAGGGATAATGTACTTGGCTAACAGGGCAGTCAGCAGTTGCTACGTCTATTATTGGACTAATAAATTCATTATGATACGTATCCATGGAAGAATATAACTTAGAAATGTCTCATGAGCTTAGTTCCACTGTCGTACCCCATCAGAAGCCAAAATAAGCTTGCTTTACGCCAATGTTTGTAAACAAAGTAAATGTAAATAAACACAATATAGCCTCAAAACATGGTTAAAATGTTGATATCATGGATGGTCAGTCCTTCTGGATATAAATTTGAGTGTGGTTACATTTCTCCAGCAGCTTCCCTCAGCTTTTTACTGAAACAGGGGCAGGGAGTGCGCTTTGTTACTGTTTCAACTGCTGAATGCTGCTTTAAAGTGAATTGACTGTGTAACATCAGAATATTTCTGACAAAATGTCCTTCCTACAAAAAACAATATAGAATAAGAAAATTACCAATTCCGATAGGTCGGTTGGCTTCACTTATCATTTTCACGGAGAAGGCAAAGTCCTCCAGGTTGTTGGTGAAGAGGCAGAACGCTTTGAACTCATCAAATGTGATGCTCTACAAGAGAAGAGGGACAAATGTCCAAGTCGTACATTGATAAGTCACCCCTTGAGAGCCCCCCAAAATGTGTTATATTTCACAACTTCTTAGACCTGAAGGTACATTGACATGACTGCATATTATCCCAATCCGAATATTTTGACATTTCATCCTTCCTTCAATAAAAAGTGACCCCCATATCTGAATTTGTTGGATTGGGGAAAACAATTGGGTGGCAATTGGCAACCTCGCTTTCACCTATTACAACCCTTACTAATCTGTGATGACCTCAAGGAAACGAGGGTGGATTACTGTCCTTTTTACCTGGCCCGCGGGGATCCTCTTCCTCATGTTCTCCCAGTAGGCCTCGTTGGCTTCCTCGTTGGTGTAGTGCAGCAGCCACTCTGCAAAGTCCTCCCGCCGCATGGTGTCCATACCCTTGGAGAACTGCAGGAACTCCATCTCTTGCACCTCCGCCTGCAGGTCCTCCATGAACCTAGAGGAGAAATCCAGAGTAAAGACACTGAACATGACTAGGTCAGTTCTGGGCCTGTATTCAAAAAGTGTCTAAGAGTAGGAGCGCTGATCTAGGATCAGGTTCCCCCTGTCCATGTAACCATATTCATTATGATCTAACAGGCAACAATGATCCTAGATCAACACTCCTACTCTGAAGTCTATTCATACAGTGTCTATACGGAGTAACGAAAACATGATTTTACTAGGATTAGGGACACCTACAAAGAAAAGGTTGGGAGTAGCTATACCGTTTAACACCAATGATACTACATGGTAACCCACAGATATTTTACCTGCAAAATCCCTTGTACTGAAGCTTGTTTTCACCATTCCTGCCAAAGAAGAAGGCCTGCAGTGTAGTGTTCACATCATCCCCCTCTGCGACTGGTTTCTGTTTAGATGACATCAAGTTTCAACACTTCCTGCCTTTGTTATTACTGCAAGCCCCATCACGCTTGAAATACAAGTAAACAATAATTTTTCTAGCCCGTACACAACGGTTTACATTATCGTATAATGACAGTTGGCCAGCCTTAGTGCTTTCAATAGGCATTTCCCCAAAGGACATTCAATGTCATCTATATAAAGTATTCTAAAAAAAAGTGTTTCCAAAAGTCACATGAATAAGGAGGAGATTTCCGCCTTAAAAATAAAAGTTCAGTGTTGACTCACCATGTCTGTGGCACCTTCCTTAGGCACCGTCTCTTTTCTTTTCCCAATGATTTTCTTGAGCTTCATCATAAAATAAAGCAGCAACAATAATTCCTTGCATTATAATAATGCAGATAAAACAGAAGATTAAGCTAAAAACATTACTTGTGAGAGCATTTCTTAGCTAGCTTACATGTTCTCAGAATGCGGGAAACTACTAATTCAGTTAAACTCACTAATAACACATACATACCTCTTACTCATCTGAATTATCCAAGAAATGTCAGCAATAACAGAGAACATTTCATTAGTCAAAAGGTTATCAACTACCCACAATGCCTCACTCTAATATTATAACTGGAAACAGTATGAAACAGCAAACAGTGTGTGTTTGAGATCGACTACAAAGCGGTTGGACCCCACAGAATCACTAATCTACAAATCACCTTGCATCCCAATTACTAATTATTATGTGATCAAGATTAGATATCCTTTGCCTTGCTTTGCTCACACTGATCCCCTCAAACACACTAAATCCATGCTGCTCCTCTCTACTTTGTCAGGTGTGGAACTCATCTTCTAAAACAAACCATAATCTAACTGGAGGTGCTTAACACCTTTTAGACGTGCAGTGGGTTTTAGGAACACAACAGTGGTCTAACTCTAACCCTTGTGGTTCCCAGCCTCTGTTCAAAATTAGGGAATCAACTTTTCACTGGTTTAGTACAAAATTGTATAGTCACAGGCATTTTTGTAGCCATGTATGCATACTGTATTGTGCTAAAGCCAACTAGCAAATACAGTATGTTTCCAAGCTAGTTTCTGTGCCTTGTAAAATGTGATGCCTCAGACTGAGAATGAATAGGCCAATGTTTTGACAGATGGAACCAATTGAGGTGGGAGAAACTAGTGCAGAGGAACAAATATGTGGCACAGACTTAAGGTACTGGCCATACAGTACCTCTGCGTTAGCATCAAGTGTCCATAGTACTCATTCATTGTAGGAGCGTGTATGTCAAAACCTCCAATTAGGTAATGTCCATGTAAGGGCCGGCAATATTTTGAAGTGTGGATACTTTATATAGATATACAATACATGAGACTGAATACTAAAAATACAATTCCATCAATTCCTTGAGAAGCATAAAATAAAACATTAAAAGGGGCAATCTGTGATTGCTACATCCATTTTTTAAATATAAAATTAATGATATGTAGCTATTGATTCTTGAATATAACTTATAAATTCCTCATGAGCTTAGTTCAAATGTCTAAACCCATCAGAACCCAAAATATAAGCTTGATTTACTCCATTGTTTATAAACAATGCAATTGTAAAATAACACTGTATAGCTTAAAAACATAGTTAAAACTATTATTTTGATCTCATGGATGGTTAGTCGTTGCATCCATAGTCCTGTCTATGAATTTGAGAGTGGTTACATTTCTCGAGTACCACCCCAAAGCGGTTTACCCAAAACTGTGGAGTGGTACCCGTTTGCTGTTGTTTGAACTGCAGATTGGCCCTTTAAGGAACATTTTATAACATAGATTATAAAACATACCTTGAGAAACTCCTTTCTGTCCACATGCTCATTGCCATCAATATCAAGCATTTTGAAAGCTATATGAAATCCTGTGTGTGGCTCTGAAATAACAATGCATTTTCTGTTAGAAAATAACGTCACTAGGTGCTGCTTGTACAGAACAAAGCAGCGACAAGATGAGCGGTTAGTTTTCAATTGCTGTCCACGCCACAAGGTTAACAGCAGGGTCTCCTGAAATAATGATTCAAGCACAACATTGTTGGTGACTGGGCAACATTTTGAATGAGGAAGTTAAGTCGCCAAAACACTATCACATGGGCAGTGTGTTCAGTAAGTACGAAAACAGCAACAAAAAACTATCATCAATGGAAAATGAGTGTTCTATTGGACCGTTTGAAGATGTCCTTTTTCGTTTTGTGCCAACTGATACCACCCAGGTTCAGTCAATGTGTTAAAGTAACAGGCTACACAATGTACTATCCTAAACAGGACAGATACCATAATCTAATGTACAATGTCAATAACTGAAGTTAATGTGCAGACAACTGCAGGTCCTGAGAATATCACAGGCAACGGACAGTCGGCAATCCATAAGGAGCCAGCTCCTGTACAAAAATATTGCGACAATTATGGTTGCGCTGGTCCGACAAGGCATGGTTGTGCCGTGCGTGCAGAAAAGTATATGAGAGCTCACTAATGTGGCACTGCCTGGTCACGTCTTTAGGCTACAGCTGCACTAAACCAGGGTCCTGTTCATTAGGCAAAACTCAACAGAAGAAAGTGTTCCAAAACTGAGTGAAACAAGGTGGTACTATATGTACTTGTGTAACAGTGTTGCTTCAGTCCCTCTCCTTGCCCCAACCTGGGCTCGAACCAGGGACCCTCTAAACACATCGACAACTGTCACCCATTTGTTGTGTCTCCACTATATGTACTGACATGTACCTGATAGATGCGTGCGCAAGAGCGCGCACACGTACACACACACACACACACACACGTTAATGCATGTAAATTATAAAGAAGGAATGGAGTAAAAAGAAACAAAAGACAACTATTGTAAAATACTGTGTCCATAATATGTATAAGCTGGAAGTAGAGGCCTAAGCGTTGTTGCTCACTAGCTCTCTCCAATTAGGGGAGGTAGAGTTTGAAAGTAATAAAGAAGAAAGATACAAGTACCAGTCAAAACTTTGGACACACCTACTCAGTCAAGGGTTTTTCTATATTTTGAAGGAGTTCCCACATATGCTGAGCACTGCTTTTCCTTCACTCTGTGGTCCCAACTCATCCCAAACCATCTCAAATTGGGTTGAGGTCGGGTTATTGTGGAAGCCAGGTCATCTGATGCAGCACAAATAGCCCTTACACAGCCTGGAGGTGTGTTGGGTCATTGCCCTATTGAAAAACAAATTATCATCGCACTAAGCGCAAACCAGATGGGATGGCGTATCGCTGCAGAATGCTGTGGTAGCCATGCTGGTTAAGTGTGCCTTGAATTTTAAATAAATCACAGTGTCACCAGCAAAGCCCCGCCACACCTCCACCTTCATGCTTCATGGTGTGAAGCACAAATGCGGAAATCATCCATTCACCTACTCTTGTCTGAGTCCAAATGTGAGATTATTGGTTCCAACCTCCGTGTCTTTGTGAGACAAAAAGGACAGACTTCTACTGGTCGAATGTCCATTGCTCCTGTTTCTTTACCCAAGCAAGTCTCTTCTTCTTATTGGTGTCCTTCAGTAGTGTTTTCCTTACACCTCTGAACAGTTGATGTTGAGATGTGTATGTTACTTAAACGCTATGAAGCATTTATTTGGGCTGCAATCCGAGGTGCAGTTAATTTGTTAACTTATCCTTTGCAGCAGAGGTAACTCTGGGTCTTCCTTTCCTGTGGCGGTCCTCATGAGAGCCAGTTTCATCATAGCGCTTGATAGTTTTTGCGACTGCACTTGAAGAAACTTTTAAAGTTCTTGAAATTTTACAGATTGACTGACCTTCATGTCTTAAAGTAATGGGCTGTCGTTTCTCTTTGCTTATTTGAGTTTATTGCCATAATATGGACTTGGTCTTTTACCAAATAGGGATAACTTCTGTATTCCACCCCTACCTTGTCACAACACAACTGATTGGCTCAAACGCATTAAGGAAATAAATTCCACAAATTAACTTTTAACATGGCACAGCTGTTAATTGAAATGCATTCCAGGTGAAGCTGGTTGAGAGAATGCCAAGAGTGTGCAAAGCTGTCATCAAAGGGTGGCTACTTTGAAGAATCTCAAATAAAAAATATTTTATAACACTTTTTTGGTTACTACATGATTCCATGTGTTGTTTCATAGTTTTGATGTCTTCACTATTATTCTACAAGAAAATAGTAAAAATAAATAAAAACCCTTGAATGAGTAGATCTCCCTCTCTCCCCCTCTCTCTCTCCCTCCCTCCCTCCCTCCCTCCCTCTCTCCCTCCTTAGAAATATCCTTGTTTTTGAAAGAAAAGCCAAAAAATTCCATTAAAATAACATCAAATTGATCAGAAATACAGTGCAGACATTGTCAACTAGTCTAAAGGCCAGTTTTATTGCTTCTTTAAATCAGAACAACAGTTTTCAGCTGTGCTAACAATTGCAAAAGGGTTTTCTAATGATCAATTAGCCTTTTAAAATGATAGACTTGGATTAGCTAACACAACGTGCCATTGGAACACAGGAGTGATGGTTGCTGATAATGGGCCTATGTAGATATTCCATAAAAAAATATATACATCTGCCGTTTCCAGCTACAATAGTAATTTACAACATTAACAATGTCTACACTGTATTTCTGATCAATTTGATGTTATTTTAACTTGACAAAAAAAAAATTGGCTTTTCATTCAAAAACAACACTCCTAATCCACACGACCCAGATGAAGTAAAATGTGTTGTGTAAGAATTAGAGGATGCCGGTTCCAAATGCATGTCATTGAAAGGGAGGGCTGTTTCCGCTGTATGTCATTCTGGGTCTATAACTTACTGGTCAGAATAGTCAACAGGAACAGGTACTCTGTGTAGGATATCAGACCTGCAAGACAAAACATGCTTCTCCATCACACAAACATTTCAGTGAGTGTTCATTTATCCTGTTTAGATTGACACTCCCACAGTGATCAAATACATATTTTCTGCCTGAAGTATAACTATCCAGCATCTTTTTACATTGATGAAGCACACAGCACCAGTGAGGCTGTTTGACCATAGCATGAAAACGTACCATCGTCTCCGAAGTTTCTGAACAGACTGTTACCTGCCTGAACCCGTGAGGCAGCATCCAGCATCTTATCCACCTCCTGCAAGTATCATAAATTATACAAGGAGAAACAACCAATAGTCTTCTCTTGCTGTAATGCTCCTGTTGATGGCATTGCACGAATGGACTAAAATCCAAAACACATTATGACAATGAGTTAACCCGATCCCAACACTCACCTTTTTGGTTAGAGCTTTCTTTGGTAATTTACCTAATAGCAGATGAAAGGAAAATAATGTAAAGTGCTGTTCTTGCCTGGAACAAAATTTAATACACTTACAGAGGGAGCTTGTGTAGCCATATGCCAATCAATTCAATTCATTACATCATGAAGTATTCCCTTTTCTAACAGCTAGGCCATTTTACAACATGGACACTATCATCTGATACTACTGTACTTACGGTCGACATTCTCCAACATGATTGAAAAGAGGAAATCCCTTGGTGTCATGTAGAGTTCCTTATTGTACGTCATGGAAGCAAACTGGTTAAAGCACATCCGTCTGGCAGACAGCTGGAACACTGGAAGCAACTATAATATGGAAGGAAGCATTAGCACTAAAAGAAGGACAAGGTCTAAAATACAAGGGCAGTGCAAAGCTGAAAATTGGATAAGGTAATGGCTATAGAAGAATTGTCAGTACTCCTGACCAACTATTGTGGCACATTGCATGACTGTCTGTCATTTGTCTAACAGCAATTAGTTAATACATTTTACTTGCTTCAGCTATCAATTTATCAAGGCTACTGATTGCACAATTTCCCCTAAAATAGAAAACATAGGTCTAACAACTGGATTGAATACGTTCTTGTGCACTGCTCGGTGTGGTGATGTAAGGGATGCCGATTTAGTAAGAACTGTCTACCTACTATGGATATACAGTGGGGTCCCAAATGATTGACACCCTTGACAAAGATGAGCAAAAATGACTATAAAATAAATAATCCACGTCCTGAGCTATATTGTATGCTCCAAAAAAATAGGGAAATTATATTATTTTATACTAATAAAATTGCTCAGAGAAAAGGTAATTTTTTTCCCCCATCAAAAAGGTAGGGGTCAGCGTCAACGAGCAGCGACGTCATCTGGTCATCCAAAAACAAGGAAGACATTGGATGACTATAAAAAATGTGATGAAAAAAATAATTAATAATAATAATCCACCTCAGCAACAATTATTTGAATAATTCAATGGATGTTTTGTGCACAAAGTTGATGACTAAAGTGTCTTATTAGGAATGTTCAAATCTGATTTCTGTATGTGACCGTCTATGGAAATTGTTTCTGGGCCGGGGGTCAGTTAAACTGCAATACCGAAGCAAATATGTAGGAGAAGTCAAACCAGTGCTTCTAGACCGGAACCCTGGCCCCTTGGTTTGTGCAGAGTTGGTGATAGCTAACTTACAGAAGTCAAGAGAGGACATATGAATAAAATAAATCCCTCGTTATGTCGAGATCACAACTTATTTATCTCATGATCACTACATAACAAAAGTTGTTTAATCGTGATCACGAGAACATTTTGTCGAGATGAGATGAATCCAAAGTACCACGTATTATCCATTCATTTGTCCAGATGCACGAGAACCACCTCATCAAGGAACCCTGTGACTGCTTTGATTGCAATGCGCTCGCTCACAAGATTCGTCAAGTTAGTGGCATTGTTGCTCGCATGCGATTGGCTGTGGTCTTGGGGGTGCCACAGAGCCTAGGAGAAAAAGAGCTGGCTTACAGGTGTCGTAAAGTGCTTAAATTCCCCACAAGCTCTTAGCTCAAGGTAACAGGCAATTTGGCTTCCTAACATTCTAACTTATAAACTGATACTGAGCTCCAAAACGCAAATGGAAGCATGATGTTAGCATCTAAGGTACCATCCCTTAGTTTCTTTTTATTGATCGCTACGCTATACGCTGATCCAACATGGGCTCTGCCGCCTCAGCCATACTTTTAATCTATCATCAATATGTCCACTCCTATATATAGAGTTTATCGTGATGTCAACAAAACAACTTTTGTTATGTCTTGATCATGAAATAAATAAATTGTGATCAACATGAGATAAATGTTTTATTTATATGTCCTCTCTGGACTTTCATACTAACTAGCTAGTCTCCCTCAGCATATCTGGCTAATTTAAGCTATTGTGTGTCAGTCGGAGTTATTTAGTGAATGGGAAAGCTAACATGCTGACTAGATCGTGCATTCGCGCATGTTGATTTTGTCCATCCACCCCAGACACGATCAGGACACGTAGGTTGAAATATCAAAACAAACTCTGAAGAAACTATATTACAATTATGTTAATCATTTGGGGACAAGTCGAAAAGCATTAAACATTCATGGGAATTTAGCTAGCTTGCTTGCTGTTAGCACTATTTGTCCTGCGATAAACATTGGGTTGTTATTTTACCTGAAATGCACAAGGTCCTCTACTGCGACAATTCATCCACAGATAAAAGGGTAAATCGAGTTTGTTTCTAGTTATATCTCCTCCTTCAGGCTTCTTCTTCTATGGACTTTATATGGCGGTTGGCAACCAACTTTAAGGTGCATTACCACCACCAACTGGGCTGGAGTGTGGACCTCAATCACCCACATGGGAATATGTTCCTAAAAACCAATGAGGAGATGGGAGAGGCAGGACTTTCAGCTAGTCAAGCGTCACAAATAGAACCAAGTTATATCTTAGCGCCTGGCTATGCAGACGCTCGTTGACACGCGCAAGTTGTTTGGATGCAATGATTGAATAACATGTATGTGTACATTCATTTTGTAACGCAAGCGGTGTGGTCACCATGTAAGGATGTTGATCACAGGAAGTTGGTGGCACCTTAATTGGGGAGGATGGGCTCGTGGTAATGGCTAGAGCGTGTTTGATGCCATTCTATTCGCTCCATTCCAGCCATTATTATAACCCATCCTCCCCTCAGCAGCCTCAACTGATGTTGATATAAGTCACGATAACAGGAAAAGTGTTTATTTCCAGTGAGTGCATTTGATTGGTTTCGTTTCTGTAGCTAGCTTGGCTGGCTGGCTAGCTAGCTGAAACCAAAGAGATAAGAGAACCTTTTTCTGACTGAAGCACACATCTTCTGACAGTGACACAGTGCCCTCCTGTGGACTGAAGCTGAACTTTACTACAACATATTTAACCTTGTTAAAAATGAGAAATTTAGTGGTAGAACTGAATAAATTAAATGAATCATAGAGGTCTTATAACCTATTCTCTACTTGGCTCGTGTTTGTTATCCCTTTATAGGCTATGTAACTTTCGGCTAAGCCCCCAATGTCTTAAGAGGTGGTGCAATTTCTTTTTTTTACCCCAAAAGTAGTGGGAAGGAATGGTGGGGTGTGTTGGGGATAGTGGTATATATAAGCAATAAGTCCTGAGGGGGTGTGGTATAGGACCAATCTACTACAGCCCTTAGCTGTGGTATATTGGCCATATATCATAGTAGCCTTATTGCTATTATAAACTGGTTACCAACGTAACTAGAGCAGTAAAAATACTTGTGGTATACGGTCTGATATACCACGGCTGTCAGCCGATTGGGGCTAGTTCACTAGCTAGCTTGTCGTTCAGTAGCATTTTGGGCAGATTGCTTGAGTTTGAAGTGAAGGGAGTACAGGGCTTAGCATATCTCTCGAGGAGGCTAAAACGAGATTGTCTTGGAAAAGTTGAATATTTTCAAAAGGAGTCAGGTAATTGGTTAAGGGAGGATTGAGGGAAAGAGAGAGGAGGTTGAAAAGACTGAGGGGGGCAGAGTATGGGTTAGAATCTGTTGAAGCTAGCAATAACAAGGGAGAGGGTATGTAGAGGACGATTGGTGTCAAGTTCAAACAGAGTAAGCCAGATGCCATTTTGAGTTCTGGAGGCGAAATGGAAGGGGTAGAAGGTGTTGTGAGGAGCTCGGAGCCTTGCATTGCATTGATGGACATGGTTGTGATAAAGATACGTTTGGTCCAGAGGGAGTGTGATTTTTGAAGAGGGCCTTTTGGCTGATCCATGGATGGTTTCAGGTTGGGTGGAAAAGATGGTGGGTGCTGTTGAGTCGGTGAAGGTAACCCGAAGCAGACTTGTGATGTTTGTGTTTCTTCCGATCAGAGGGAGCAGGCACTCCATGCGACGCAACTTGAGGAATGACCTGTATCTTGCTTTGCACTTAGGTACAGGGCACCATTGAAGGGAGTGATTTCTGGGGTAGCGTTAAGTATGGAGGTGGAGCAATTTAAGTTTCCTGGTGTTTGTCACGCCTGCCATATGGTGTAAAGTAGATCCGGTGGGGAGTGTGGTGAAACAGAGGTGACAGTCTGTTCTTTTGAGCTTTGATTCAGAGTCTTTACCTGACAAAGTAATGTTAGGATATACAGTTGAAGTCGGAAGTTTACATACACTTCAGTTGAAGTCAATAAAACTCGTTTTCAACCACTCCACAAAACTATAGTTTTGGCAAGTCGGTTAGGACATCTACTTTGTGTATGACAAGTAATTTTTCGAACAATTGTTTACAGACAGATTATTTCACTGTATCACAATTCCAGTGGGTCAGAAGTTTACATACACTAAATTAACTGTGCCTTTAAACAGCTTGGAAAATTCCAGAAAATGTCATGGTTTTAGAAGCTTCTGATAGGCTAATTGACATTTGAGTCAATTGGAGGAGTGCCTGTGGATGTATTTTGAGGCCTACCTTCAAACTCAGTGCCTCTCTGCTTGACATCATGGGAAAATCCTATATCGACATAACCTGAAAAGTCGCTCAGCAAGGAAGAAGCCATTGCTCCAAAACCGCCATAAAAAAAAGCCAGACTACAGTTTGCAACTGCACATGGGGACAAAGATTGTACTTTTTGGAGAAATGTCCTCTGGTCTGATGAAACAAAAATAGAACTGCTTTGCCATAATGACCATCGTTATGTTAGGAGGAAAATGGGGGAGGCTTGCAAGCCGAAGAACACCATCCCAACCGTGAAGCACGGGGGTGGCAGCATCATGTTGTGGGGATGCTTTGCTGCAGGAGGGACTGGTGCACTTCACAAAATAGATGGCATCATGAGGATGGAAAATGATGTGGATATATTGAAGCAACATCTCAAGACATCAGTCAGGAAGTTAAGTTAAAGCTTGGTCGCAAATGGGTCTTCTAAACGGACAATGACCCCGAGCATACTTCCACAGTTGTAGCAAAATGGCTTAAGGACAACAAAGTCAAGGTATTGGAGTGGCCATCACAAAGCCCTGAAATCCTATAGAAAATGTGGGGGCATAACTGAAAAAGCGTGTGCGAGCTTGGAGGCCAACAAACCTGACTCAGTTACACCAGCTCTGTCAGGAGGAATGGGACAAAATTCACCCAACTTATTGTGGGAAGCTTGTGGAAGGCTACCCGAAACATTTGACCCAAGTTAAACAATTTCAAGGCAATGCTACCAAATACTAATTGAGTGTATGTATACTTCTGACCCACTGGGAATGTGATTAAAGAAATAAAAGCTAAAATAAATCATCATCTCTACTATTATTCTGACATTTCACATTCTTAAAATAAAGTGGTGATCCTAACTGACATAAGACAGGGAATTTTTACTAGGATTAAATGTCAGGAATTGTGAAAAACAGTTTAAATGTATTTGGCTAAGGTGTATGTAAACTTCCTACTTCAACTGTAGGAGTGATGCTGTTAGAGATTCTGTGACGAATACACTAGTGTTATAGGCGTCATGTGCATGTCACAGCAGTGTGTAGGAGGGAGATTCCAAGATGTGGGAAGTGTGTAGGAGGACATGGGACAGAGGAATGTGTATTTCCGGTGAAGAAAAGCTGTGTGTGTCAACTGTAGGGGTGCCCACATTGCTGGGGATTGGAGGTGTCCAGTGCGAGAGAGACAGGTTGAGGTGGCCAGGGTCAGAGAAGTGCAGAAGATGTCGTATGGTGAGGCAGTGATGAAAGGAGGAGGGTGGCTCAATGGTGAGGGATTCTGAGAGGATCCCTGTGAATAGTAAATGAGTGAAATTTTAGTAAGGTTGTCCTCTAAGTGTTCATAGCAATGTTTATCAACTGTACAGCAGAGATGGAACATAAGTCACAGAAAATAGATGCATTGGCAGTTGCAGAGAAGTACTTGGAGGTAGTAGATTTGACTTCAGAAGAGTTACAGGGTGTGTTGAATGGTAGTGTCCTGTCCTCTCCTCTCAGGTCATTGGCTTGGGGTAGGATCAGATAGGGTTAAAGTAGTGGAATAAGGTGGTGGGTTTTAATGAGTATAAGGTTAGTTGGTAGGGTAATTAAAAATACATTTTTATTTTTCCCATTTCCCCTTTTGTATCACAAAGTGTAATGGATTTATACTATATTTCAGTTGGTGGTGGTAATGCAACATATTGGATGCCAACCGCCGGTAAACTCCACCGAATAAGTAGTCGTAGTTTCTAGCTACCTACCATATTTGTACGCAGCCTTAAATAGGCTACTTGCAGGGTTGGGTAGGTTACTCTCTAAATGTAATGTGTTACAGTTACCTGTCCAAAATTGTAATCAGTAATGTAACTTTTGGATTACCCAAACTCAGTAACATAATTTGATTACATTCCATTACTTTTACATTACTTTCCCCTTAAGAGGCATTAGAAGACGACAAAAATGTATGTTACCAATTGAATTACATCTATTGCAGGATAAATCAATATTAATGTTTACACTAAATAGCTCTACTGACAAGTGCTATTTACATGTGAAAATGAATGCCATATGCTGCATTTGCTATAGGCCTATTGTTTACCTTTTTGTTGGTGACACTTTTTTTTAAGGGGGTGGATCAGCTTTAATATTGCAGATAGATTGCAGCTTCCATCAATGTAATTGTCTACATCATTTCCAATCCCCCATATATTTTGTGGGGTAAATATATACACATTTTTTTGCACACACACACAAACCTTTTAAAAATATATTTTCCTTTATTATTCCCCGCAAACCCTACCATCCCTCCCTTAATTGGAGTAAACGAATAAACAATAACACTTAGGCTTCTACTTCCAGATTATACATACTATATACATTTTACGTACACATTGTATTTTACAATAGTTATATTTTGCTTGTTTTTAGTCCTGGCCTTCCACTATTTCTGATGTCCATCCAGTTTGATTTCTATTTGCAACTGTGCTATTTCACAAAAGTTCTGATATCTTGATAATATGCAGCTGTTTAAAGGGCAAATCCTCAGATGAAACAATAACAAAACGGTTGCCCGCCTCTGTTTCAATGGAGATGGATGTAGCAACTACAAATTGTCCTTTTAAGTCTATCAAAAGTGTGCCAGTTTGAGCACGTGTCCATTAGGCCTATGGATTTGTTGTATTTATTTATCAGAATTAATTAGACTGAGCAATAAAACACCCACTTGTTTTCCATAGGCTAGGTTCCGCACTATGCAGCTGTTGTAAGAGGACATTTTTAACTGGCTTCAACTGATAGACAGTTTAAGCTTCTTGAATTAAACCATTATTGGGTTCAACAGCCATGCACAACAACCTCAATCCGTAAGGCGCAACTAGCTAATGACAGCGCAGCAGTATGATTCACGTCAATGCGCTATGTAGATCAATAATAAGTGATATCCGTATCGCCGTAGGCTACACCACTGCTGCCATCCTTCTCTCCATTTATTCGAGTTGGATCATCTTTGGATGCCGACATTAGTCGAACCATTGGAAGACATAGTTTGAACGGTTTTGTAATCCATTACATGTAATCCGTTACTTGTGAACTCTAATATTCAGATTACATGTAATCCGTTACTCCTCAACCCTGACTAACGTTACTTGTTTACTTTAGCCCTATATAGGACTCCGCGAATCGTCCTATGTAGAGCTGTTTACTTGTGTACTGTAATATTCAGTTGTGATAATGGTAGACGAGTGTGGCGAACAAATAGTGATTCACCAGGCACTGACAGGTAGCGAACCATCAAGAAAATGTCAAACATAGTGGCTGACTAGCTAACTTTAGCTAGCTAACATAGATATCCATCCAGTTAACGTTAGTTACTGCTGCGCCAAATATACGTTACCTTTTCCTCCTCGGCATGAACGGTGAAGGGAAAAAACCTCTTGCTCTGTTCATAGTGATAAAATATCAGTCCGCTTCCAACGAGAGACCCCAAAATGCCAGGTCCCAAGGCACGATGGAGCGCCCTGTACGACCAAGGTCTCCTCAAAAAGTTTCTCAAAACTCCAGCAGCCCTTCCCCAGCTAGCCATTTTCCATAAACTGTCACACCCACTGGTCAGGTTCCAACATTCTTAATAATTTTCTTCTTCTTCGATGAGGTTTAACGGCGTCTGACATCCAATATGTTGCATTACCGCCACCTACTAGACTGAAGTACAACTCCCTTATACCTCGCTTGAAAAAAATCAAAAAAGACCCAACCATTCTAACGCCACACTTTTTATACAATAAAAATCATACCACCCTACTCGACTATTTAAATCTATTTAGAATTACCTCAGGCCAACAACCCGAAAGGATGGGACATCACCACTTAACACACCCTGTAACTCTTCTGATGTCAAGTCTCTCACACCCAAATACCTCTCTGCAGCTACCACCACAACCTCAATTTTCTGCAACTTACGTTCCATCCCTGCAGTACAGTTGATAACCTTTGCTATAAATGCTAAAAATCCAATCTTACTGAAACATATATGTACTGGTAGAGATCTACTACTCACACCACTCCTCTCAGGATCCCTCCCGCTTGACCCATCTTCCTTTACTTTCTTCACTGCATCAACATATGACAACTTCTGCACTACTCTAACCCTGGAAACCTCAACCTGCCTCTCTCGCACATTTCTGATCCTCAGCCCCATCGGCACCCCTACAATTAACACATAACACTACTTTCCCCAATGCTACACATTCCTTTGTCTCATGGCCTTCTGCACACTTCTCACACATAGGAACCTCCCTCCTACACACTGCTGCCACATGCCCATAAGCTTGACACCTATAACAACGTAATGTATTCTGCACAAAAGCTCGTACAGAATAACTTATATATCCTAACATCACTTTGTCGGGCAAAGACTCAACATCAAAACTAAAAAGAACAGACAATGACTCTTCTGTTTCACCACTCTCGTCACCCTGTCTGCGTTACACCAAACGACGAGCATCACAAACACCGGGAATCTTCCCCTTCAGTTGGTCAACTTTTACATTTACCGCTACCCCAGTAATCACTCCTTTCAATTGTGCCCTTTTCTTGAGAGCGAAACAATTCACATTTCTTGCCTCCATTCGTTTAAAGCAGAGCACTGTCTCACTCTGACCAGCAGAAACACAAACAATTATCACAAGACCACGTCTGGTTACCCTCCCCGATTCCACAGTACCCAACTCTGTTTTCACCCACCCTGAAACCAAAAATGGATCAGCCAAAAGGCAAGGGTCCACTTTTTCCAAAAACGTCACTCATACAGTCACAGACTAATTTTTGGCCTGACCCTCGGTGCAAGCCTCAGGCTCCGAGTACTTCACCACACCTACCACCTCCGATACTTCGCCCTCATTCACTTTAATTTCTCTTCCTGTCTTCAGCTCACTCTACTTATACTTTCTACCATTCTTTTTTAACAAACCATCTCCTTTTTCCCCTCAATTTTTAACGGACTAAAGCTCACCGTCTTCCTCCCTCTCTCTCTTAGACCTCCTCTGCCTCTCTTTTTCCCTCCATTCCTCCTCCGTATTCCAAGTATACGTCTCCTTATGATAATACTGCACTTCTCTTGGCATACACTACCAGTCAAAAGTTTGGACAAACCTACTCATTCAAGGGTTTTTCTTTATTTTTACTATTATCTACATTGTAGAATAATAGTGAAGACATCAAACCTATGAAATAACACATATGGAATCATGTAGTAACCAAAAAAGTGTTAGATAAATAGCCACCCTTTGCCTTGATGACAGCTTTGCACACTCTTGGCATTCTCTCAACCAGCTTTACCTGGAATTCTTTTCCAACAGTCTGCTGAGCACTTGGTGACTGCTTTTCCTTCACTCCGCGGTCCGACTCATCCCAAACCATCTCAATTTGGTTGAGGTCGGGCGATTGTGGAAGCCAGATCATCTGATGCAGCACTCCATCACTCTCCTTCTTGGTCAAATAACCCTTACACAGCCTGGAGGTGTGTTGGGTCATTGTCCTGCTGAAAAGCAAATGATAGTCCCACTAAGCCCAAGCCAGATAGGATGGCGTATAGCTGCAGAATGCTGTGGTAACCATGCTGGTTAAGTGTGCCTTGAATTCTAAATAAATCTCAGACAGTGTCACCAGCAAAGCCCCCCCACACCATAACACCTGCTCCTCCATGCTTTACGGTGGGAAATACACATGCGGAGATCATCCATTCACCCACACCGCGTCTCACAAAGACACGGCAGTTGGAACCAAAAATCTCCAATTTGGACTCCAGTCCAAAGGACAAATTTCCACCAGTCTAATGTCCATTGCTTGTGTTTCTTGGCCCAAGCAAGTTTCTTCTTATTTTGGTGTCCTTTAGTAGTGGTTTCTTTGCAGTAATTTGACCATGAAGTCCTGATTCAAACAGTTGATGTTGAGATATGTCTGTAACTTGAACTCTGTGAAGCATTTATTTGGGCTGCAATTTCTGAGGCTGGTAACTCTAATGAACTTATCCTCTGCAGCAGAGGTAACTATTAGAGGTAGACCGATTAATCGGAATGGCCGATTAATTAGGGCCGATTTCATGTTTTCATAACAATCGGAAATCGGCATTTTTGGACACCGATCATGGCCGATTGCATTGCACTCCATGAGGAGACTGCGTGTTATGCGAGTGCAGCAAGGAGCCAAGGTAAGGTGCTAGCTAGCATTAAACGTATCTTATAAAAAACTATCAATTTTAACATAATCACTAGTTAACTACACATGGTTGATGATATTACTAGTTTATATAGCTTGTCCTGCGTTGCATATAATCGATGCGGTGCCTGTTCATTTGTCATTGAATCACAGACTACTTCGCCAAACGGGTGATTTAACAAGCGCATTCGCGAAAAAAGCACTGTCGTTGCACCAATGTGTACCTACCCATAAACATCAACGCCTTTCTTAAAATCAATACACAAGTATATATTTTTAAACCTGCATATTTAGTTAATATTGCCTGCTACATTCATTTATTTTATCTAGGGAAATTGTGTCACTTGTGTCAGTTCTGTGCAACAGAGTCAGGATATATGCAGCAGTTTGGGCCGCCTGGCTCGTTGCGAACTGTGTGAAGCCCATTTCTTCCTGACAAAGACAGCCAACTTCGCCAAACGGGGGATGATTTAACAAAAGCACATTTGCGAAAAAAAGCACAATCGTTGCATGAATGTACCTAACCATAAACATCAATGCCTTTCTTAAAATCAATACACAAGTATATATTTTTAAACCTGCATATATTTAGTTAAAAGAAATTCATATTAGCAGGCAATATTAAACTAGGGAAATTGTGTCACTTCTCTTGCGTTCATTGCACGCAGAGTCAAGGTATATGCAACAGTTTGGGCCGCCTGGCTCGTTGCGATCTAATTTGCCAGAATTTTACGTAATTACGACATAACATTGAAGGTTGTGCAATGTAACAGGAATATTTAGACTTATGGATGCCACCCATTAGATAAAATACGGAATGGTTCCTATTTTCACTGAAAGAATAAACGTTTTGTTTTCGAAATGATAGTTTCTGGATTTGACCATATTAATGACCTAATGCTCGTATTTCTGTGTGTTATTATATTATAATTAAGTCTATGATTTGATAGAGCAGTCTGACTGAGCAGTGGTAGGCAGCAGCAGGCTCGTAAGCATTCATTCAAACAGCACTTTACTGCGTTTGCCAGCAGCTCTTCGCAATGTTTCAAGCATTGCGCTGTTTATGACTTCAAGCCTATCAACTCCCGAGATTAGGCTGGCAATACTAAAGTACCTATTAGAACATCCAATAGTCAAAGGTATATGAAGTACAAATGGTAGAGAGAGAAATAGTCCTATAATAACTACAACCTAAAACTTCTTACCTGGGAATATTGAAGACTCATGTTAAAAGGAACCACCAGCTTTCATATGTTCTCATGTTCTGAGCAAGGAACTTAAACGTTAGCTTTTTACATGGCACATATTGCACCTTTACTTTCTTCTCCAACAGTTTGTTTTTGCATTATTTAAACCAAATTGAGCATGTTTCATTATTTATTTGAGACTAAACTGATTTTATTGATGTATTATATTCAGTTAAAATAAAAGTGTTCATTGTTCATTCAGTATTGTTGTAATTGTCATTATTACAAATATATATATACAAATCGTCCGATTAATCGATATCGGCTTTTTTGGCCCTCCAATAATCGATATCGGTATCGGCGTTGAAACATCATAATCGGTCGACCTCTAGTAACTATGTGTCTTCCATTCCTGTGGCGGTCCTCATGAGAGCCAGTTTCATCATAGCGCTTGATGGTTTTTGTGACTGCACTTGAAGAAACTTTCAAAGTTCTTGACATTTTCTGTATTGACTGACCTTCATGTCTTAAAGTAAGGATGGACTATCGTTTCACTTTGCTTATTTGAGCTGTTCTTGACATAATATGGACTTGGTCTTTTACCAAATAGGGCTATCTTCTGTATACCACCCGTAGCTTGTCACAACACAACTGATTGGCTCAAACGCATTAAGAAGGAAAGAAATTCCACAAATTAACTTTGAACAAGGCACACCAGTTAATTGAAATGCATTCCAGGTGACTACCTCATGAAGCTGGTTGAGAGAATGCCAAGAGTGTGCAAAGCTGTCATCAAGTCAAAGGGTGGCTATTTGAAGAATCTCAAATATAAAATATATTTTCATTTGTTTAACACTTTTTATTTACCACATGAGTCCATATGTGTTATTTCATAGGTTTGATGTCTTCACTTTTATTCTATAATGTAGAACATAGTAAAAATAAAAGAAAAACCCTTGAATGAGTAGGTCTTCTAAAACTTTTGACCGGTAGTGTACATGTTGTTCTTGCTTTCTCAAGGGACGCCATTTAACCGATTGTCACAATCTCCGTACAATCAGCATGAACCCCTCGGGATGTAGTGCTCAACAGTGCATCCCACTTGTAAAGCAGCTGCTTCGTCTTGATGTTATTCTTTATCAAAAGATACCGCAACGCTTTTCCATTTCAAAGAAGCGCTCTCTTCCAACCACCATCCCCGTAGCCAAAGTTCTTGTTCTTGTTCTTGTTCTTCTGTGGGTTTTATAGCGGAGTACAACCCCAAAAGGTGTATTGCCGCCACCAACTGGACGGGTTGAATTTTTTTTACAAAATCTAATCCATACGTGATAGGGAAACTAACTTAATTCACCCAAATAAAAATAGTAAATTGACCAAAACAAAACTCCTACTTCTTCCTTCTTTAAAATCTCCATATCTCTCTTCTCAGGCTCTAGGGCCTGAGAGGGTGGTACGGGTTGTGACAATATTCCATGTTCTTCTGCCGAGAAATCTTTCAGTCCCAGGAACCACTCCGCCGCATCCACAATAATATATATTTTCCTGCACCTTCTCTCCACCTTGGCAATGCCATTGATCACCATAGCTATAAAGGCCACCTTCTTAACCTTTAAAATATCAAGGTCCTGCTAGTGAAAGGCAACCCCTGCAGCATGTAGTGAAGCCTAACCACCAGCATGGACTTTTCAGGAGCACCATTCAAACCCTCAACCCTTTAAACAACTGCTGCATATGAAATTCTCTGGACAACCCTAACTTTGGCCACCTCATTTTCTTTCACCCTTGTCGGGCATTGAAATGACGTGGCTTCATGGTTCCCACCACAATTGCAACATGTCACATTTTCATCACTTTTATAACACATGATGTGATCTTTTCCACAACTTGGATATCTCGGTTTCTTCCGTCTGCAAACACTTGAAATAATGACTAAAAGCTTTACAGTGATCCCAATGCATTGGTCTTGGGATAAATGCTCTGACTTTGTAGTGTTTATACCCCAACTGCATATGAGTAGGGAGAAACTTCATGTCAAAAAACAAAAGAACAGATAAACTCTTCACTTTTTCATCATTCACCACACGATTCATCCGATGTGCATCCATCACTCCAGGAATATTTTTCATCTCTTCAACATCAACTTTCCACGTGATGTCAGATATTACCCACTTGAGGGGTGCCCTGTTCCAGAGACACACACCCGTCAAACTTATCAAATCGGTTGAGACGCAACATACGTTTCTTCTGATACGCAGAAGTACAAAAAATCTAAACAAGCCCGCCTCTTGTGATCCTCACAGCCTTCACTTTACCCATCACACTCTCCACCAGTTTGGATAGCTCAAATGGATTCTTCAAGATTGGTAATTTGATCAGCTGCTCCTCATTAACAAACCGCACTCCTACAAGATACGAAGAGACATTCTCAGCACTGTACACTACTTTGCTCTGTTTTCCATTCTTTTGGACAATACTCCAATTCTCCTTCATTCTAACACCATTAGATTCACAATCCACTTCAGCGTCCGCTTCCGCCACCTTTCCACATTGTGGCCTCTCCAGTTTCCAACAGGTGGTTCTTCTTCTTCTTCTTCTTCTTCTTCTTCTTCTTCTTCTTCTTCTATGGTATATTGGCGATCACACAATTTAATATGTGCAGGATGGAAACATGATTCAAAAATATGGAAGAAAATAAAACAAAAAAATACCAAACTACCAAAATATATATAAATATACTAAACTAAATCAAACAACTTTTCATTTAAAAAAATTAAATAAAACACACATCTGATCCTTACACAGGCTCAAGTGGAACCTGGGACCTGGGAGGGTGGGCCACCTTTTTAACACCCAGGGTATCCTTTGACTGGCAGCAAACATTTACTGCAGGCTGTGGTGTGTCCACCACCATGTCTTCACTAGCATCAATTGTTTTCTCAATTCTTTTAATCGCCTCCACATAGGAGATTCGATTGACCGCTCTAACTTTTGCCACCTCAATCTCCTTCACCCTTACAGGGCACTTCAGGAAATTGGGATCATGATCCCCACCACAATTGCAACACCGTCGTCCTTCTACACATCATTCTTCAATATACTCTGTCTGTCTGCACACACTTGAAACATGGCCAAATCCTTTACAATTCTTACACTGCAATGGTTTGGGGACGAAAGCTCACATGCGTGGGTACTTGCTCTTTATAAAAAAAAAACAGGACAGACAGAATTTCTTCTTTTTCTCCATTTACCCAGTGGGTCACACCAGGAATTGTCTTCAGGGATTTAACCTGAACATCCGTATTCACCCCTGAGATGACTCCTTTGACCGGTGCTCTACTGCGAAGTTAAAAACACAAAACTTCTGTTGTCCGGATTCTTTTGAGGCTCACTGCAATCTTCCTCTGTTCTTCAGAAATACAATGAATCAAAATATGACCACTCCTGATCACTCTGACAGACTCCACTTTTCCCAGTGCATACTTCACCATTTTCGACACCTAAACGGGTCTCCCACATATGCATCCTTACTCAATAAACACATCCCAACAAGAAGTGATTCATTATAATTCATACACGTATCATCCACTCCAATTTTTGACAATTTCCTTTTTGTTCCAGTTTTCGAAACTACTGTTGTCCATTCAGAACATTCATCTTTACCAACTTTGCTCAACGCTCTGCTTGATTCAAACTCTTCATCCATCTTTCCCCAACCAGTATCGAACCCTGCTTCTTCTTCTTCTTCTTCTTCATATTATTCTTTCGGATTGGGTTGGTGGATCGCATCTAACTTAAAGGTTCATACACCGCCACCTACTGTACTAAAGTCACGGCTGACCTACATTAAATTCTCTTCATTATTCCTGTTTCTAAAAGGAAAAACATGCACCACCAACTAACCCTACACCTATATAACACTATTTCATCAACATTTAAATCACCACCCCATTTACCCTAACCCTAACCCTAAAATGTCATACACCCAGGTACATCTCTGCAGCTGCCACCTAAACTCATGAAAACCCCACTAACCCATTCCACTACTTTGACCCTATCTGCTCCTGCTCTATGCCAACGGCCTGGGAGGACCTGACACCACCCCTCAACACACCCTGTAACTATTCTGAAGTCAAATCTCGTATACCCAAATACTTCTCTGCAGCTGCCACCACAACATCTATTCTCTGTGATTTACGTTCCATTTCTGCGGTACAGTTAATAACCATTGCTATGAATGCTAAGAAGCCAACCTCACTGAAGCATAACTCACTTGTTGCCCTAACCCTCTGTGCTGGCACAAATCTACTACTATCCCTCACCCTTGACCCATTCTCCTCCACTTTCTTCATTACCTCAGCATACACCCTCTGCACTATTCTGACTCTGGCCATTTCAACCTGCCTCTCTCGCACCTTACACCGCCGATCCACCGGCAAGATGAGCACCCCTACCGTTGACAAACACAACTTTATCCACCAAAACTATACAATCCTCTGTCCCGTGCCTTCCTGCACAATTCCCACAGGAATCTCCTTCCTACACACTGCTGCAACATGACCATGAAACTCTAATAGGATAACTGATATATCCTAACATTACTTTGTCTGGTAGAGGCTCTGACTCAAAACTCAAAAAAGCTGACAATGACTCCTCTGTTTTACTACGCTCCCCACCGGTTCTATGACGCACCAAACGGCGGGCATCACAAAAAACAGGAATTTTCTACTTAAATTTCTCCACCTCCAAACTTAACGCTACTCCTTTCCATGATGCCCTGTTCCTAAGAGCAAAGCAAGAAACAGATATTGAAGTTACGTAACCAAAGCCTGTTCCCTCTGGTCAGAAGAAACACAAACAAATATCACAATTCCACTAAAGGTTACCTTCACTGATTCAACTGCCCCCAACTCCTTTCTCACCCATCCTGAAACCACAAATAGATCAGCCAAAAGGTAAGGGTCCACTTTCTCCAAAAATGTAACTCCTACTGGTCCAGATTCTTTTTTATCATGTCTGATGCCATTCTTCCTCAACATTCATCTTCCCATTACACTCGGCTCTTCATCTTCCTCGCTGTCTATAAACACATCTATCCGTTCTCCACGCTTTTGCTGCACCTTCATCCGCTACATTGCTTGCAGAGCACGCACTGATGGCGTTCCTCCAAAACCCAACTTCTGTTAATTAGCCCACTTTACAAGTCTGGCTATCGCTGACCTCTCCATGCTTCCTTCACCTTGCAAACATTTACCACACCGACGACTGACTACATTACCCCAACCACGCTTCTAATATGGAAATAATAATGTCCCATAAATACTTTAATATTTTAAATTCTTCAGCATTTTGCTTTGATAGGCTATCAATTTATGACGTGGAAATGTCTCAATGTATTTCTTTTGTCTCAAAGAGTCTCTCTCTCACACCATCGCACAAACACACCCTTTCTGGGCGGTGCAATGCTTAATAGGCTATACTCTATCTATCCTGAGGGAGTTGCAGTGAACCTCCTAGCTACATTTTCCCCAGCAGATCCGAGCAGATTAGATGTGTTTGTCATTGGAAAGAGTTTCATTTCTATAAAGTAAGTACTGTCTATCAACAGATAACAGATTAACATATATATTTACTATTAACAGATGGTTGTTCTAAGAATAAGGAAAGCCCACAAAAGACGTTATGCACTTCTCTGTTTGAGCATTGTTGGGTTCATCATGTACCGGTACCTGGGGTAAGTAAGATAATAATATTTTACTTATTATTCATTCTACGGCATGTTTTATGAGCATGAATTGATAGACTGAAAGAAATGTTTTGTCTTCACTTCAATGATTAGCCCTACTCTGAAGTATTGGACTCTCGCACAGTTCCCCTTTTCTATCCAGTATGTAAAAAGGATGAATACAACTGTGTGTGGTTTCATGCATATCATTTCTTGATAGTGGATAACACAAAAATACCTTATTTTATCCATATTATCTATTTGTAAGATTGGAGGACTATGTCCCATCTGGAATTTCAGCAAACTTGGGGTCTTATTTAAATAAAAAAATCTCCAAGCACAAGGCTATGAATTGGAGTAGCCTAGAAAGGAGTGCTACTTGTGTGACCTGTATTGTTCAATGTTTATTGACTCAAATCAATGTGTCACGGACAATTCTTGCCTAGTACTGCGCCCGGTGGCAGGAGAATGAGCAGGAGAGTAGGTTTGAGTGCCAACTCGTCCCAGTTCACCTTGGAGGGAGAAACATTCCGTATTCTGGGGGGATCCGTCCACTACTTCCGGGTCCCTAGAGCCTACTGGAGGGACCGCCTGATGAAAATGAAGGCTTGTGGCATCAACACCCTCACTACGTAGGTAGCATACAATCACTAAGGCAATCACTACCTTTGACCATCTGAAATGGCATGCTATTCATAGACACTACTTTTGACCAGAGTCCTATGGGTCCTATGGGTCCTAGTAGTGCACTATACTAAATAGGGTTCCAATTTGGTCGTAACTTAAGCCTACAGTACAATACTTACTAATAAAATAAAATAAAATTGTATTTGTCACACGCTTTGTAAACAACATGTGTAGACTAAGAGTGGAATGCTTATTTACGGGTCCTTTTCAAACAATGCAGAATTAAAGATAAAAATAAATACATTTGAAATAGTAAACCAAGGAATTGAATAACGAATAACAATAATGAGTAAAAAAACATTTGGCTGTATACAGGGAGTACCAGTACCGAGTCGACGTGCAGGGGTACAAGGTTGTTTATGTAGCTATGAATATATACAGTAGGTAGGGGTAAAGTGACTAGGCAACAGGATAGATAATAGACAGTAACTGCAGTATATGTGCTGAGTGTGAAAGTGTTTGTGTGAGTGTGTGTGTGTGTAGCATCAGTATGCGTGTGTGTGTGAGTATGTGTATGTGTGTGTGTGTGTGTGTGTGTGTGTGTGTGTGTGTGTGTGTGTGCGCGTGCGTGCGTGTGTGTTGTAATAGTTCATGACCCTGGTCATTTGTTGGGCGATAATGAGGAGCATTCTGTTTATCTTGCAGATATGTACCTTGGAGCTTACATCAGCCAGAGAGAGGGGTTTTCCACTTTCAAACAGAGTTGGATTTAGAGTAAGGACTCCCTATTCCTCCTCTTCACCATTTACAGTTGAACGTTTGCAGCTTTCCATTGCTCTATACAAACACAAACAATTGCCTTTCATCTTATTTATCCTCCTGGCATTAATACTCAAACGACTGAAATGTATTGGCAATTTCATTCTACATCTTTTGGCATCAGGTGTCGTTATTACTCGAGCTGCCATGCTCATGGGAGTGAGTAGCAGATGCACTATCCTGACAACATCCAATGCATCTCCACAACAACAGCGCTTGCTGTGCAATTAATGGCACTGCGGTCAGGTCACATGATTCCCATGTTTCTAGGGGACTTGGGTTCACACCAATTAGATACGTCTATGATTCACAGAATATTTGCAAATCTGACGCTCAAGTGAAACTTACACTCCAAAATCAGACCTCAGTTCAGAAGTGGACTTATTTTTATATCTGAAAAGAACTGACAATCTTTGGTTCGGAGTGATGTCCCTGTTTTTGCCACTGGTGTTGAGGTGAAGTAACTGGCGTACCTGACTGATTATAACTCTTCATCGTGTCTTGTTTTCCCAGAGCCTACATTAACTTGGCTGCTGAGGTAGGACTCTGGGTGATCCTGCGTCCAGGGCCGTACATTTGCTCTGAGCTCGACCTAGGAGGGTTGCCGAGGTCAGTCAGCTGTCTGTCTATCTATTTGTATGTTTGCCTGTCTATCTGTCTGTCTGACCTTCCATTTTTAAACCACCGCATTTGGAGTTTGGTGGAATTGAGGCCAACGGAGCCATCCATTTTGAATAGGAGACTCTGCCATACACTACTTTACTGTTGAATTGTCTACTCTTAAGAGTCACGACATTTCTGAGGCAACATTCCTCAGTAAATGTAATAAGGAAGTCGGAGCGTGTAAATGTGTTTTGCACAAAATGGTACAAGGTACCATTTTGATTGTAATATGCGACCATGGGGACCAGGGTAAACAACTTATGCTATACCCCAGGGAGGAGTGGATTGGTTGTCTTCTAGCTTTCTGTCCTCCTGGGAATATGACTCAACAGTTCATGAACAGTGAGTTTCACTGACTACAACACCCCCAATTCTCTTTCTCCCTGGCAGTTCTAATAATACTTTTCCACACTCTCTTCTTCCCTCGGTTAAGTTGGCTTCTTCGTGACGGGAGTATGAGGTTGAGGACTACTCACCCAGGATTTGCTGAGGCAGTCAATACGTTCTTTGACAAGCTCATTCCAAAAGTGGTTCCTCTACAGGTCATTACTTGGTTCCTATTCGAATAGAACCTGGCTGTAGCCAAACTAAAGCTATAGCTGATAGAATATATTAGCGGTATAATTGTCCTATATCATTTGAAAATGTATTTTTTGTTTTTTCAGTTCAAGAAAGGAGGGCCAATCATTGCTGTACAGTTGGAAAATGAATATGGATCATTTGCAATGGATAATACTTACATGCCTTTCATCAAGGAGGTAAACACACACACACACACAAATATACACACACACACACACACACACACACACACACACACACACACACACACACACACACACACACACACACAAATGGACAAACAATGTAATTACGGTATGTATGGCATTATCCAATGAGGTTTTATAATTTTGGGGTCATGTCCAGTATTGGTACTCACTACTGTGTTTCTTCATAGGCTCTACAGTCCAGAGGAATCAATGAGCTCTTACTGACGTCAGATAACCATGAGGGATTAAAGGAAGGGGGTGTGACGGGAGGTACAGTTTATCATTACAGTAGACTCACAGAGTCCTTGTTTTACACTGTCCTTGTGTCCACATTCACTGATCAAATTTCTGCTGTCATTTTACAGTATATTCCTTTCATTCCAACCTATCTTATAGTAATCAGAACAGTGAATTTACAGAAACTAAATCAGGGGGACATCAAGTATTTGAATGCTATTCAGGTACGTCCCATCCACTCCACTTGCTCCTCATCTTCATATTAGAACATTTTCAACAAATGCTTAACAAAGGTTACTAGGAAGATCAGCAAAGTATTTATACATTGGCCATGCTTTAAAATGACACAAGACTGTGTATTTATGCATGGCAGCCCAATAGCCCCATGATGGTGATGGAGTACTGGACCGGCTGGTTTGATGCATGGGGAGACCTCCACCATGTCCTCGCACAAGAGGGTAGGGTTGTATTTTTAAGCTTACTTACTTACTTAGGCTTTGTCGTGGTCCCTCCATTTCTCCCTGTCCTGAACCTCTTTCCATGTGTTTCCCTTCATCTTTCCAGTATATGCAGGATTCCGCAATGATTTAAAAGTAGCAATCAGTGAAATGACTAATATTCCTTTAGCTTATTCTGTAGTTTTTCAGACTGTGGAGTTTTTCTGAAGTTGCTGTTCATGAACATATTCTTGTGCCTGTCATTTCCACATTAACATGCTTCTCCAAAATGTCAGTTATTAAATTGTTTGATATCTGCGATGAACATGAATGATCTCTTTGTTCGTCAGATATGGTTTCTGCTGTACGGGAGATTCTGAGACGCGGCATGTCCATCAACCTGTACATGTTCCACGGAGGGACTAACTTTGGCTTCATGAGTGGAGCACTGACCAACCCAATCTACAAGGCACTAATCACAAGCTATGGTATCTTATCTAGATATTTATTCCAGGTTTTAGCAGCATTCCAATTTACACTAGTGGCAATGTGTTTTGAAGTTTCCTCTCACAATTTAGTATTGTATTATCTTGTATTACACATTGCCACCAGTGAGTGGCAGTGTGGACCAACATGTCATAAGAGATCTTCCCTGTCCCGACTGATGATTTCTGTGATCCAGATTATGATGCACCTCTGTCCGAATCGGGAGAATACACGCCAAAGTATCACCTTCTCAGGGATCTATTCAGTCAGTACCACAGTAAGTAGATCACTAAACGTAAAAATAATAATTAAATAGCCCGACTTTTGTCAACTTTAAGGGCTGGTTTCCCGGACCAGTAGAGAATCCCCATTGAAAATGTGTTTAAATCCAGGGTTAGTTTTACTGTAATCTGAGTCTGGAAGAGTGTAAGGGAGAGTGTGTTTGACCTTGTCTGATGACTCCCTTGTCCTTGTGTGTCGGAGGTGAGAAGCTCCCTGATATGCCAGCCCTGCGTTGGAAGGAGACGTATGAGCCAGCCATCATGTACCAGCACCTCTCTCTGTGGGATGCCTTGAGCTTCGCTGAGGAGGTATGCGTGTGCATATGTGTGTGTGTGTGTGTTTGTGTGTGTGCGTGGGTGTGGGCGCTGGTCCATGTGTAGGTCGGTCTGTGTGTGTGTGTGTGTGTGTGCGTCTGTTTGTGGCTCTGTGTGCATATGTGCGTATGTGTGTATGTACTGTATGTGTGTGTATGTGTATGCATGGGTCAGATCTACACCAAACTTACGCTTCACGACAGTGTGTGTGGCTCTTTATGTCTCTCTAGCCATTTAAATCACCAACCCCAGTCAACATGGAGAATCTCCCAGTGAACAGTGGGAATGGCCAGTCCTATGGCTATACCCTCTATGAGACCATTATAACCAGCGGAGGCTCCCTCAAGTCTGGAGACAATGTACGGGACAGAGCCCTGGTGGGTCTATCCTATAGACACGATGTCTTGTTAAAATATAGAGTTTATGACACAGTTCTATCACATTTTTTGTTATTAAAATGGCCCTGTTAATGTGGAAATCTCTTATGATTCTCTTATGATAAAGAAGCTGGGACAATACAGTCACATTTGAAGGCATTTGTTTGACAGATGTGAAGTTTGTTTTTAGGTGTTTGTGGACAGACACTACATTGGCATTTTCAAGCATCAGAATCTGGAGCTAGCGGTGCCTGATGGAAAGGTACTGCAAGATGAACACGAGGCCTACTGGAAGCTACTTCCAAATAGTACCTACAAGCTTTTCAAGCTTTCATAATTGTCAACAACAAAAAGTATGGAGCCAAATAACAATTTAATATTCTAACTACAGGAGAAACGGACATTGAGCTTACTGGTTGAGAACTGTGGACGAGTTCACTATGGGAAAGCTCTAGATAAACAGCGCAAAGGTGCACACCTATTTTGCCTATATTATTCTACTGTAGCAGAAACTGGTAACAATGTCCTTATTTTCAGCTTTGATGCCTTTTTATTTTCTGTGTTGTATTTTAGGTCTCGTAGGTGACATTCTATTGAACAACACCCCTTTGAGGGACTTCACGATATACAGTCTGGATATGAAAACCAGTTTTATTGATAGGTTGGTATATTTTAATTTTCAACTTGTAGTACTTGTAAACAATCAAGCTCATAAAAAGTATTTTTTATGAGCTTGAGCACTACAGATACCAATCAAGCACACCAATGTTTGCATGTGAACATTTCATGGAACACATTTCTGTTGGTGGCCCACTCTTTGATGGTATGCATGTACATATTAAACAGTGTGGCGTTAATATATTTGTGACTATACCTTGAGTAATATCTATTTCAGCCTCAACCAGGCACCTTGGATGTCCCTTCCACACGTTCCCAGTTTCCCTGGATTCTTCCTGGGAAGAATGTTTACCTACGGCTATCCAAGTGACACCTTCGTCAAGCTACCAGTGAGTAAATACAGTCATATTATACTGTGATACTTTGGCTGTGACACTTGCTATGGTGTGCGTGCTTCTCTCTGATGCTATTGTATGTTTGTTATCGTGGAAGTGGAGCAGGGAAGTCTAGTGATTAAGGGCCTGATTCAGACTTAGGAAATGCGCAATGAGCTCTTTGGGAGTGTCTCCCTTATGCAGACTGAATAGATTTAATTAAACCGCTGGAAAACCTCCCACTTGCTGGCAAGTAGATTTCCTCATGGAGTTTTCATTCAATGGAGTTTTCAGTACATTTATCTAAAGCATCCCTTTAAATACGGTGTACCATTAATTATACTTTTTTTTCTAGACTCAATATAATATATTGAGATAACGGTTTTCAGAATATTAGGGATCAATGAAAGAAAGCCATCTAAACATATGCATATTCAGAGCTTGAAAGGATCTGCAGAGAAGAATGGTAGAAACTCCCCAAATACGGGTGTGCCAAGCTTGTAGCGTCATACCCAAGAAGACTCGAGGCTGTAATCGCTGCCATAGGTGCTTCAACAAAGTACTGAGTAATGGGTCTAAATACTTACAGTACCAGTCAAAAGTTTGGACACACCTACTCATTCCAGGGGTTTTCTTTATTTTACTATTTTAGACATTGTAGAAAAATAGTGAAGACATCAAAACTATGAAATAACACATATGGAATCATGTAGTAACCAAAAAAAAATCTATTTTATATTTGAGATTCTTCAAAGTAGCCACCCTTTGCCTTGATGACAGCTTCGCACATTCTTGGCATTCACTCAACCAGCTTCATGAGGTAGTCATCTGGAATGCAATTCAATTAACAGGTGTGCCTTGTTCAAAATGAATTTGTGGAATATCTTTTTCTTTCTTAATGCATTTGAGCCAATCAGTTGTGTTGTGACAAGGTAGTGGTGGAATACAGAAGATAGCCCTATTTGGTAAAAGACCAAGTCCATATTATGGCAAGAACAGCTCAAATAAGCACAGAGAAACAACAGTCCATCATTACTTTAAGACATGAAGATCAGGAACATTTCAAGAACTTTGACAGTTTCTTCAAGTGCAGTCGCAAAAACCATCAAGCCCTATGATGAAACTGTCTCTCATGAGGACCGCTACAGGAAAGAAAGACCCGGAGTTACCTCTGCTGCAGAGGATAAGTTCATTAGAGTAACCCCAGCCCAAATAAATGCTTCACAGAGTTCAAGTAACAGACACATCTCAACATCAACTGTTCAGAGACTGCGTGAATCAGGCCTTCATGGTCGAATTGCTGCAAAGATACAACTACTAAAGGACGCCAATAATAATAAGAGACTTGCTTGGGCCAAGAAACAAGAGCAATGGACATTAGACTGGTGGAAATCTGTCCTTTGGTATGATTCGTCCAAATTTGAGATTTTTGGTCCCAACCGCCATGTCTTTGTGAGACGCAGAGTAGGTGAACGGATGATCTCCACATGTGTGGTTCCCATCGTGAACCATGGAGGAGGAGGTGTGATGGTGTGGGGGCTTTGCTGGTGACACTGTCAGTGATTTATTTAGAATTCAAGGCACACTTCACCAGTATGGCTACCACAGCATTCTGCAGCGATATGCTATCCCATCTGGTTTGCTCTTAGTGGGACTATTATTTGTTTTTCTTCAGGACAATGCCCAAAACACACCTCCAGGCTGTGTAAGGGATATTTGACCATGGAGAGTGATGGAGTGCTGCATCAAAAGAATTGGTCTCCACAATCACCTGACCTCAACCCAATTAACATGGTTTGGGATGAGTTGGACTGCAGAGTGAAGGAAAAGCAGCCAACAAGTGATCAGCATATGTGGAAACTCCTTAAAGACTTTTTGGAAAGCATTCCAGGTAAAGCTGGTTGAGAGAATGCCAAGAGTGTGCAAAGCTGTCAAGGTAAAAGGTGGCTACTTTGAAGAATATAAAATATATTTTAATTTGTTTAACACTTTTTTGGTTTCTACATGATTCCATATGTGTTATTTCATAGTTTTGATGTCTTCACTATTATTCTACAACTTATAAAATAGTAAAAAATAAAGAAAACCCCTGGAATGAGTAGGTGTGTCCAAACTTTTGATTGGTATTGTATATAAATGTCATTTTCCATATATATATATATATTTTTAAACAGTTTTATCTTTGTAGACTAATGAGGGGGGAAAAACAATTTAATCAATTTTAGAATAAGGCTGTAACGCAACAAAATGTTGAAAAATTCAAGGGGTCTGAATACTTTCTGAATGCACTGTACATATGTTGATATGTGTAATGAGTGTGTGCTGGTGGCAGGGAAGTCAGGCGCAGGAGAACGAACTTGGTATAAACGGAGTCGTTTAATAAGTGCTCACAAAACTCCGAAAACCAAAATATACAAAATAAAAAAATGGGTACAAAACCCGTCGCACACCAGAACATAACTTGCATATAACATACAATCACCGACAAGGACATGAGGGGGAAACAGAGGGTTAAATACACAACATGTAATTGATGGGATTGAAACCAGGTGTGATGCAAGACAAGACAATACCCATGGAAAATGAAAAATGGATCAGTGATGGCTAGAAGTTCGGTGACGTCGACCGCCGAACACCGCCCAAACAAGGAGAGGGACCGACTTTGGCGGATGGTTTCACATTTGTCTCCAGCGATAATAAGTAAATATCATCTAAAAAAATTGCTATTTGTAATTACAATCCCCTTCTCCAAACTCAATTACCTAGCTCTTATCAATTTCTGCATTATAGCGCATGGAGAATGGTGTTATTTCTATAGCAGATGTTTTTCCACTTGGAACCAACCGGTGCTCGGCCTTCTTCATGGTTTCCGCATGCGTAAAGGTGGTGAAATTATGAGGGTATTAAATCATGGTCAGAATACGGCGTATCTGTAGACTCACCTCCGCCATACATTTCTATGATCTCCACCACAAACCAATAGCTGGCTGTTACATGCGTTTCCTCACACTCAAGTTCAAGGTCAAAATACGCATAAAGATAAAAGTGCATAAAAAGGGAATAAAGTCCCATTGATGTGCCTGTAACTCAAGTCTGAATTCCTCCTAAGTGAATTGTAAATAGATACATTTTCTAAGAATGAACTAGAAAATCCCCTGAAAAAAATGTGTGTGCTTGCTTGTCTTGGTAGTATTTATGGTATTGAAGTAGTATGTTTGAGGTGGCTTTCGGCAAGCACATTAATTATTTATGAGGCGTAAACTAAAGGGGATGACAGTAAAGTTATGATGTTGATAATTTTGTAATGCCTATGATAATCTTTGCAGGGCTGGGGCAAAGGGGTAGTCTTCATCAATGGTTTGAACCTGGGGCGCCACTGGTATATCGGCCCCCAGCAAACACTCTACCTCCCAGGACCTTTTCTCAACAGTGGAGTAAACCAGGTAGGACTCACTACAAGCGCTTAGTCAGCAACATTATGATAAGATAATAAGACATTAAAAGAGATCATACATGCTCTTAGGTTCTTAGTCTTAGGTTCACAAAGTTGTGTTTACTTACAGTCTCGTTCAGTTACCCTCATGTGTTTCTTCATCATCTTAATTTTCATCATCATCATGCAGGTCATTGTGTTTGAAGAGCAGGAAGCTGATTATAAAATCACGTTTGAAGAGACTCCTGATCTGGGCATGGCTGTGGACATTCAGTAACTGCATTCCCAAGCTACTGTACTTTTAATAAACAATAATAATGGATGGATCTTATTTCTTTTCATTTTTTTTTTTCTCTGGGACCCAAAATGCTGTACATTGTATGGGGATAACTCAACTTATCGATCTTGAGCAGAATATTGTTCATCATTTTATTGACGTAAATGTTATCCAAACTGGATTTTTATTGAATCTAGTAACGAGAGCAAAATACCACAGCCTAAAAACAAAGCTATTTTCAACTGGAATCATTGTGTTGGCTAAACAAGTCATCAACGTCTGAATGTGTCATGATGACAAGTATTTTGGTTATAACAAATGGCATGTCATGTTAATGATAGCATTCTGGTGACTCTTGCTTCCAAACAAAATGTTATACCTGTATCATTTGACCACTGATTGATAGGCTACAAGAGCTTCAGCAGTTTTATTTTAGTATTCATCATGCATCAAATTGGCAAATATGAGTTTGTGTGCTGTATGTGCTTTGCACTTCAATAATGTCTCTTCCCTGAGACCAGGACTGTATAGGATTAATTAATACAAAATTAAACCAATGCTATGATTTTGAACAGAAATTACAATATCAACAAGAATAATAAACCACGTCAAACAAGGAAAGCAAAGAGATGCTGACATACTAAGTGCATTTTTATGATCGTATTTACATATGAATATTACAGTGGCAGTTTACAATGCAGAAGTATTCCTTCTGTTTACCTTTGAATATCAAATCAAATAAGTGATAAATAAGTCCATAAGTGGCGTTTGGGGTCCAGACCGGTCCAGACTGGGCAGAAAATGACATACTGTATCAAGGGAAGACTATTACTGGCACGTATCCTCTAACTGTAGTATGTGTTGTGAAATAATAATATCGCATTGACTAGCGTTGTAACATTTTTTTATTTTTTATAAAACGATTTCATTGGCAACGTCCTCACCTATTTTCTGTTGGAGGTGAAACAGCATTTCACACCAAAATTAACATAGGCAGCAGAGCCTGATCTTAAAGTGCTGATGCAATCAGTAGTGTTATGTGATCAGTAAAACATGTGCAAATGGACAAAAAACAAACAACCAAAAGTCTGTGTGCATGTGCGTCACGCATGCGCACCCGCTCGTATATGTGTGTGCATGTCTGTGTGTGTGTGTGTATGTGTGTGTCTGTGCACATGCATTTGTATGTGTGTACACTGTGCACGCCTATCTGTGTATGTGTATGAGACGTGTTTGTGTGTGTGAGACGTGTCCTAATTAGTGATTTGAGGGAGTGGAGCTGTCTGAATAGCTCAGTGTTTTACAGTGGAACGTGGGAAGGGTTCATGTCCTCTCCAGATCAGTCTGTGTCAGTCAATGCTGACTCGAGTCAGACAAGGACCCCTTTATCCAGCTCTGCTCCACACCACAAGAACAGTCCGCTCCACAACAAAGGGAGCCCAATCACCAGCAAACAAGGGCCATTCAGGTCCCCTGATTGGTCCGGTTTGGTCCAGTACCTAGTTTTGAGGATGTTGATCGGACAGTTGGTTTGTGTCGGCTGGGTTGAGAATGCTTCTTATTGGCCACTGTAATGAACCACCGACAGTAGTCTGAACCACCGACAGTCTTTTGTCTTAAGCTGCACTCTGGCGACTGGCTAGCTCCTCGTGTACAGCTTCCATCGATGCATCAGTAAAACGCTTAGCTAGATACAGTATCATCATCTTTGAAGCTATGCTTTGATATTCTACGCCTGTATTGATACGTGGCTATGTGCTGCTTGTAGTAGACAAGGTGGCTGTCTGACTCCCTTTACAGTACTATTACTGTAAATACATATTAAACTCCAATCCTGCCTGCCTGGATCTTGTCTTTTGTCAGTCCGTTTGGAATGACAGTCAGTCATATTTATTCCCTGTAACAACTCAATGGTATAAAGTGTATGGGCTTAGGAGATAAAGAAAATACATAATTAAGAAATTATTTCATTGTTACATTCTCATTAATACCAAACATGGAGAGAATTGTTTAGGCAAATGGTTTTGAAAGGGGGTTCATAGACATTAAACCATAAAAATAGCTTTTTAGTATGGATCACCTGTCAAGTTTTTATTTTATGAAATCATAATATCCCTGTTATACAAATTCAGACAGATTCGGCAAAGCTTTACTCTATGAATAATAAAATAATATTAAATGCTTTAATATAATAATAATAATAAGCTCACAGAGGCTCAGATAGACAGGTTGGCCCTCAGACATAAGGTTGCAAAATTCCGTTTGAAAAACCTGGGAACTTTGGGAAAGGTACAGAAATGTTTAATTCTACATAATCCCAGTCACTTTAAAGCTTTCTTATTACCTGTGTTGGAAGAAGTTTCATATCTCCACGTTGGAGTCGGTAAATCCTTTCTTTCCCTCATTCACCAGAACAGGCTTCTCTGTCCTAGTGTGCCATACAAGTACCTGGTGGTGGGGGGGGGTTAAAGTTAAAAGGGTGTAAAAGGTACAGCTGAAAGCATGTTTGTACCTGTTCAAAGATTCCACAAATCTTTGAGCACCTTTTTTTATCTTGTTTTTGAAGATGTTTGTATTGTTGTAGAGAGCGGAAGTATGATTCACTTGCTAGATTCGCCCTGATATTCAAACATGGTCAACATTTGCTGAAGGTATATGGAGTGCGGAACTGTGTGCGTGCGTATGTGAGTGTGTGAACACAGGTGGGGTCTAGGGGTCTAAAACACATGGGTTTATGAAACAACATGCATTTTCTAAAGCATTTGATCGGAAGTACATTTCATGAGGCAAAATGTAAAAAAAATGTGAGGATTAAAGGCCTTAGCAACTGAAAGCCTATTGAAATCCATACAGTAAGAGCAGTATTCTCCTCCATTTAGTGGAAAAGAACAACTAAAAGACAAGTTTGCTTCAGTGACTTCCTGTGCATACCACTACACATGTCATTATTTGTTATGACAACATTCTCAGCGCACCAAACTAGTTGAAATGAAGTCACCACAACAAGATAATAATGTCAGTGTAATATCAGCTGTAACCGATATAATTGTCTACTTGTCTTGTAATGGTCAACAGTCACAACACACCTCTTTAATATAATAATAGTATATGCCATTTAGCAGACACTTTTATCCAGAGAAACTTACAGTAGTGAGTGGATATATTTTCTTATGGGTGGAATCAAACCCACAACCATAGTGTTGCAAGCACCCTGCTCTATCAACTGAGCCACACAGAACAACTATCAGATCCTCACCTTAGTGCAATTAGCAGCCTTGGGCTCCAGGTCATTGAGGGTGACCAGCTCCCGCAGTAAGCTGCTCTCCTGGTATCCTCCCTTGACTCCCCGCAGCTTGAAGTAGGCCTGAGGTTTAAAGAGAATGAGGCGGAGGTTCACCGCAAACCCAGCCATGTCTATGGCAAAGGGTCGGTGGGGGTCAAACACAGTCTTCCATCCATACACCTTGCCCAGGGTGTTGACCTTAGGGGACTCGTAGCGCAGGCCGCCCACAAAGGCTACAGGCCACACCGACACCTTCCTCGTTGAACGCATCTACACAAGAAGAAGGAGAGAGGTTTGTTCCCATAGAGATTTGTATTCTATATGTAATTATATGGTTGAGCCATTGGTTGGAGAAGGATTACTATGTGATCAATAAGTATTGATTTCCAGTATATTATATTAATTTATTTTATCATGCACAAATAGGCAGGTGTCAAGTGATGCCTATGTTTTTAGGCTGTGCATTTACCTAATGGAATACTGTAAGGATTCATGTTCTTTATGTCATTACACAGTTAGTGTGCACTGAAGCCAAAAATGTAGCCTATTTTGGTAACTCAAGAGGAAACAACTCTGTACTGCACAACATCTCTCCCTGTTCCACTCACCTCCTCAAACAGCTCCAGACTGTAGGTGTTGTCATCATCTGCAAAGTAGACGATACCTGGCTGGCTGTGTCTAATGTTGGAGCTGAAGGTCTCTCGGAGCCAGCGCAGGGCCAGGTTCCTCTGCATGGTTCCCCGGGGTATCCTGGGGTCCCTCGTGTCCCCACGCAGCTTATAGTTCCTGGGTGTCTCCACGTTGAGGTGAGTGTAGTTCAGGCTTGTTTCCCGGAGAAGCCTGGTGACCAGCGGGGTTCGTCGCTGGGAGTCCTCCACCAGGATCCAGTGCAGGTTAGGCACGTGGAGGAAGGTGTTGGCCAAACGTGTCAGCTCTGCCTTCTGGACCGGCCGGCTGTAGGTTGGGGTGACAACGTGGAGGGTGGGGAGGACATCAGACCAGGGCGGCGGGCGGCTGTAGACATATTCGGTGTGTACCACCTCCACAATGTCCTTGTTGTTCTCAGAGGAGCAGGGCTTCTTGAGGGTGAAGGATGACAGACTCTCATGTCTGTCATCTAGGAGAAGGGAATGAAAGCTGGTGTTGTTGGTATAATAAACAATTATAGACTGTTTAGGAACTGTATGTTTCCAGAAAGATGGCCTTCGTAGAGAGTAAGGCAACATCTAGTTGTGCAAATAGTTGTACAGTTGGACTTAGCCATATGTTATGGAGTAAATTTTATTCAAAAGGTTTGAACAAACGTATCATTCTGAAATCTAATGCCATGCTCTTTTGCGAGACATGTAATCTCCTTGTGATAAATATAATATACTCATCACTAACTTATAAAGGAATAAAATAGTTGTCAGACTAATATGAGTCAGTTTAAGGTGTGAATCCAAATAGAGAAATACACTACATGACCAAAAGTATGTAGACACCTGCTTGTCGGACATTTCATTCCAAAATCCTGGGCATTAATATGGAGTTACCGCCCCCCTTTGCTGCTATAACAGCCTCCACTCTTTCCAATAGGCTTTCCAATAGATGTTGGAACATTTGCTGCGGGATTTGCTTCAAATTCAGCCACAAGCGCATTAGTGAGTTTGGCACTGATGGTGGGCGATTAGGCCTGCCTCGCAGTCGGCATTCCAATTCATCCCAAAGGTGGTCGATGGAGTTGAGGTCAGGGCTCTGTACAGGCCAGACAAGTTCTTCCACACTGATCTCGACAAAACATTTCTGTATTGACCTCGTTTTGTGCATGGGAGCATTGTCATGCTGAAACAGGAAAGGGTCTTCCCCAAACTGTTGCCACAAAGTTGAAAGGACCAAATTGTCTAGAATGTCATTGTATGCTGTAGCGATAATATTTTGCTTCACTGGAACTAAGGGGCCTAGCCCGAACAATCAAACACAGCCCCAGGCCATTATTCCCCCTCCACCAAACTTTACAGCTGGCACTATGCTTTGGGGCAGGTAGCGTTCTCCTGCCATACACCAAACCCAGATTCGTTCGTCGGACTGCCAGATGGTGAAGCGTGATTCATCACTCCAGAGAACGTGTTTCCACTGCTCCAGAGTCCAATGGCGGCGATGTTTACACCACTCTAGCCAACGCTTGGAATAGCGCATGGTGATCCTAGTCTTATGTGAGGCTGCTCGGGCCATGGAAACCCATTTCTTGTGCTGACGTTGCTTCCAGAGGCAGTTTGGAACTCAGTAGCAAGTATTGTAAAATAGGACAGATTTTTATGCACTCCCATTCTGTGAGCTTGTGTGGCCTACCACTTCGCGGCTGAGCTGTTGTCGCTCCTAGATGCTTCCACTTCACAATAACAGTACTTACAGTTGACCGGGACAGCTCTAGCAGGGCAGAAATTTGACGAACTGACTTGTTGGAAAGGTGGCATCCTATGATGGTGCCATGGTGGGGCTGTTCAGTAAGGCCATTCTATTGCCAATGTTTGTCTATGGAGATTGCATGGCTGTGTGCTCGATTTTATACACCTACCAGCAACGGGTGTAGCTGAAATAGCTGAATCCACTCATTTGAAAGGGTGTCCACATGCTTTTGTATATATAATGCAATTCAATTCTGCAGACCATACATGTTGTACTGATAGAGCTCAAATTGATAGCAACCTCATGCCACAGTCTTACAAAATTACAATTTTCCTTCACACAATGGTGAGATCATTATGAACAAAAACATATCCCCATTGTCTTAAAAGTCTTGCAATAGAGAATTAAGCATATTCTGATAAAATGTTAAGTGGGGGAAAATGCCCAAAAATTCAGCTGTAAAATCAGGGACATGTGTAGACTTTGTTATTTTTAATCATGTCTCTAAAGTGTACTATACAAAGAGGAGCATCCCAAAATAAGCACAATTTTTTCCTTTACTAGAGAGACTAACCATGAAACCCCCCTAGGTAAATGCAGGAACGACTTTTACCCTTTCGAGCATCTAGCAAGGGGTTGATGGCACTCTGATGCCAAACAGTGATGAGTAGCGTCCAAGGCAACACGATCAACACGATGGCCAGAATGTCTCGTCTCTTCGGCATCTCCGAGGTCAAACCTAAGCCACGTCATTACCTGCAACACACAACAGATGGGGAGTGTTATGTGCCTAGTCTCCTTTACACTTTTACAGTTCCCTCTGGAAGTATCGTTTTGATATTGGCAACACATTAACAGTCTACTTACAGACATGTTAACATGTCGTTCTCCTCTGTTTTGACATGCAATGATTATTGTTAGCCAATTGACCTGCTAAGGCTAAGAGGTAGGGCTGTAAGCCGTGGTTAAACTGCCAGTAACTGCATGATTCATGTGCTCATACTCCATGCAAGCCTCTTAACTTGTCATCAGAATATATCAACTCAGCAAAAAATAAACGTCCTCTCACTGTCAACTGCGTTTATTTTCAGTAAACTTAAAATGTGTAAATATTTGTATGAACATAACAAGATTCAACAACTGAGACATAAACTGAAGAAGTTCCACAGACATGTGACTAACAGAAATGGAATAATGTGTCCCTGAACAAAGGGGGGGTCAAAATCAAAAGTAACAGTCAATGCAGCTGGTGGCCACACCAGATACTAAGAACTGCAGTGCATCTCCTCCTCATGGACTGCACCAGATTTGCAAGTTCTGTGAGCCCTCACCCTCCGATCCAACAGGTCCCAGACGTGCTCAATGGGATTGAGATCCGGGCTCTTAACTGGCCATGGCAGAACACTGACATTCCTGTCTTGCAGGAAATCACGCACAAAACGAGCAGTATGGCTGGTGGCATTGTCATTTTTTATAATAATTTTTGTACATTTTTATTTCACCTTTATTTACTCAGGTAGGCCAGTTGAGAAGAAGTTCTCATTTACAACTGCGACCTGGCCAAGATAAAGCAAAGCAGTGTGACAAAAAAACAACACAGAGTTACACGTGGGATAAACAAAAGTACAGTCAATAACACAATAGAAAAATCTATATGCAGTGTGTGCAAATGGCGTAATGAGGTAAGGCAGTAAATGGGCTATAGTAGTGAAGTAATTACAATTTAGCAAATTAAGACTGGCGTGATAGATGTGCAGATGATGATGTGCAAGTAGAAATACTGGTGTGCAAAAGAGCAAAAAAAAGTAAATAAAAAAACAATATGGGGATGAGGTAGGTAGTTGGATGGGCTATTTACAGATGGGCTGTGTACAGCTGCAGCGATCGATGAGCTGCTCAGATAGCTGATGCTTAAAGTTAGTGAGGGAGATATAAATCTCCAACTTCAGCGATTTTTGCCATTCGTTCCAGTCATTGGCAGCAGAGAACTGGAAGGAAAAGCGGCCAAAGTAGGTGTTGGCTTTGGGTATGACCAGTGAGATATACCTGCTGGAGCGCGTGCTATGGGTGGGTGTTGTTATGGTGACAGGTGCGCTGAGATAAGGTGGAGCATTACCTAGCAAAGACTTATAGATGACCTGGAGCCAGTGGGTCTGGCGACGAATATGTAGCGAGGGCCAGTCGATGAGAGCATACAGGTTGCAGTGGTGGGTGGTATATGGGGCTTTGGTGACAAAACAGATGGCACTGTGATAGACTGCATCCAGTTTTATGAAAAGCGTGTTGGAGGCTATTTTGTAAATGACATCGCTGAAGTCGAGGATCGGTAGGATAGTCAGTTTTATGAGGGTATGTTTGGCAGCGTGAGTGAAGGAGGCTTTGTTGCGAAATAGGAAGCCGATTCTAAATTGAATTTTGGATTAGAGATGCTTAATATGAGTCTGGAAGGAGAGTTTACAGTCTAGCCAGACACCTAGGTATTTGTAGTTGTCCACATATTCTAAGTCAGAACCGTCTAGAGTAGTGATGCTAGTCGGGCGGGCGGGTGCGGGCAGCAATTGGTTGAAAAGCATGCATTTAGTTTTAAGAGCAGTTGGAGGCCATGGAAGGAGTGTTGTATGGCACTGAAGTTTGTTTGGAGGTTTGTTAACACAGTGTCCAAAGAAGGGCCAGATGTACACAGAATGGTGTCATCTGTGTAGAAGTGGATCAAGGAATCACCAGCAGCAAGAGCAACATCATTGCTATTTACAGAGAAAAGAGTCAGCACGAGAATTTAACCCTGTGGCACCCCCGTAGAGACTGCCAGAGGTCCGGACAACAGGCCCTCCGATTTGACACACTGAACTCTCTGAGAAGTAGTTGGTGAACCAGGCGAGGCAGTCATTTGAGAAACCAAGGCTGTTAAGTCTGCCGATAAGAATACGGTGATTGACAGAGTCAAAAGCCTTGGCCAGGTCGATGAAGTCGGCTTGCCAACACTGTCTTTTATCGATGGCGGTTATGATATCGTTTAGTACCTTGAACGTGGCTGAGGTGCACCCGTGACCAGCTGGGAAACTGGAATGCACAGCAGAGAAGGTACGGTGGGATTCGAAACGGTCAGTGATCTGTTTGTTAACTTGGCTTTCGAAGACTTTTGAAAGGCAGGGCAGGATGGATATAGGTCTGTAACAGTTTGGGTCTAGAGTGCCACCCCCTTTGAAGAGGGGGATGTCCGCGGCAGCTTTCCAATCTTTAGGAATCTCGGACGATACGAAAGAGAGGTAGAACAGACTAGTAATAGGGGTTGCAACAATGGCGGCAGATAATCTTAAAAAGAGAGGGTCCAGATTGTCTAGCCCAGCTGATTTGTACGGGTCCAGGTTTTGCAGAGCTTTCAGAACATCTGCTATCAGGATTTGGGTGAAGAAGAAGCTGGGGAGGTTTAGGCAAGTAGCTACAGGGGTGCAGAGCTGTTGGCCGGGGTTGGGGAAGCCAGGAGGAAAGCATGGCCAGCCGTAGAGAAATGCTTATTGATATTCTCGATTACCGTGGATTTATCGGTAGTGACAGTGTTTCCGAGCCTCAGTGCAGTGGGGAACTGGGAGGAGGTGCTCTTATTCTCCATGGACTTTACAGTGTCCCAAAACTTTTTGGAGTTAGAGCTACAGGATGCAAATTTCTGTATGAAAAAGCTAGCCTTTGCTTTCCTAACTGACTGTGTGTGTATTGGTTCCTGACTTCCCTGAAAAGTTGCATATCGTGGGGACTACTCGATGCTAGTGCAGTACGCCACAGGATGTTTTTGTGCTGGTCGAGGGCAGTCAGGTTTGGAGTGAACCAAGGGCTATATGCTGGCGGGTCATGTCAGGATGAGCCTGTAGGAAGGGTACCACATGAGGGAGGAAGATGTCTTCCCTGTAAGGCACAGCGTTGAGATTGCCTGCAATGACAACAACCTCAGTCCGATGATGCTGTGACATACCGCCCCACACCATGATGGACCCTCCACCTCCAAATTGATCCCGCTCCAGAGTACAGGCATCGGTGTAATGCTCATTCCTTTGACGATAAATGCGAATTGACCATCACCCCTGGTGAGATAAAATCGCGACTTGTCAATGAAGAGCACTTTTTTCCAGTACTGTCTGGTCCAGCGACGGTGGGTTTGTGCCCATAGGTGACGTTGTTGCCAGTGACGTCTGGTGAGGACGTGCCTTACAACAGGCCTACAAGCCCTCAGTCCAGCCTCTCTCAACCTATTGCAGACAATCTGAGCACTGATGGAGGGATTGTGCGTTCCTGGTGTAACTCGGGCAGTTGTTGTTGCCATCCTGTACCTGTCCCGCAGGTGTGATGTTCGGATGTGCCGATCCTGTGCAGGTGTTGTTACACATGGTCTGCCACAGCGAGGGCGATCAGCTGTCCGTCCTGTCTCCCTGTAGCGCTGTCTTAGGCGTCTCACAGTACGCACATTGCAATTTATTGCCCTGGCCACATCTGCAGTCCTCATGCCTCCTTGCAGCATGCCTAAAGCACATTCACGCATGTTTTTCAGAGTCAGTAGAAAGGCCTCTTTAGTGTCCTAAGTTTTCATAACTGTGACCTCAATTGCCTACCGTCTGTAAGATGTTAGTGTCTTAATGACCGTTCCACAGGTGCATGTTCATTCATTGTTTATGGTTCATTAAACAAGCATGGGAAACAGTGTTTAAACCCTTCAAAATGAAGATCTGTTAAGTTATTTAGAAATCCTCAGCAATCTACACACAATACCCCATAATGACAAAGCAAAAACAGCTTTTAAGAAATGTTTGCAAATGTATTAAAAATTAAAAACAGATATACTTTATTTACGTAAGTATTCAGATCCTTTGCTATGACACCTGAAATTGAGCTCAGGTGCATCTTGTTTCCATTGAACATCCTTGAGATATTTCTACAACTTTAATGAAGTCCACCTGTGGTAAAATCTATTGATTGGACATGATTTGGAAAGGCACACACACTTATCTATTTAAGGTCCCACAGTTGACAGTGCATGTCAGAGCAAAAACCAAGCCATGAGGTCGAAGGAACTGTCCGTAGAGCTCCGAGACAGGATTGTGTCGAGGCACAGATCTGGGGAAGGGTACCAAAAAATGTCTACAGCATTGAAGGTCCCCAAGAACACAGTGGCCTCAATCATTCTTAAATGGAAGAAGTTTGTAACCACCAAAACTCTTTCTAAACTGAGCAATTGGGGGAGAAGGGCCTTGGTCAGGGAGGTGACCAAGAACCCGATGGTCACTCTGACAGAGCTCTAGAGTTCCTCTTTGGACATGGGAGAACCTTCCAGAAGGACAACCGTCTCTGCAGCACCACTAATCAAGCCTTTATGGTAGGGTGGTCAGATGGAAGCCACTCCTCAATAAAAGGCACATGACAGCCTGCTAGGAGTTTGCCAAAAGGCACCTAAAGATTCTAAGACTATGAGAAACAAGATTCTCTGGTCTGATGAAACCAAGACTAAACTATTTGGCCTGAATTCCAAGCGTCACGTCTGGAGGAAACCTGGCACTTTCCCTATGGTGAAGCATGGTGGTGGCAGCATCATGCTGTGGGGATGTTTTTCAGGGACTGGGAGACTAGTCCGGATCGAGGCAAAGATGAACGGAGCAAAGTACAGAGAGATCCTTGATGACAACCTACTCCAGAGTGCTCAGGACCTCAGACTGGGGTGAAGGTTCACCTTTCAACAGGACAATTACCCTAAGCACACAGCCAAGACAATGCAGGAGTGGCTTCGGGACAAATCTCTGAATGTCCTTGAATGGCCCAGCCAGAGCCCGGACTTGAACCCAATCGAACATCTCTGGAGAGACCTGAAAATAGCTGTGCAGCAACGCTTTCCATCCAACCTGACAGATCTTGAGAGGATCTGCATAGAAGAATGGGAGAAACTCCCCAAATACAGGTGTGCCAAGCTTGTAGCGCCATACCCAAGAAGACTCTATGCTGTAATCGCGTCCAAAGGTGTTCGATAAAGTACTGAGTAGAGTAAAGGGTCTGAATACTTATGTAAATGTGATATTTCAAAATGTCTAAAAAGCAGTTTTTGCTTCGTCATTATGGGATATTGTGTGTAGAAGAACACTATTTAATTAATTTGAGAATAAGGCTCTAACGTAACAATGAGGTAAAAGTAAAGGGGTCTGAATGCTTTTTGAAGGCACTGTATATATTTATTTCCCTTTGGTAATTTTAACCATTTACATTGCAGACTGAATTAAAATACAAATGATCTAAGCTCTGAATATGGATTTTTTAAAATTAAAGCCACAATCCTGAATTTCTGTTTTAGACCAATGGCAGCCCCATCATTTTGCTTCCCAGAAAACATGCCCACATTGGCACAAATGTTGTCCCCGTGTAGGCTGCCAACATTGGGCCAATGTGCCTTTGCTGGGCTAGCCTGTGCTGGGCTGATGTGGGATTGCTGTGGGCTAGTTTGTGTTGGGCTGGTGTAGGCTTGGTGTGGGCTAGTACACGTCTTTCTGAACCATGGCTTAATTATAAAGTGTTGAACCTAAAGAATCAGTGACAGTGATTCTCCACTTTTCAAAAGGGCTAGATTTATCCAGTTCATAGATGGATGGTTTGACGGGTTGATGGGTTGACGGCTGCAAGCTTTCATTTCTTTCTGCCTTATAAAAAAAGCAATCTGGAACACTACATATAAAGAATAGCTCCTACTGCTAATGATCTGAGAAAGCATAACTTGGTTGTATTCCTAGGTTTTTGAATGACATCTGATGTTTAAATCGTTATTGTGCAGGTTCAAGGCATTAGTACTTCCCTCTCTGTGCAGATGATCTAGTTTCAGTTGACTACTTATACTATTGGCAGCTGCTGGAAGGATAAATGGGGATGACAGTAAACCCTAAATCTGAAAATGAGGAATTATACAGAGCTGTAAGCATAGAAATGCCAGGTGTTTCTTAGATCATGATTCATGATGTGAAATCTGCGGGGAGATCTCATTTTAGCAAACTTTACAGTACTGTCGGCTTAAGGTATTACACTTTGACTTCAATCTAGTAGTATAATCTGGTTTGTTTCAAATTAAAGGGTTATATTATGTAAGGAAACAATAGTAATTTGTAATTTGGGTGAACGATCCCTTTAAATCCACAAGTATGTTTGACTTAAAATAATTTCTGTGGGTTTAAGGAAATTATTCTGCCTCATTCTGTCCAGCGCTACTCACGTGCAAACCAACCAACCAACCAACTGACTGTTTTGGTTGAAAGGATGACTGAAACACAAATGCTGATCTCTTGGCTCCCCAAAAGCACGATTAACACATTTCAAATTAAACACATCAATATAAAAGGAAACAGAGAGATAGTGTATTGGGCTCAGAGACTGTCTATTCGGCTAGGTAGGATACAGTGGGGCAAAAAAGTATTTAGTCAGCTACCAATTGTTCAAGTTCTCCCACTTAAAAAGATGAGAGTTGCCTGTAATTTTCATCATAGGTACACTTCAACTATGACAGACCAAATGAGAAGAAAAAAAATCCTGAAAATCACATTGTAGGATTTTTAATGAATTTATTTGCAAATTATCTTGGAAAATAAGTATTTGGTCAATAACAAAAGTTTCTCAATACTTTGTTATATACCCTTTGTTGGCAATGACACAGGTCAAACGTTTTCTGTAAGTCTTCACAAGGTTTTCACACACTGTCGCTGGTATTTTGGCCCATTCCTCCATGCAGATCTCCTCTAGAGCAGTGATGTTTTGGGGCTGTCGCTGGGCAACACAGACTTTCAACTCCCTCCAAAGATTTTCTATGGGGTTGAGATCTGGAGACTGGCTAGGCCACTCCAGGACCTTGAAATGCTTCTTACGAAACCACTCCTTCGTTGCCCGGGCGATGTGTTTGGGATCATTGTCATGCTGAAAGACCCAGCCACGTTTCATCTTCAATGCCCTTGCTGATGGTAGGCTTTGTTACTTTGGTCCCAGCTCTCTGCAGGTCATTCACTAGGTCCCCCCGTGTGCTTCTGGGATTTTTGCTCACCGTTCTTGTGATCATTTTGACCCCACGGGGTGAGATCTTGCGTGGAGCCCTAGATCGAGGGAGATTATCAGTGGTCTTGTATGTCTTCCATTTCCTAAAAATTGCTCCCACAGTTGATTTCTTCAAACCAAGCTGCTTACCTATTGCAGATTCAGTCTTCCCAGCCTGGTGCAGGTCTACAATTTTGTTTCTGATGTCCTTTGACAGCTCTTTGGTCTTGGCCATAGTGGAGTTTGGAGTGTGACTGTTTGAGGTTGTGGACAGGTGTCTTTTATACTGATAACAAGTTCAAACAGGTGCCATTAATACAGGTAACGAGTGGAGGACAGAGGAGCCTCTTAAAGAAGAAGTTACAGGTCTGTGAGAGCCAGAAATCTTGCTTGTTTGTAGGTGACCAAATACTTATTTTCCACCATAATTTGCAAATAAATTCATAAAAAATCCTACAATGTGATTTTCTGGATTTTTTTTCTTCTCATTTTGTCTGTCATAGTTGACGTGTACCTATGATGAAAATTACAGGCCTCTCTCATCTTTTTAAGTGGGAGAACTTGCACAATTGGTGGCTGACTAAATACTTGTTTTGCCCTACTGTATATGTATTCCATAAATAAAACACTCCTCTTTTAGTTACCACCTATCTCCGACCAAAACAGGAGGGATAAATAAGGCACAAAAAATAGCCACCCACACTCTTTTCATTCTCCTCACCTTCGCTGTGTGATCAAGACAGATAGGATTGTTAATCACAGCTCTTTAGATGTAATTAATCCTTGATTAAAGAGGTTAAACCTTAGTCTGGGAGATCAAAGGGACATGGTATCTAATTTTCGAGCTAGGCGTGTCGTGTTGGGGGTCTCTTTGTTAATTAGGTATAATTAATATCGTGAGGGCAATTGACATTACAGAGCATCCTGGAAATCAACAGTTTAAGACACTGTCTACATAACTTGGAAAAATAGAAACCTCTGAGACACAAACATTACTTTAAATCAAACCTTATGAAAGCTCTGAGCCCTAATGCAACATCATTATTGCCTACATTACCCATCAGGACAGTATCAGCACAATGTCATATTATAGCCAACCTGTGGAAAGAGAATTGGCCTGCAATCCTAACACCAAACCACTGTGTTCAACTGGTTAATGGTATGATAACAGTTATGTTAATGTAAACCCAGCCAACATGACCCCATTGACCCCATGTGGGTATTCAGTGGGCAAAGTTAGCCCACACCAATCCCACATCAGCCCATCATGTGCTTGCGAACAAAAACCCAACACAGGCTAGACCATACCAAGCCCACACCAGCCCAACATGACCACACCAAGCCCCCACCAGCACAACATGACCACACCAAGCCCAACATGACCACACCAAGCCCAACATGACCACACCAAGCCCCCACCAGCACAACATGACCACACCAAGCCCAACATGACCACACCAAGCCCAACATGACCACACCAAGCCCCCACCAGCACAACATGACCACACCAAGCCCAACATGACCACACCAAGCCCAACATGACCACACCAAGCCCCCACCAGCACAACATGACCACACCAAGCCCAACATGACCACACCAAGCCCAACATGACCACACCAAGCCCAACATGACCACACCAAGCCCCCACCAGCCCAACACGACCACACCAAGCACACACCAGCCCAACATGACCACACCAAGCCCCCACCAGCACAACATGACCACACCAAGCCCAACATGACCACACCAAGCCCCCACCAGCCCAACACGACCACACCAACCCAACCACACCAGGCCCACACCAGCCCAACATGACCACACCAGGCCCACACCAGCCCAACATGACCACACCAGGCCCACACCAACCCAACATGACCACACCAGCCCAACATGACCACACCAGGCCCACACCAACCCAACATGACCACACCAACCCCACACCAACCCAACATGACCACACCAAGCCCCCACCAGCACAACATGACCACACCAAGCCCAACATGACCACACCAAGCCCCCACCAGCCCAACACGACCACACCAAGCACACACCAGCCCAACATGACCACACCAACCCAACCACACCAGGCCCACACCAGCCCAACATGACCACACCAGGCCCACACCAACCCAACATGACCACACCAGCCCAACATGACCACACCAGGCCCACACCAACCCAACACGACCACACCAACCCCACACCAACCCAACACCAACCCAACATGACCACACCAACCCCACACCAACCCAACATGACCACACCAACCCAACATGACCACACCAACCCAACATGACCACACCAAGCCCACACCAACCCAACATGACCACACCAGGCCCACACCAGCCCAACATGACCACACCAGGCCCACACCAGCCCAACATGACCACACCAGGCCCACACCAACCCAACATGACCACACCAAGCCCACACCAGCACAACATGACCACACCAAGCCCAACATGATCACACCAAGCCCCCACCAGCACAACATGACCACACCAAGCCCAACATGACCACACCAAGCCCAACATGACCACACCAACCCAACCACACCAGGCCCACACCAGCCCAACATGACCACACCAGGCCCACACCAGCCCAACATGACCACACCAGGCCCACACCAACCCAACATGACCACACCAGCCCAACATGACCACACCAGGCCCACACCAACCCAACATGACCACACCAACCCCACACCAACCCAACATGACCACACCAAGCCCCCACCAGCACAACATGACCACACCAAGCCCAACATGACCACACCAAGCCCCCACCAGCCCAACACGACCACACCAAGCACACACCAGCCCAACATGACCACACCAACCCAACCACACCAGGCCCACACCAGCCCAACATGACCACACCAGGCCCACACCAACCCAACATGACCACACCAGCCCAACATGACCACACCAGGCCCACACCAACCCAACATGACCACACCAACCCAACCACACCAACCCCACACCAACCCAACATGACCGCACCAACCCAACATGACCACACCAGGCCCACACCAGCCCAACATGACCACACCAGGCCCACACCAACCCAACATGACCACACCAAGCCCACACCAGCACAACATGACCACACCAAGCCCAACATGACCACACCAAGCCCAACATGACCACACCAAGCCCCCACCAGCCCAACATGACCACACCAAGCCCAACATGACCACACCAAGCCCAACATGACCACACCAAGCCCCCACCAGCCCAACATGACCACACCAAGCACACACCAGCCCAACATGACCACACCAACCCAACATGACCACACCAGGCCCACACCAACCCAACATGACCACACCAGGCCCACACCAACCCAACATGACCACACCAAGCACACACCAGCCCAACATGACCACACCAGGCCCACACCAACCCAACATGACCACACCAACCCAACATGACCACACCAGGCCCACACCAACCCAACCACACCAGCACAACATGACCACACCAAGCCCACACCAACCCAACATGACCACACCAGGCCCACACCAACCCAACCACACCAGGCCCACACCAACCCAACATGACCACACCAGGCCCACACCAACCCAACATGACCACACCAAGCCCACACCAGCACAACATGACCACACCAAGCCCCCACCAACCCAACCACACCAAGCCCCCACCAGCCCAACATGACCACACCAAGCCCCCACCAGCCCAACATGACCACACCAGGCCCACACCAACCCAACCACACCAAGCCCCCACCAGCCCAACATGACCACACCAAGCCCCCACCATTCCAACATGACCACACCAGGCCCACACCAACCCAACCAAGCCCAACATGACCACACCAAGCCCCCACCAGCCCAACATGACCACACCAGGCCCACACCAACCCAACCACACCAAGCCCCCACCAGCCCAACACGACCACATCAAGCACACACCAACCCAACACGACCACACCAAGCCCACACCAACCCAACCACACCAAGCCCACACCAACCCAACCACACCAAGCCCCCACCAGCCCAACACGACCACACCAAGCCCCCACCAGCCCAACACGACCACACCAAGCCCCCACCAGCCCAACACGACCACACCAAGCCCACACCAGCCCAACATGACCACACCAAGCACACACCAGCCAAACATGACCACACCAAGCCCACACCAGCCAAACATGACCACACCAGGCACACACCAGCCCAACCCGACCACACCAAGCCCCCACCAGCCCAACACGACCACACCAAGCCCACACCAGCCCAACATGACCACACCAAGCACACACCAGCCAAACATGACCACACCAAGCCCACACCAGCCAAACATGACCACACCAGGCACACACCAGCCCAACCCGACCACACCAGGCCCACACCAACCCAACCACACCAGGCCCACACCAACCCAACCACACCAGGCCCACACCAGCCAAACACGACCACACCAACCTAACACGACCACACCAAACCCACACCTGACCAACACGTGCTAGCCTACACCAAGTCCACACCAGACCAACACGTGCTAGCGTACACCTAGTCCACACCAGACCAACACGTGCTAGCGTACACCTAGTCCACGCCAGACCAACACGTGCTAGCGTACACCAAGTCCACGCCAGACCAACACGTGCTAGCCTACACCTAGTCCACGCCAGACCAACACGTGCTAGCCTACACCTAGTCCACGCCAGACCAACACGTGCTAGCCTACACCAAGTCCACGTCAGACCAACACGTGCTAGCCTACACCAAGTCCACGCCAGACCAACACGTGCTAGCCTACACCTAGTCCACGCCAGACCAACACGTGCTAGCCTACACCTAGTCCACGCCAGACCAACACGTGCTAGCCCACACCAGCCCAACACGGGCTAGCCTAAAACAGCCCAACACAGACTAGCCCACACCAATCCAACACGGGCCAGCCCACACCAAGCCCAGCACGGGCTAGCCCACATCAAACCCAGCACGGGCTAGCCCACATCAAACCCAGCACGGGCTAGCCCACATCAAACCCAGCACGGGCTAGCCCACATCAAACCCAGCACGGGCTAGCCCACATCAAACCCAGCACGGGCTAGCCCACATCAAACCCAGCACGGGCTAGCCCACATCAAACCCAGCACAGGATAGCCCACATCAAACCCAGCATGGGCTAGCCCACACCAAGCCTAGCTAGAGGCTGGGCTCATTAGAATATTTGGAGAAAGGTATTTTTGGGAAATCATTACTGAGACTTAAAGACTTAAATAAGTGCATATGACATAAATTATGAGAAACTTAACAGTTTCTCTTGTAAAAATATATGTACGATAGTAACAACTTGGTTGTCTTTCTGAAACAATGTATCACGTTCCCTAAATATTATGCAATTTATGCATTGAATGAAATGTAATAAATACATTATAAATAAATAAATTATGGGGCCAATATTTTTGCCCGCATTGGGCCACATTATGACAATGTGGGCATGTTTGCTGGGAAAATATGGGATTATTTCAAGCAAAGTAAAAGATGCCTTTACCTGATATGGGCTGCCCATACTGCGTCACACTGGACAAATGTCTTGGGGGCCAACGTGGAGCCGAATAGCATTTACATTTACATTTAAGTCATTTAGCAGACGCTCTTATCCAGAGCGACTTACAAATTGGTACATTCACCTTATGATATCCAGTGGAACAACCACTTTACAATAGTGCATCTAAGTCCTTTAAGGGGGGGGTTAGAAGGATTACTTTATGCTATCCTAAGTATTCCTTGAAGAGGTGGGGTTTCAGGTGTCTCCGGAAGGTGGTGATTGACTCCGCTGTCCTGGCGTCGTGAGGGAGCTTGTTCCACCATTGGGGTGCCAGAGCAGCGAACAGTTTTGACTGGGCTGAGCGGGAACTGTGCTTCCTCAGAGGTAGGGAGGCGAGCAGGCCAGAGGTGGATGAACGCAGTGCCCTTCTTTGGGTGTAGGGCCTGATCAGAGCCTGAAGGTACGGAGGTGCCGTTCCCCTCACAGCTCCGTAGGCAAGCACCATGGTCTTGTAGCGGATGCGAGCTTCAACTGGAAGCCAGTGGAGAGAGCGGAGGAGCGGGGTGACGTGAGAGAACTTGGGAAGGTTGAACACCAGACGGGCTGCGGCGTTCTGGATGAGTTGTAGGGGATTAATGGCACAGGCAGGGAGCCCAGCCAACAGAGAGTTGCAGTAATCCAGACGGGAGATGACAAGTGCCTGGATTAGGACCTGCGCCGCTTCCTGTGTGAGGCAGGGTCGTACTCTGCGAATGTTGTAGAGCATGAACCTACAGGATCGGGTCACCGCTTTGATGTTAGTGGAGAACGACAGGGTGTTGTCCAGGGTCACGCCAAGGTTCTTAGCACTCTGGGAGGAGGACACAATGGAGTTGTCAACTGTGATGGCGAGATCATGGAACGGGCAGTCCTTCCCCGGGAGGAAGAGCAGCTCCGTCTTGCTGAGGTTCAGCTTGAGGTGGTGATCCGTCATCCACACTGATATGTCTGCCAGACATGCAGAGATGCGATTCGCCACCTGGTTATCAGAAGGGGGAAAGGAGAAGATGAATTGTGTGTCGTCTGCATAGCAATGATAGGAGAGACCATGTGAGGATATGACAGAGTGGTAGAAAGTGGCTTTAGCAGCAGAGACAGAAGAGGAAAATGTAGAGAGGAGGGAGTGAAAGGATGCCAGGTCCGCAGGGAGGAGAGTTTTCCTCCATTTCCGCTCGGCTGCCCGGAGCCCTGTTCTGTGAGCTCGCAATGAGTCGTCGAGCCACGGAGCAGGAGGGGAGGACCGAGCCGGCCTGGAGGATAGGGGACATAGAGAGTCAAAGGATGCAGAAAGGGAGGAGAGGAGGGTTGAGGAGGCAGAATCAGGAGATAGGTTGGAGAAGGTTTGAGCAGAGGGAAGAGATGATAGGATGGAAGAGGAGAGAGTAGTGGGAGAGAGAGAGAGCGAAGGTTGGGACGGCGCAATACCATCCGAGTAGGGGCAGAGTGAGAAGTGTTGGATGAGAGCGAGAGGGAAAAGGATACAAGGTAGTGGTCGGGGACTTGGAGGGGAGTTGCAATGAGATTAGTGGAAGAACAGCATCTAGTGAAGATGAGGTCAAGCGTATTGCCTGCCTTGTGAGTAGGGGGGGAAGGTGAGAGGGTGAGGTCAAAAGAGGAGAGGAGTGGGAAGAAGGAGGCAGAGAGGAATGAGTCAAAGGTAGACGTGGGGAGGTTAAAGTCACCCAGAACTGTGAGAGATGAGCCATCCTCAGGAAAGGAACTTATCAAGGCATCAAGCTCATTGATGAACTCTCCAAGGGAACCTGGAGGGCGATAAATGATAAGGATGTTAAGCTTGAAAGGGCTGGTAACTGTGACAGCATGGAATTCAAAGGAGGCGATAGACAGATGGGTCAGGGGAGAAAGAGAGAATGTCCACTTGGGAGAGATGAGGATTCCAGTGCCACCACCCCGCTGACCAGAAGCTCTCGGGGTGTGCGAGAACACGTGGGCAGACGAGGAGAGAGCAGTAGGAGTAGCAGTGTTATCTGTGGTGATCCATGTTTCCGTCAGCGCCAAGAAGTCGAGGGACTGGAGGGTAGCATAAGCTGAGATGAACTCTGCCTTGTTGGCCGCAGACCGGCAGTTCCAGAGGCTGCCGGAGACCTGGAACTCCACGTGGGTCGTGCGCGCTGGGACCACCAGGTTAGAGTGGCAGCGGCCACACGGTGTGAAGCGTTTGTGTGGCCTGTGCAGAGGGGAGAGAACAGTGATAGACAGACACATAGTTGACAGGCTACAGAAGAGGCTACGCTAATGCAAAGGAGATTGGAATGACAAGTGGACTACACGTCTCGAATGTTCAGAAAGTTAGCTTACGTTGCAAAAATCTTTTGACTAAAATGATTAAAATGATACAGTACTGCTGGCTGGTGAAGTAGACTAGCTAGCAGTGGCTGCGTTGTTGACTTTGTTTGAAAGTGTAGCTGGCTAGGTAACCTCGATAGTTTCAGTGCTACACCTTATGATACAAAGGCAGCTATGTAGCTAGCTAACATAACACTAATCAAGACGTTCCTTTGTAATGTATTTTGTTTCTACAATGCTGCTCGTCGGTAATAGTTGGCTAGGTTTGGAAATGGCGTCGCGGGGGACGAAAATAGCTGGCCAGCTAACCTCGATAATTACTCTAAACTACACAATTATCAAACTATGACAATCTATGACAAAGACAACTTATTGACTAAAATGACTAAAGTGATACAGTACTGCTGGCTGGTAAAGTAGGCTAGCTAGCAGTGGCGCATTGGCCCAATGTTTGCAGCCTACATGGGGCCAATATTTTAGCTCGCATTGGGTCCACATTGTGCCAATGTAGACATGTTTTCTGGGTATCTTCTTGTCATTGTTGCTAGCCATCTGACCATTCAGAATCATAACAAAGCACTACTTCCGGCCCCATCAATGCACGCACATCATTTTCGTAACGTTGTCAGCCAACCCATCTATAGCACGAAGATAATGGCTGTGTTCGAGAGCATCAAAACAGTGATGTATCGTGGGTATATTGTGACCGACTGACTGATCTACAAATAAAATTGAGTGGTTATTTATGATGCAAGGAAACACGCCCAGCATTGCTCCAACATGACACTACATGGCAAGCCTAAAGCTGCCATACTGTGCATAATGATTATGTAATCAGTTTGATGTGGTATTAGAGCAACCATGACTAATATCTATATTCATTGTTAAAGGGAAATTCCACCCTTTTTCAACATTAAATTCAATATCTTCAGCACCACACCAATATCAAATTGTGAAAATGGCAGGTTGCTATGTTTTGTAGTCAAAAAGATAGAAAGTTAGTTGTTTCCGATGACATAATCCGATGACACTGATGACATCATCTGGTGTGCATCATGTGATAAACAACTATGAGCAGGTGAAGGTTAGTAAAATGTGTTGGTATTTGTCATTAGCCTCATTTCTAAGATCCGTGTATGTTTTGTGGTTGGCAAATATAAATACGTAGAGTTATAAACAGACTATGAACATAAAATGTTACTGTTTTAAGCAGTTATTTGATGATAGTATATTAAGTCTAGTTTTATTTACAAGGAGGATTTAATCATTATAATTTCCACAAATTTACAAGGGAGGCCAATTTTTCACTTCCTACCTGGTCCAGCTTCCACTGTACAATTAGTAACAGCATGTACACTCATCTTGTTAATGAGGACCCTGGTCTGTAACTTCACATCTGCTACATCTAGAAAAGCTGCCTGCCTGCCTGTCTGACCTCAGAAGAGGTGCAGGGGGATTCTCAAGTACTTATTTTTGTTTACAGACTCCATTTTGCGTGGTAAGCAAAGCACATACCATGGATGTCATTATGTGATTGGACTGAGTCAAGACAAAACCATGACCTTGTTCTTCCTCACTAAACAGGGATGAAAAGAGGAACAACAACAACGGTGTTTTCTCTTGTGTCAGTATTTTATGGCGTGAATGGACTATAAAGTGTATCATACTGGAATAATATAGCCACAGGTCATAACAGGGCTATTATTCAAATCTGCAAACAAACTTGAGCTTAAAAAGCCAGACAAGCAGAGCCAACCCAGTGTAGATATATTAAATGTTTATATTCATGATGTGAACTCAGCTTGTTTTACATGCAAAGCTTTTCTGAGTGACAGAATAATATCAAAGCACATCACACAATACAAAACCCCTCTCCGAGGACATTGTGATGGAATGAGAAAACCCCCCAACACACAACACTTACAGTATCTGATTTATCTGATAACAAACCAACTTACTTTTTTCATTGTTACTCCCTCGTTAAACGTACTGTATTGATGTTTGTAAGTGCTCACTACCTCTTATGTGCTTACTAGTGATGTCAATTAATAGTTACACCCTTTTCAGCTTTGTGATGCCTAGATACAGTAGATGTACAAACTGAATCTAACTGATAGGTACTGTAGATATAACAGTCAGGCCACTTTTTCAAATGCTTGGCAGTTCTGGAGTTTGTCCTCTGAATGCCATAGATTTGGGGGACTGTCAGCAAGTCTCACTGCGTGCTCCATGGTGACAGAGACATCACGAAGAGCCTCGCACACACACACACACACACACACACACACACACACACACACACACACACACACACACACACACACACACACACACACACACACACACACACACACACACACACACACACACACGTGAAGGAGCTGGACAAGGACCAACCATAAACCACACTGGAGGAAGAAGGGATCCTTACTAAAGGAAACCATTGGGGTTGGCCTTGTTACATGTGGGAATGGCCCGGTTACTGGAAGCAGGCCACCCATAAACTCTGGTTGGACCATGCGGGTGGTTCAGTCGGCTTTTAATAATCAAATGCGGACACTTATCAAGGCAGCCATATTCCCTCTGCTGTGAGCGGCTTGTGGCAATAGTATACAGGCTCTCAGCCACAAAGTCAATAGGATGGCTGTAAAGTCAAATTGCCATCGACAATGGTTGTGGTACAGTAGGACACCTGGCAGTAAGACAATAGGACACCGGGCAAAAAAAATACATTAAATATGAATAAACCATTACCATATTGTTAATGGAGACATTCCCCACAACCTTGAGTTCATGTATATTACCGGTATACAATATGGGTGGATTGCACAGGAGACTGCTGAGGGGAAACTCATAATAATGGGCGGAACAGAGCAAATGGAATCAAACACCTGGAAAATGTGTTTTATTTATTTGATACCATTCACTTATTCCGCTCCAGTCAATACCACGAGCCCATTCTCCCCATTTAAGATGCCACCAACCTCCTGTGGTGGATTGTAGATTGAGGAACCAAAAGGCACATCTTGCTGATGAATGTATCCTGATCATGACTGCAATCATGTTGTGCAGCTCAATCTCATCAAACTGAAGTCTAGACTACAACAATATTGTTATATGTAAAAAAATCTGGAAGCTAAGATAGGCCCTTAATACTACACCCATTTTTTTTAAAGCTTCAAATTGAAATAGAGCCAATCCATCAAGTCAAGACAAAGTACAGATTTACTCTCTTAATTTGATCACGGGCAGCATGAAATGCATATTTTTGTCTATTCAACGTTTAACAGGAGGGAAAGGAAAGGGGGCTCATTTAGCACTTAAAAAGATGGAAAGCTCCTTGTCATCTATTTAATAAACAGCACCAGTTCACCTAAACTATATATACAGTTGAAGTCAGAAGTTTACATACACCTTAGTCAAATACATTTCAACTCAGTTTTTCACAATTCCTGACATTTAATCCTAGTAAAAATTCCGTCTTAGGTCAGTTAGGATCACCACTTTATTTTAAGAATGTAAATGTCAGAATAATACTAGAGAGAATGATTTATTTCAGCTTTTATTTCTTTCATCACATTCCCAGTGGGTCAGAAGTATACATACACTCAATTAGTATTTGGTAGCATTGTCTTTAAATTGTTTAACTTGGGTCAAACATTTTGGGTAGCCTTCCACAAGCTTCCCACAACAAGTTGGGTGAATTTTGTCCCATTCCTCCTGACAGAGCTGGTGTAACTGAGTCAGGTTTGTATGCCTCCTTGCTCGCACACACTTTTTCACTTCTGCCCACACATTCTCTATAGGATTGAGGTCAGGGCTTTGTGATGGCCACTCCAATACCTTGACTTTGTTGTCCTTTAGCCATTTTGCCACAACTTTGGAAGTATGCTTCGGGTCATTGTCCATTTGGAAGACCCATTTGCGACCAAGCTTTAACTTCCTGACTGATGTCTTGAGATGCTGCTTCAATATATCCACATAATTTTCCTTCCTCATGAAGCAATCTATTTTGTGAAGTGCACCAGTCCCTCCTGCAGCAAAGCACCCCCTCAACATGATGCTGCCACCCCCGTACTTCACGGTTGGGATGGTGTTCTTCAACTTGCAAGCCTCCCCCTTTTTCCTCCAAACATAACGATGGTCATTATGGCCAAACATTTCTATTTTCGTTTCATCAGACCAGAGGACATTTGTCCAAAAAGTACGATCTTTGTCCCCATGTGCAGTTGCAAACTGTAGTCTGGCGTTTTTATGGTGGTTTTGGAGCAGTGCCTTCTTCCATGCTGAGCGGCTTCTCAGGTTATGTCGATATAGGACTCGTTTTACTGTGGATATAGATACTTTTGTACCCGTTTCCTCCAGCATCTTCACAAGGTCCTTTCCTGTGGTTCTAGGATTGATTTGCACTTTTCTCACCAAAGTATGTTCAGCTCTTGGAGACAGAACACGTCTCCTTCCTGAGCGGTATGACGGCGTAGGTGGTGTTTATACCTGCGTACTATTCTTTGTACAGATGAACGTGGTACCTTCAGGCATTTGGCAATTGCTCCCAAGGATGAACCAGACTTGTGGAGGTCTACATTTTTTTCTGAGGTCTTGGCTGATTTCTTTAGATTTTTCCATGATGTCAAGCAAAGGTAGGCCTTGAAGGTAGGCCTTGATATACATCCACAGGTACACCTCCAATTGAATCAAATGATGTCAATTAGCCTATCAGAAGCTTCTAAAGCCATGACATCATTTTCTGGAATTTTCCAAGCTGTGTAAAGGCACAGTCAACTTAGTGTATGTAAACTTCTGACCCACTGGAATTGTGTTACAGTGAATTATACGTGAAATAATCTGTCTGTAAACAATTGTTGGGAAATTTACGTGTGTCATGCACAAAGTAGATGTCCTAACCAACTTGCCAAAACTATAGTTTGTTAACAAGAAATTTGTGGAGAGGTTGAAAAACAAGTTTTAATGACTCCAACCTTAGTGTATGTAAACTTTTGACTTCAACTGTAATAGATAGCTTCTGATATCAAAACACTCAGACAGGGGTCTTTTTGTGTTAAATTCCAGTCTCAGTGGGGAAATCCACAATGTTGTCGGCATTAACGGCCGTCACATGGTGGGAGTAGGACAGGAAAGATGCTTTAGGTTAAGGTTATAAATATGTCAGCATGGAATACAGTGGATTGTTGTCCATTTTAAATGTTAAAGAGAAAGTAGACTAATGTACCGTAATTTCCGGACTATTAAGCGCACCTGAATGTAAGCCGCACCCACTGAATAAAAAAAAATATATATTATTTTGAACATAAATAAGCCGCACATGTCTATAAGCCGCAGGTGCCCACCGGTACATTGAAACAAATGAACTTTACACAGGCTTTAACGAAACACGGCTTGTAACAAAAATAAATAGGCTTTAACGAAACACGGCTTGTAACAAAAATAAATAGGCTTTAACGAAACACGGCTTGTAACAAAAAATAAAAAATGAGCAGTAAGCTTTAGTTGTCTTTTTGCACTGAGTCAATTCCTCACGCTGCTGTTTCCGTCTTATCATCGACTCATTAAGACCAAGCTCCCGTGCAGCAGCTCTATTAACCAGCCAGATCAATCGCCTTCAACTTGAAAGCTGCATCATATGCATTTCTCCGTGTCTTTGCCATGATGAGGGTGACAAAATGACTACCGTAATCAGAATGATGGGAAGTTTGAGAGAGCTCGATTTAATCTAAACAGTAAACAAAAAAGTTGTTTGACCTTAACCCGTTCGGCAATTTCATTGGTCTAATGAAAGCTTCATGCCACCAAAAAACTGAGCACGTCACAGAATGTGTTTTTTTGGAGAAAAAAAAATTGAAAGCGGGAAAAATCCATATATTAGCCACGTCATTGGTTAAGCCGCGACGTTCAAAGCTGGGAAAAAAGTTGCAGCTTATAGTCCGGAATTTACAGTATTGGTTTTAATATGTGAAGCGCACATACAGATGCAGACATTTTTTTGCATGCATACAGCATGACACAATATCATGGAGTGTTATCAGTGCCAATTATAAAATACAATAATTACTGTGATTGTTTTCAATTAAAATTGTCAAAAAGAAACAAAAATAGATGCTTAGCAAAGAGCAATTTCTCAAGCAAGAATTTTGATAGGACTGTTTGGGAATGGTCTGAGTGGGGAGGGGAAAACGGAAAACTTCTGTTATTAGAGAAAAAATGTGGAACTCTTTCTTATTGGTACATTAACTAATTTACTGCATGGTGATATCACCATGGAAGGCCAAAACTTCCTCCCACCAAAACAGGTTCAATTTCAGGCAGTCTTTTCAAACAGCTCTTACACTAAACGGGCATCACAATTTCACAGTATCATTTCAAGCTCATAGTATGGAAATATATATAAAACACAGGAAAATCACATTTGTGACTGCACTGGTCAGTAGGAAGCAATCTCTGTGTTCCCATGAGTGGTCTGCATGGGCATCCAAGCAGTTACAGAATCATCATTATAAATACTACCTATTTGTGGCACAGACCTATACAGCAGTTACCACATGACATGTAGTTCTCAGGTCAATCCAATTGGATCAGTCCCTGAACCTGGACAGCAGGTTAAACATTCTTGACTTATTGAGATCATAGAAATAGAATCTCTAGAACAGACATCCCAATTTGTGTCAACACTCTGTGATGGTGGTCATTATTTTCCTGTGGTTGAGATTAGGACTGATTCCAAGATAAGAGGCAAATCAAATGCCACAGCAACTCAAACATGAATGACTTGTCATACTCACAAGGACATTGGATCTGCTGCTCTTCTCAGGGAGGCAAATCCTGTAGTGTCTGGTGATGGTGCTATAGTGTGTCAGACGGGACCCATTAAGTCAGCTTCCTCCTCTCTCTCCAGTGAACTAGACAAAGTGAATTGCCCCACTGAGGAGCTATGAGTCTGAGCAGGCTGATCCGGGTAGTGCGTTCGTGCGGGAGTATTCGATCCACGGGCAGCAGGGTACTCTTCCTCAATGCCAGCCCCTGTGGAGACAGAAGAGGTCATCCCTCTGGAAGAATGCTGCTTCTCATTCCTAAAACAAAGGCTGGGATTGTTGAAAGCTGACTGAAGGAGGGGGGGGGGGGGGGGGGGGGGGGGGGGCATGGTGGGACAATGGAATAAATCAAGTAAAAAATGTCACAGCCATCTGAACGGAATTTTAGGGATGAAGCATTGAAAAACAAAGAGAGTGATGCATAACATTCAGGTCTTTCATGCAGTACAAGCAGCAGTCACATGGATAGTCAGACAGACAGTTGTGTCATTTCTTTTCATTCGCTTTAATTTCCTGACTAGCGTTATGAAAGGGCCACATTCTGAGCAGACTTCCTAAAGCCCCCAAACTGCCACATATTTGACATGGTAAAAATAATCATCTAACCCAGCGGTCCACAACCCAGCGGTCCCCAACCCGACCAGAGAGTGTTAGGGCAGCGGTCCCCAACCTTTTTTGGGCCACGGACCGGTTTAATGTCAGACAATATTTTCATGGACCGGCCTTTAAGGTGTGGCGGATAAATAGACAAAATAAAATGATACGACCGACATAAAAACGGTGGTATTTTTTAAATATAATAATAAACGTGAATCCACTGTGTACTCGTATGCAACTTTATTAGCAGCGTCCTCGTAACATCGCACCAACAACATAACATGAGTAACATCCTCTCTGCCCCTAACACTCTCTGGTCGCTATGGTAACGTTTAAACATGCCTTAAAAATAAGATACAACAATAGAAAGTGCATGAAAAATACAACTCACCATAACGCTAAATCAGTGGGAGCCCTGAGCTTGTTTCTCTGCAACGAGACGGTCCCATCTAGGGGTAATGGGAGACAATGACACCCGAAGTGTGTTGCTTATGTCCAGTCTACTCCGTCATTTTGTTTTGGTTGCTGTCACTGCAGAAAATCCCGCTTCACACAAATAGGATGTCGGAAATGCCAACAGGGTTTTCAGTGCTGTTGTGGCGATCTCAGGGTATTCTGCCGTGACTTTAATCCAGAACACCGGCAGAGTTGTTGTCTCGAACATACTTTTAAGGCCGCCGTCATTTGCGATCTCCAGCAGTTGATCTTCTTGCATAGACATGCTGGATTCACCTTGTTTGTTGACAAATGGGTCGCGGATCCATTCCTTGGCAGTTCGTGGGTCTTTTGTGGTTGGGAAGTAGCGCTCAAACTCTTTTAAAAGCAAAGACAGGGTTGGGAAGTAGCGCTCAAACTCTTTTAAAAGCAAAGACAGGTGAACGTGCACCAGCTAGGACAATGAAGGCTCGGGCTCAGTCTCTTCCAAAATCCCCGCGAATGTTTGAAACATGTCAAATATACCTCTGTTCACGCGCCGTCCCCACAAATCCAGTTTGGCTTTAAATGCAGCTACTTTATCTGCCAACTTGAAGACAGTTGTCATTTTCCCCTGAAGTGACCGATTGAGTTCATTGAGCAGGTTGAATATGGCGCACAAGTAAGCGAGTTTTGCGACCCATTCCTCGTCACTGAAATGTGCTGCCAGCGGTGACTTTTTTTTTTGAGAAATCTCGTCAGCGGCTCTCGTAATTCAAACACTCTGGCCAGCGATCGCCCTCGGGATAACCATCTTATTTCTGTGTATAAGAAAAGGTGTCTGTGCTCCGCGTTCATCTCCTCACAAAGCTGCTCAAAATACTCCGAAGGCTTGTCTTTTAATGCAGGGTGCTTGGTCTCCAAGTGGCGAAGCAGTTTTGAAGGCTTCATTGCCACATATTATGCAGAGCGGGCTTGGTGCGCGGGAATCACCTGTCGCGATAAATCCATATTTTAAGTAGGACTCCTGGTATTGTCTGTTAAATGCAGCTTTCTTTTTCTTGGAAGTCGTAGGCTCTTCTTCTGTCTCCTCACTGGGCCTTTTCCACTTCGCAAAGAAACTTTCCAAAGACGTTTGTTTTTTACTCATTTTGCTAGCTTGTGGGTTTAATTTTAGCGGCAACGTATCACGTGACCGAGACAAGCGTCAAGAGTGAGTCATAGACGGATGTAACAGAGGGAATCCGGTCATTTTTCAAAATAAAACATAGTTCAGACTCAGATAATAAATAAAACGGAAATAATGTAAGTTATTTATTCTTTCTCTGCGGCCCGGTACCAAATGACCCACGGACCGGTACCGGTCCGCGGCCCGGGGGTTGGGGACCGCTGTGTTAGGGGGCAGAGAGGATGTTACTCATGTTATGTTGTTGGTGCGATGTTACGAGGACGCTGCTAATAAAGTTGCATACGAGTACACAGTGGATTCACGTTTATTATTATATTTAAAAAATACCACAGTTTTTATGCTGGTTGTATCATTTTATTTTGTGTATTTATCTGCCACACCTTAAAGGCCGGTCCGTGAAAATATTGTCTGACATTAAACCGGTCCGTGGCCCAAAAAAGGTTGTGTACCCCTGCTCTAACCAAATATATTAGATGCAGTACAGTGATACATTTCTAAATTGGATCGAGATTGGATTGAAGAACATGCTGATAGTAGTAATTTAGCTGGAAATTAGCTAAATATTTTTGGCATGGGGATTAGAATACTGTTGTTTCTCTGAGGAGTGCATGCAGCAGGTGTTTTGGTTGTGGAGGAACTGTCCGCGAACTCCCTGCCCTGTGACAGACTAGATCAGTCGAGATCAAAGCTACTGTATTAAAATGGCAATGTGAAATAAAAGAGTACCCAGAATGAGTGAATTATACATTTTAAGATAAATTGTTCATCAGTGAAGATTATATTGAATGGTGTTGTGTCAAATTCTGTATACGCTTTGGACTCGATAACCTCTTCAGCAAAGAAAACATTTGTCAGATTTCTTCAGAATTTGTCACAAAAAAAACACACAACAACTACTGATGACATGTTTGAAATCTCACAACCTGTTAATTATTTAGTACCGGACAGGTGAGACAGACAGCATCAACTTCTTGAAAAGGCATGCACCCCCTCTCATTCTCCTTTTTTGAAGAAGATATTTGTAAGGGTATTTTACTTTAAGGGTCATGACAGAAGATGATGGAAGGCTTCTCACAAAATAAGATTACAGGATGACAGAGAGGAGGGTATCCTTGAAAAACTCCAAAATCTGATTTTGGCTGTTGGCTCCTGTTGAATGACAAGTCTGTCTTATTTCCTCATCCCAAAAGATAATAAAATCAATGACAAATGTTATCATTTCATTTAATTCAAAAAAGGCTTTGTTAACCTCATTGTGCGAGAACGTCTTCTCTTGAATGATGCTTTATATTCCAACCAGTGTTGGGGAGTAATTTCCTAAGTGTAATTCAACTAGCAATTTAACTATATTTTGCAGTAGCTTAACTAAATCTAAATCTTTGTAGTGTTTTGCAGTAGTTCATAACTTGTTTGCCATGTAGTGTAGTACATATTTGGCAAATTTGACATGGTAAAAATATTGTCTCTCTCCCTGACCACTGGACTAACTTGATGCACTCACTCTCTGACTGTTACACAGATCTCACTGCACTGTTATCATCTGACTCCAGAGAGTGATGTGTTCTTGCAGTCACGTTTCTTACCTTTGTATTATGACAATCAGACACTACTTTTCTAAGTAACTTTAGTTAAACAAACTATATTTCTCTTAAGGGTTTCTTAACTGTAGCTCAACTTCTTCCAGTGTGAAGTAATTGGTAGCTTGGTAAACTACATTTTCAAAGTAGCTTTCCCAAAACTGATTTAAGTGGACATTCTCTCTTTCTCCCCTGACCCATCTATCTCCTCCTTTGAATTCCATGCCGTCACAGTCACTAGCCCATTCAAGCTTAACATCCTTATCATTTATCGCCCTCCAGGTTCCCTTGGAGAGTTCATCAATGAGCTTGACGCCTTGATAAGTTCCTTTCCTGAGGATGGCTCACCCCTCACAATTCTGGGTGACTTTAACCTCCCTACGTCTACCTTTGACTAATTTCTCTCTTTCCACTCCTCTCCTCTTTTGACCTCACCCTCTCACCGTCCCCCCCACTCACAAGGCAGGCAATACGCTTGACCTCATCTTTACTAGATGCTGTTCTTCTACTAATCTCACTGCAACTCCCCTCCAAGTCTCCGACCACTACCTTGTGTCCTTTTCCCTCTCGCTCTCCTCCAACACTACTCACTCTGCCCCTACTCAGATGGTATGCGCCGTCGCAACCTTCGCTCTCTCTCTCCTGCTACTCTCTCCTCTTCCATCCTATCATCTCTTCCCTCTGCTCAAGCCTTCTCCATCCAATCTCCTGATTCTGCCTCCTCAACCCTCCTCTCCTCCCTTTCTGCATCCTTTGACACTCTATGTCCCCTATCCTCCCGGCCGGCTCGGTCCTCCCCTCCTGCTCCGTGGCTTGACGACTCATTGCGAGCTCACAGAACAGGGCTCCGGGCAGCCGAGCGGAAATGGAGGAAAACTAGCCTCCCTGCGGACCTGGCATCTTTTCACTCCCTCCTCTCCACATTTTCTTCCTCTGTTTCTGCTGCTAAAGCCACTTTCTACCACTCTAAATTCCAAGCATCTGCCTCTAACCCTAGGAAGCTCTTTGCTACCTTCTCCTCTCGCCTGAATCCTCCTCCCCCCCCTCCTCCCTCTCTGCGGATGACTTTGTCAACCATTTTGAAAAGAAGGTTGACGACATCCGATCCTCGTTTGTTAAGTCAAACGACACCGCTGGTCCTGCTCACATTGCCCTACCCTATGCTTTGACCTCTTTCTCCCCTCTCTCTCCAGATGAAATCTTGCGACTTGTGACGGCCGGCCGCCCAACAACCTGCCCACTTGACCCTATCCCCTCTTCTCTTCTCCAGGCCATTTCCGGAGACCTTCTCCCTTACCTCACCTCGCTCATCAACTCATCCTTGACCGCTGGCTACGTCCCTTCCGTCTTCAAGAGAGCGAGAGTTGCACCCCTTCTCAAAAAACCTACACTCGATCCCTCCGATGTCAACAACTACAGACCAGTATACCTTCTTTCTTTTCTCTCCAAAACTCTTGAGCGTGCCGTCCTTGGCCAGCTCTCTTGCTATCTCTCTCAGAATGACCTTCTTGATCCAAATCAGTCAGGTTTCAAGACTGGTCATTCAACTGAGACTGCTCTTCTCTGTGTCACGGAGGCTCTCCGCACTGCTAAAGCTAACTCTGTCTCCTCTGCTCTCATCCTTCTAGACCTATCTGCTGCCTTTGATACTGTGAACTATCAGATCCTCCTCTCCACCCTCTCCGAGTTGGGCATCTCCGGCGCGGCTCACTCTTGGATTGTGTCCTACCTGACAGGTCGCTCCTACCAGGTGGCGTGGCGAGAATCCGTCTCCGCACCATGTGCTCTCACCACTGGTGTCCCCCAGGGCTCAGTTCTAGGCCCTCTCCTATTCTCGCTATACACCAAGTCACTTGGCTCTGTCATATCCTCACATGGTCTCTCCTATCATTGCTATGCAAACGACACAATTAATCCTCTCCTTTCCCCCTTCTGATAACCAGTTGGCGAATCGCATCTCTGCATGTCTGGCAGACATATCAGTGTGGATGACGGATCACAACCTCAAGCTGAACCTCGGCAAGATGGAGCTGCTCTTCCTCCCGGGGAAGGACTGCCCGTTCCATGATCTCGCCATCACGGTTGACAACTCCATTGTGTCCTCCTCCCAGAGTGTCAAGGGTCACAGGCACTCTGGGAAGCAGGGAGCCTCGCCAAGAGGCAGGGAGCCCCGCTAAGGCAGGGAGCCCCGCCAAGAGCCAGGCAGGGAGCCCCGCCAAGAGCCTTGGTGTGACCCTGGACAACACCCTGTCGTTCTCCGTTAACATCAAGGCGGTGACCCGATCCTGTAGGTTCATGCTCTACAACATTCGCAGAGTACGACCCTGTCTCACACAGGAAGTGGCGCAGGTCCTAATCCAGGCACTTGTCATCTCCCGTCTGGATTACTGCAACTCGCTGTTGGCGGGGCTCCCTGCCTGTGCCATTAAACCCCTACAACTCATCCAGAATGCCGCAGCCCGTCTGGTGTTCAACCTTCCCAAGTTCTCTCACGTCACCCCGCTCCTCCGCACACTCCACTGGCTTCCAGTTGAAGCTCACATCTGCTACAAGACCATGGTGCTTGCCTACGGAGCTGTGAGGGGAACGTCACCTCCGTACCTTCAGGCTCTGATCAGTCCCTACACCCAAAGAAGGGCACTGAGTTCATCCACCTCTGGCCTGCTCGCCTCCCTACCTCTGCGGAAGCACAGTTCCCGCTCAGCCCAGTCAAAACTGTTCGCTGCTCTGGCACCCCAATGGTGGAACAAGCTCCCTCACGATGCCAGGACAGCGGAGTCAATCACCACCTTCCGGAGACACCTGAAACCCCACCTCTTTAAAGAATACCTGGGATAGGATTAAGTAATCCTTCTAACCCTCCCCCCTACCCTCCCCCCAAAAAAGATATAGATGTACTATTGTAAAGTGGTTGTTCCACTGAATATCAGAAGGTGAATGCACCAATTTGTAAGTCGCTCTGGATAAGAGCATCTGCTAAATGACGTAAATGTAAATGTAAATTTAAACACACATGAATCACTAGAATTTATGTTTTTTTTTCTCATCCAATTGCCTTGAGTCCATTCACTCAAGTCTTCTAATTAAAGCAGTTGGATGCTCTTAAAACAAGCTCTGTTCATAGTAAAGGACCAGGGAAACTTACAAGAGTTTCAGGGAGGGATAACAAACCCATCACTACACTGCCGATACCACCCATTCTTCGCTCTTAGTTGGGAAAGACTTAAAAGTGTGTTTCTGCATTCCTGTTTCAGTGGAACTCCTAATTTGGACCGTAGCAAATATAATGTTTTGACAACAATTGCTTTCTCCAATATTGCCAAGTTAGAAGGAACAAAAATGTTGCAGAACTGGCAATAAAGTGGGGATGTGGTAGTATTGGCCTCTACCACCTCTGTCCAATACCCTGGCCTCTACCACCTCTGTCCAGCGCCCTGGCCTCTACCACCTCTGTCCACTTCGCCATTCTCCCATTGCTTGTTCATTTCAGCTCTTCCTTCACCACACAGTCTGCATCCCTGGTATTATTCCTCCCATTGTAAAGGGATATAGCCAAGGTCAGCTGGTCTTGTGCCCTCTCTGTGGTCCCAGTGGCAATAAAACACCTGCAACTGTCACGTCCTGACCAGCAGATGGAGCTAGTGTTTTAGTTTTGGTCAGGACGTGGGATGTTTGTGTTTGTTAAATGTTGGGTTGATGATTGGGACTTCCAATTGAAGGCAGGTGTGTATAGTTGCCTTTGATTGGAAGTCCTATATAGGTGTGTGTGTTTGTCTTTGGGGTTGTGGGGAATTGTTCTGTGCTTAGCCGTGTGCCTAGTCAGACTGTTATTGTCGTGTTATTGTTTTCCTGTGGATGCCTTACTGGAGTCTATTAAAGTATGAGTATTCACAGTTTCGCTGCGCCTTGGTCCTCTTCTCTCCAGTACGACATTTTCAAGGATGAGTACAACTTATTTTATGACAGCAACTTATCCAGGAGGAGCATCATCTACACCTGCTCAAACTACTTTCCTATTAGAGCACTAGCGTGCTGCACTGAATGTAATGCTTTATGTATGGGTGTTTGAGTACTCTGTCATGCTACACGATACCAGAAATAAATTCCATAGAAATGACTCATATCTTCTATTCTTTTGTAGTTTGAGACAATTTAAATAATTGTTCTGGATGTAAAATGAGTCATTGTTTTCTGACTGTTTTTCAGAGCCATTGAGTATATGATACCTACTCTTGAGTTGAGACCAAGTGGAAAAAAGCTTAGGTACAGAGAGCAAAATAGTCTATATGTGGCATTTCTCAAGATAGAAGATCCTAAACACAATTTACAGTATGATTTAAGAGAACTGGAAAATCAACTGCTACACATAAAATTGTATTTGGAGCCATATTGGAATTCCAACATTTCCATAGTTTATCTTCTTTCATCTGTCTCAGCCCAATATAACAAATTCAGTATCTCTTCCTCTGATAAATATCTCTCCATGCTCTATTTAATTATTCAGGTAGGGTATGAGAATACAACCATAAATGAACCATGATTAATGTCTGCCTTCTGTCAAGGTTTCTGAATGAGGCAACACATTGGTAGCTGAGTACTGTATACTGTAGTGATATCTAACTAATAGTAATCATATTCTCAGATTACTTGGATTTACTGAAAGGTATAGTATATATATTTGGACACACCTACTCATTCAAGGATTTTTCTTTTTTTTTACTATTTTCTACATTGTAGAATATAACCGTGAATACATCAAAACTATGAAATACTACAAATCATGTAGTAATCAAAAAAGTGTATATATATATATAGAAGTGTATATATTTTATATTTGAGATTCTTCAAAGCAGCCACCACTTGCCTTAATGACAGCTTTGCAAACTCTTGGCATTCTCTCAACCAGCTTCATGAGGTAATCACCTGGAATGCATTTAAATTAACAGGTTTGCCTTGTTAAAAGTAAATTTGTGGAATTTCTTTCCTTAGTGCATTTGAGCCAATCAGTTGTGCTATGACAGGGTGGTGGTGGTGGGGGGAGGGGGGGGGGCTATTTTGTAAAAGACCAAGTCCATATTATGGCAAGAACAGCTCAAATAAGCAAAGAGAAACAACAGTCCATCATTACTTTAAGACATGAAGGTCAGTCAATCTTGAACATTTCAAGTTCATTAGAGTTACCAGCCTCAGAAATTTCAGCCCAAATAAATGCTTCACAGAGTTCAAGTAACAGACACATCTCAACAACAATTGTTCAGAGGAGACTGCATGAATCAGGTCTTTAGGGTTGAATTGCTGCAAAGAAACGACTACTAAAGGACACCAATAAAAAGAAGAGACTTGTTTGGGTCAAGAAACACGAGCAATGGACATTAGAGTGGTGGAAATCTGTCCTTTGGTCTCATGAGTGTAATTTGAGATTTTCTGTTCCAACTGCTGTGTCTTTGTGAGACGCAGAGTAACTGGACGGATGATCTCCGCATGTGTGGTTCCCACCGTAAAGCATGGAGGAGGTGTGACTGTGTGGGGGTACTTTGCTGGTGACACTGTCTGTGATTTATTTAGAATTCAAGGCACATCATTCTGCAGCGATATGCTTAGTGGGACTATCATTTGTGTTTCAACAGGACAATGGCCCAACATACCTATTTCACCAAGAAATAGATTGATGGAGTGCTGCATCAGATGACCTGGCCTCCATAATCACCCAAACTTAACCCAATTGAGATGGTTTGGGATGAATTGGACCGCAGAGTGAAGGAAAAGCAGCCAACAAGTGCTCAGCATACAGTGGGGGAAAAAAGTATTTGATCCCCTGCTGATTTTGTACGTTTGCCCACTTACAAAGAAATGATCAGTCTATAATTTTAATGGTAGGTTTATTTGAACAGTGAGAGACAGAATAACAACAAAGAAATCCAGAAAAACGCATGTCAAAAATGTTATAAAATGATTTGCATTTTAATGAGGGAAATAAGTATTTGACCCCTCTGCAAAACATGACTTAGTACTTGGATGAAAAACTCTTGTTGGCAATCACAGAGGTCAGACATTTCTTGTAGTTGGCCACCAGGTTTGCACACATCTCAGGAGGGATTTTGTCCCACTCCTCTTTGCAGATCTTCTCCAAGTCATTAAGGTTTCGAGGCTGACGTTTGGCAACTCAAACCTTCAGCTCCCTCCACAGATTTTCTATGGGATTAAGGTCTGGAGACTGGCTAGGCCACTCCAGGACCTTAATGTGCTTCTTCTTGAGCCACTCCTTTGTTGCCTTGGCCGTGTGTTTTGGGTCATTGTCATGCTGGAATACCCATCCACGACCCATTTTCAATGCCCTGGGTGAGGGAAGGATGTTCTCACCCAAGATTTGACGGTACATGGCCCTGTCCATTGTCCCTTTGATGCGGTGAAGTTGTCCTGTCCCCTTAGCAGAAAAACATCCCCAAAGCATAATGTTTCCACCTCCATGTTTGATGGTGGAGATGGTGTTCTTGGGGTCATAGGCAGCATTCCTCCTCCTCCAAACACGGCGAGTTGAGTTGATGCCAAAGAGCTCCATTTTGGTCTCATCTGACCACAACACTTTCACCAGTTGTCCTCTGAATCATTCAGATGTTCATTGGCACACTTCAGACAGACATGTATATGTATATGTATTCTTGAGCAGAGGGACCTTGCGGGCGCTGCAGGATTTCAGTTCATCACAGCGTAGTGTGTTACCAATTGTTTTCTTGGTGACTATGGTCCCAGCTGCCTTGAGATCATTGACAAGATTCTCCTGTGTAGTTCTGGGCTGATTCCTCACTGTTCTCATGATCATTGCAACCCCAAGAGGTGAGATCTTGCATGGAGCCCCAGGCCGAGGGATATTGACAGTTCTTTTGTGTTTCTTCCATTTGCGAATAATCTCACCAAATGTTGTCACCTTCTCACCAAGCTACTTGGCGATGGTCTTGTAGCCCATTCCAGCCTTGTGTAGGTCTACAATCTTGTCCCTGACATCCTTGGAGAGCTATTTGGTCTTGGCCATGGTGGAGAGTTTGGAATCTGATTGATTGATTGCTTCTGTGGACAGGTGTCTTTTTTACAGGTAACAAGCTGCGGTTAGGAGCACTCCCTTTAAGAGTGTGCTCCTAATCTCAGCTCGTTACCTGTATAAAATACACCTGGGAGCCAGAAATCTTTCTGATTGAGAGGGGGTCAAATACTTATTTCCCTCATTAAAATGCAAATCAATTTATAACATTTTTGGCATGCGTTTTTCTGGATATTTTTGTTGTTATTCTGTCTCTCACTGTTCAAATAAACCTACCATTAAAATTATAGACTGATCCTTTCTTTATTTTACATTTACATTTTAGTCATTTAGCAGACACTCTTATCCAGAGCGACTTACAGTAGTGAATACATACATTTCATTTTCATTTCATGCATTTTTTTTTGTACTGGCCCCCCGTGGGAATCGAACCCACAACCCTGGCTTTGCACACACCATGTTCTACCAACTGACCCACAGTGGGCAAACGTACAAAATCAGCAGGGGATCAAATACTTTTTCCCCCCACTGTATGTTGGAACTCCTTCAAGACTGTTGAAAAAGCATTCCAGGTGAAGCTGGTTGAGAGAATCCTAAGCGTGTGCAAAGCTGTCATCAAGGCAAAGGCTGACTATTTTGAAGAATCTCAAATATAAAATATATTTTCATTTGTTTAACACTTTTTTGGTTACTACATGATTACATATGTGTTATTTCATAGTTTTGATGACTTCACTATTATTCTAAAATGTAGAAAATAGTAAAAATAAAGAAAAACCCTTGAATGAGTAGATGTGTCCAAACTTTTGACTTGTACGACTTGTGCCTTCAGAAAGTATTCATACCGCTTGACTTACTCCACGTTTTGTTGTGTTACAGCCTGAATTCAAAAGGGATCAAATGTATATTTTTTCTCACCCATCTACACACAATACCCCATAATAACAAAGTGAAAACATGTTTTTAGACTTTTTTGCACATTTATTGAAAATGAAATACAGAAATATCTCATTTACAGAAATATTCACACCCCTGAGTCAATACATGTTAGAATCAACTTTGGCAGCTGTAAGTCTTTCTGGGTAAGGCTCTAAGAGCTTTACACACCTGGATTATACAATATTTGCCCATTATTCTTTTCACCATTCTTCAAGCTTAGTCAAATTGGTTGTTGATTATTGCTAGACAACCATTTTCAAATATTGCCATAGATTTATTTTAGAGCAGATTTAAGTCAAAACTATCTTTGCCGCTCAGGAACAGTCACTGTCTTCTTGGTAAGCAACTCCAGTGTAGATTTGGCCTTGTGTTTCAGGTTATTGTGGAAAGCAGACTGATCCAGGTATTGCCTGCTTAGCTCCGTTCCATTTATTTTTTATCCTGAAAAACGACCCTGTCCTTAATGATTACAATCATACCCATAACATGATGCAGCCACGACTATGCTTGAAAATATGGGCAGTGGTACTCAGTAATGTGTTGTATTGGATTTTCCCCAAACAAAACACATTGTATTCAGGACAAAAAGTGAATTGCTTTGCCACATTTTTTGTGGTATTACTTTTGTGCTTTGTTGCAAACAGGATGCATGCTTTGGAATATATATTCTGTACAGTATATTCTAGCTCCCTGGTATACAGAAAATACATGAGCTCTGAAGCAAGCTTCCAGAAAATTGGATCGGAAATGGCCCACACCAAACTGGAAGTCTTCCGACTAGCTTGGAAACACAGTACCGTGCAGTATCGAAGAGCCCTCACTGCTGCTCGATCATCCTATTTTTCCAACTTAATTGAGGAAAATAAGAACAATCCGAAATATCTTTTTGATACTGTCGCAAAGCTAACTAAAAAGCAGCATTCCCCAAGAGAGGATGGCTCTCACTTCAGCAGTAATGAATTCATGAACTTCTTTGAGGAAAAGATCATGATCATTAGAAAGCAAATTACGGACTCCTCTTTAAATCTGCGTATTCCTCCAAAGCTCAGTTGTTCTGAGTCTGCACAACCCTGCCAGGACCTAGGATCAAGGGAGACACTAAAGTGTTTTAGTACTATATCTCTTGACACAATGATGAAAATAATCATGGCCTCTAAACCTTCAAGCTGCATACTGGACCCTATTCCAACTAAACTACTGAAAGAGCTGCTTTCTGTGCTTGGCCCTCCTATGTTGAACATAATAAACGGCTCTCTATCCACCGGATGTGTACCAAACTCACTAAAAGTGGCAGTAATAAAGCCTCTCTTGAAAAAGCCAAATCTTGACCTAGAAATTATAAAAAACTATCGGCCTATATCGAATCTTCCATTCCTCTCAAAACATTTTGAAAAAGCTGTTGCGCAGCAACTCACTGCCTTCCTGAAGACAGACAATGTATACGAAACGCTTCAGTCTGGTTTTAGATCCCATCATAGCACTGAGACTGCACTTGTGAAGGTGGTAAATTACCTTTTAATGACATCAGACCGAGGCTCTGCATCTGTCCTCGTGCTCCTAGATCTTAGTGCTGCTTTTGATACCATCAATCACCACATTCTTTTGGAGAGATTGGAAACCCAAATTGGTCTACATGGACAAGTTCTGGCCTGGTTTAGATCTTATCTGTCGGAAAGATATCAGTTTGTCTCTGTGAATGGTTTGTCCTCTGACAAATCAACTGTACATTTCGGTGTTCCTCAAGGTTCCGTTTTAGGACCACTATTGTTTTCACTATATATTTTACCTCTTGGGGATGTCATTCGAAAACATAATGTTAAATTTCCCTGCTATGCGGATGACACACAGCTGTTCATTTCAATGAAACATGGTGAAGCCCCCAAATTGCCCTCCCTACAAGCCTGTGTCTCAGACATACGGAAGTGGATGGCTGCAAACTTTCTACTTTTAAACTCGGACAAAACAGAGATGCTTGTTCTAGGTCCCAAGAAACAAAGAGATCTTCTGTTGAATCTGACAATTAATCTGGATGGTTGTACAGTCGTCTCAAATAAAACTGTGAAGGACCTCGGCGTTACTCTGGACCCTGATCTCTCTTTTGAAGAACATATCAAGACTGTTTCAAGGACAGCTTTTTTCCATCTACGTAACATTGCAAAAATCAGAAACTTTCTGTCCAAAAATGATGCAGAAAAATTAATCCATGCCTTTGTTACTTCTAGGTTGGACTACTGCAATGCTCTACTTTCTGGCTACCCGGATAAAGCACTAAATTAACTTCAGTTAGTGCTAAACATGGCTGCTAGAATCCTGACTAGAACCCCAAAATTTGATCATATTACTCCAGTGCTAGCCTCCCTACACTGGCTTCCTGTTAAGGGTAGGGCTGATTTCAAGGTTTTACTGCTAACCTACAAAGCATTACATGGGCTTGCTCCTACCTATCTTTCCGATTTGGTCCTGCCGTACATACCTACACGTACGCTACGGTCACAAGACGCGGGCCTCCTAATTGTTCCTAGAATTTCTAAGCAAACAGCTGGAGGCAGGGCTTTCTCCTATAGAGCTCCATTTTTATGGAATAGTCTGCCTACCCATGTGAGAGACGCAGACTCAGTCTCAACCTTTAAATCTTTACTGAAGACATATCTCTTCAGTAGGTCCTATGATTAAGTGTAGTCTGGCCAAGGGGTGTGAAGGTGAACGGAAAGGCTGGAGCAATGAACCGCCCTTGCTGTCTCTGCCTGGCCGGTTCCCCTCTTTCCACTGGGATTCTCTGCCTCTACCCCTATTACAGGGGCTGAGTCACTGGCTTACTGGTGTTCTTCCATGCTGTCCCTGGGAAGGGTGCGACACTTGAGTGGGTTGAGTCACTGACGTGGTCTTCCTGTCTGGGTTGGCGCCCCCCCTTGGGTTGTGCCGTGGCGGAGATCTTTGTGGGCTATACTCGGCCTTGTCCCGGGATGGTATGTTGGTGGTTGAAGATATCCCTCCAGTGGTGTGGGGGCTGTGCTTTGGCAAAGTGGGTGGGGTTATATCCTACCTGTTTGGCCCTGTCCGGGGGTTTCATCGGATGGGGCCACAGTGTCTCCTGACCCCTCCTGTCTCAGCCTCCAGTATTTATGCTGCAGTAGTTTATGTGTCGGGGGGCTAGGGTCAGTCTGTCACATCTGGAGTATTTCTCTTGTCTTTTCCGGTGTCCTGTGTGAATTTAAATATGCTCTCTCTAATTCTCTCTTTCTCTCTTTCTTTCTCTCTCTCTTGCCGTCCGCAAGAGGAGATAGAGGCAGCGAAAGCGGAATGGCGATACTAGGAGGAACAAGCACGGCAACAACGGAAGCCCGAGAGGCAGTGGCAAACATTTTTTTGGGGGGGGGGGCACATGGGAAGATTGGCGAAGTTAGGGTTGAGACCTGAGCCAACTCCCCGTGCTTACCGTGGGGAGCGAGTGACCGAGCAAGCACCGTGTTATGCGGTGATGCGCACTCACAGCCCGATGCGCTCGGTGCAAGCTCCTCACAGTTGCCGTGCTAGAGTTGGCCGTCAGCTAGGAAGAAGTGTGGCGGCTCAGCGTTCCTGGTCTCCAGTGCGTCTCTTCGGCCCAGGTTATCCTGCGCCAGCTCTACGCACGGTACCCCCCGTTCACCTGCACAGCCCAGTTCGTCCTGTGCCAGCACTCCACCCTTGCTGGGCTAAAATAAACATCCAGCCAGGACGGGGTGTGCCAGCCCTAAGCTCCAGACCTCCAGTTCGCCTCCACGGCCCAGTATACCCTGTGCCTGATCTGCGCACCCAGTCTCCTGTGCGTCTCCCCAGTCCGGTGAGACCGGTTCCAGCTCCACGTAGGAAGCATCCAGTGATGATCTATGGTCCGAAGCCTCCAGTGATGATCCATGGCACAAAGCCTCCAGTGATGATCCATGGCCCGGAGCCTGTAGTGATGATCCATGGCACAGAGCCTGTAGTGATGATCCATGGCACGAAGCCTCCAGTGATAATCCATGGTCCGGAGCCTGTAGAGATGATCCATGGCACGAAGCCTCCAGTGATAATCCATGACCCGGAGCCTCCAGTGATGATCCATGGCACAAAGCCTCCAGTGATGATCCATGGCGCAGAACCTGTAGTGATGATCCATGGCACAGAGCCTGCAGCGACGGTCCCCGGTCCAGAACCTACAGCGACGCTCTCCAGTCCGGAGCCTCCAGCGACACTCCCCAGTCCGGAGCCTCCAGCGACGCTCCCCTCCAGCGACGCTCCCCAGTCTGGAGCCTCCAGCGACGCTCCCCAGTCCGGAGCCTCCAGCGACGCTCCCCAGTCCTCCAGCGACGGCCAGCAGCCCGGAACCTCCAGCGACGGCCAGCAGCCCGGATCTCCAGCGACGGCCTGCAGCCCAGAACCTCCAGCGACGGCCAGCAGCCCGGAACCTCCAGCGACGGCCTGCAGCCCGGAAACTCCAGCGACGGCCTGCAGCCCGGAACCTCCAGCGACGGCCTGCAGCCCGGAACCTCCAGCGGCGGTCGGCAGTTCAGAGCCTCCGGCGATGATCCACGGTCTGGTTCCTCCAGCGACACAGAAGCGGGGGTGATCAGTGGGCGGTGTGGGGGCTACGCCCTGAACCAGAGCCGCCGCCAAGTATAGATGCCCACCCGAACCCTCCCCTATAGGTTCAGGTTTGCGGCCGGGAGTCCGCACCTTTGGGGGGGGGGGGGGGTACTGTCACGCCCTGACCTGAGAGAGATGGTTTATTTCTCTATTTTGTTAGGTCAGGGTGTGGGGTGGGCATTCTATGTTTTGTATTTATTTGTGTTGGGCCGAGTATGGTTCCTAATCAGAGGCAGCTGTCTATCGTTGTCTCTGATTAGGAATCATACTTAGGCAGCCTTTTCCCACCTGTGTTTTGTGGGTAGTTATTTTCTGTTTTGTAATTCGTTACCTGATGGAACTCTTTGGCTTTTCGGTTTGTTTCTTTGTTCTAGTGTTTTCATTGTTTAAATAAATATAATGAGCACTTACCACGCTGCACCTTGGTCTACTCCTTTAGACAACCGTAACACAGAGGCCCATTATCAGCAACCATCACTCCTGTGTTCCAATGACACGTTGTGTTAGCTGTTGTGTTAGCTAATCCCGGTGCACAGGAGTGATGGTTGCCGATTATGGGCCTCTGTACGCCTATGTAGATATTCCATAAAAACAATTGCCGTTTCCAGCTAAAATAGTAATTTACAACATGACCAATGTCTACACTGTATTTCTGATCAATTTGATGTTATTTAATTTTTTTTACCCTCTTTTTCTCCCCAACTTCATGATTAAGATCTTGTCTCATCGCTGCAACTCCCCAACGGGCTCGGGAGAGGCAAAGGTCAAGTCATGCGTCGTCTGAAACATGACACACCAAGCCACACTTCTTAACACCCGTTGGCTTAACCCGGAAGCCAGCTGCACCAATGTGTCGGAGAAAACACTGTTCAACTGACAACCAAAGTCAGCCTGCAGCCCGCTACAAGGAGTCGTTAGAGCACGATGAGCCAAGTAAAGCCCCTCCGGCCAAACCCTCCCCCAACCCGGACAACGCTGGGCCAGTTGTGTGCCACCCTATGGGACTCTCGGTCACGGCCGGTTGTGACACATCGAACCCCAGGCTGTAGTGACACCGCAACAATGTGATGCAGTGCCTTAGACAGCTGCGCCACTCAGGAAGCCACTTTTTGCAAATTTTGCAAACTGAATGTTATCAGAAGATCAACCAAAACCTAATATTAGATAACGGGAACCTGAGTTTACAAATATAAAAAAAATGGATACTTAATTTAGTTATTTAATTTAACACCCAATTTCAATGTGTAAAAAAGTAATTGCCCCCTTATACTCAATAACTGGTTGTGCCACCTTTAGTTGCAACCAAATGCTTCTTGTAGTTGTTGATCAGTCTCTCACATCGCTGTGGAGGAATTTTGGCTCACTCTTGCATTCATAACTGCTATTACTCAGTGACATTTGTGGGTTTTCAAGCATGAACTGCTCTTTTCAAGTCCTACCACAATATCTCAATTGGGATTAGGTCTGGACTTTGACTAGGCCATTCCAAAATGTCAAATGTGTTGCTTTTTAACCATTTTCATGTAGACTTGATTGTGTGTTTTGGATGACCCAGCTGTTCTTCAGCTTCAGCTCACAGATGGATGGCCTGACATTCTCCTGTAGAATTCTCTGATACAGGGAAGAATTCATGGTTCCTTCTATTAAAGCAAGTGGCCCAGGTCCTGAGGCAGTATAGCATCCCCAAACCATCACACTACCACCACCATGCATTCCACAGTAAGAACCTAATACCAACGGTCAAGCATTGTGGTGATGGTTTAGGGATGCTTTGCTGCCTTCACAGCGACGTGAGATACTCATCAACAACTACAAGTGTTTGGTTGGAGTCATTGCAGCTAAAGGTGGCACAACCAGTTATTGAGTGCAAGGGGGCAATTCTTTTTTCACACAGGGATATTGGGTGTTGCATAACTTTGTTTATGAAATAAATTAAATTAGTACGTAATTGTTGTGTTATTTTTTCAGTCAGGTTCCCTTTATTTAATGTTAGTTTTGGTTGAAGATCTGATAACATTCAGTATCAAAAATATGCAAAAGTAAAGAAAATTAGAAAGGAGGCAAATACTTTTACACAGTACTGTAGATCCTCCTGATCAAGACAAATTCAGCGATTGCTTTGCCATATCTGTCCCGTGAAGCATTCGAGTTGGATAAATGTTTTTCTAAGGACTGCCCCTTTGACGTAACACTGCAGTGAAGTGATGTAAAACGATGTCACGATGCAGCCGACAACCAGAGGGAGCCAAATACAAGTTTATTTGACAGAAGACATTTACATGGTCCTAGGAATGTCTGGATTGCTGTCTTCTGACATGAAACGGTGAGAAATCAATAAAATAAGTAATGTAAACATTATTTTGGAGACTGTCAGCTTCTATGATTGCACACAGAGTGAGTCCATGCAACTTATGTTACTTGTTAAGCAAATTGTTACTCCTGAACTTATTTAGGCTTGCCATAACAAAGAGGTTGAATACTTATGGACTCAAGACATTTCAGCTTTTCATTTTTAATAAATTTCGAAAAACATAATTCCACTTTGACATTATGGGTGTGTAGGCCGGTAACAAAAAATCTCAATTGAATTAATTTTAAATTCAGGCTGAAAGACAAAATGTGGAAAAAGTAAAGGGATGTGAATACTTTAAGGCACTGTATATATTCTTAGATATATAATATCTATGAATAATATGACCAAGTGGGAGCAAATAAATGAAAAAATAAAAGGACCCATACTCGATCCATGAGGGACTCCACAAGTAATTGGTGCAGATGTAACAAGTTGCATTAACACAAAATTGTAATGAACATGATGGGAGACAATGAGATGATTTCAAGCGCAGGACGCAGCAGGTGTTTATTTGTAAAGGACCACAGGAGGAGGCAGGTAGCAAGGTCAGGCAGAAGGTCATACACAGGGGGTCCAAAAAGGCAACAGTACAGTCAGGGAAAAGGCTAGTAACGTCGTCCGGGAGATCAGGCAATAGGTTGATAACAGGAAATCCAAAAGGCTAAGGTACAGGCAGGGAGTAGGCAAAAGGTGTCGTTAGTGAGGCAGGTAAAAACTATCATACACGGGAGGATTAAATTACGGGAAACCCAGCGCTCCGACTAAAAGTGTGTCACAAAACAAACAATAATTCACAATGATCGGGTGCAAAGAACTGAACTAAATAGTGTGTGATAATGACATCCAGGTGTGTGAACAGGTGATCAGAATTCAGGTGATTGGGATCTGGAGAGTGAGCTGCGTTCAGGGGATCTATGTGTTTGAGAGTGCGAGTTGGAAGCAGATGTTACCAAAACTGCATGTGTTTTCCCTTTCCCATATTAACACGATTCCTCTGTACCCCTCTGGATCGTACACAGTATATTATACAGTATGTCTTTCAAAATATCAAATCAAGCAAAACTACACCAACGTGATGATTAATCAAACTGATGTCCTTATCATTGGAGGCGTGATAGGAATGTGCCCTTTTCATTGACTTATGAATAATAAGTGCCTTTTTCTGTACATCATGCTTCAGGAGTTAGTGTTTTAGTCACAGACACAGAGGATGTTTATACCAACTTGCTGTACTTAATTACAGTACTGTATATTGAAGGACAAAGAAATGATAGAAGCCATAGACAGACAAAGGAGCCGACTTGTCTTTGTCGATTGAAACTCCCCTTGTGACTCCAATACAAACCACACTATTACACTTAATGACAGTTGCTATGGCAACAAAGGGACCACAGCTCCAGGCAACGAGTGGGGGTTCTGGGTACCGGCTTGTTGTGTTCCTCTCTGCTCACAACTCCTGCTGCTCCTCCTCTCTTTGTGTTTCAAAAGTAACGTCTGATTTGTGATCACACCTGGGTTCAAATAGTAGCCTATTTGTTTTCTTTAAAAAATGTTGACTGTTTGATTGAACATGCCTGGAGTGAACGATGGGTGTGGGGTTTTTACTTTTGGGACTATTCCATTGTTCCATTGCTCCAGGCAAGCTCAATCAAGCACAGCTAACAAAACTCTCAAGCACAGTTTACAAATAACTCAAACTTTTTAATCCTCACCTCTTTAATCCTCACCTCTGGAGTGCACCTTGCTCTACGTTCATCTCAAGGCACCTCAGACTCTAGGGGCTCTTAAATCTGACCTCAAAACACATCTGTAGAAGTTCCTTCCTGTAGACCACTCCTTAAACTATGTTGATTTATAGCACTTTGAAATACTGTAATGAAAGGTAAACTAAATGTATTATTATTATCATGAATCACCCCTGTCAGAACTTGCAACTTGTTTACGTGCTGCTGTGCGTTTTGTTGCTAGCGTTACTTTGCTACCTGACAACTTTATGGTTTTTACTTTTTAATTACTGTTTTATATTTTTATATTTTCTCTCGCTTGACTTTTTTCATTCAACTTTTTCCACCCCGGATGCTTTATCTGGACATGGTTCTGCCTTCTAATTGCAGTCATAATTGTAACGTCTGCTTCCAACTCACACTCTCAACCACATAGATCCCCTGAACGCAGCTCACCTTCCAGCCCACTTTCCAGCTCACACTCTCAAACACATGGATCCCCTGAACGCAGGTCACTCTCCAGATCCCAATCACCTGAATTCTGATCACCTGTTCACACACCTGTATGTCATTTTCACACACTATTTAGTTCAGTTCTTTGCACCCCATTTTTTTCCTATTCCCTGCCAGTACTTTTGCCTATCAGATTTCCTGTCATCAACCTCTTGCCTGATCTCCTGGACTACGTTATTAGCCTTTTCCCTGCCTGTACTGTTACCCTTTTTGGAGTCCCTGTGTATGACCTTCTGCCTGTCCCTGGACCCAGCTACCTGCCTCCTCCTGTGGTCCTTTACTAATAAACACATGCTGCGCCCTGCGCTTGAAACCAGCACACTGTCTCCCATCGTACTCATTACAATAATATACAGGAGAAAGATTGCCTTATGGTGAGGATAGCCGTGCTGCAAGCCCAGCTTCAGACGCAATCGTTAGGCAAGGGTGATTTAAGTGTAGGAAAGAATGAAACGGCGTCTGTGCCACAAATAAGTACAGATAGTAGTATAAATCCCCTTGCACAGTCCCCGCAGCCGGACAATTTTCTCATGGCTTCTGGAAGGGAATACTCAACCGGTGTCGCTCATTCAGCCGACAGAAACTTTCAACCGGTTCTCCCCATTAAGCAACTAGTCAGAGTCAGAGGCTGAGGCTTCTCTGGTCTCTCCTCCACCCGTTACGGTGTCTGAGATGCCGAAGCCTCCCACTGTTAGCTCTGACAAATTGAAAACCCTAGTCATTGGCGACTCCATTACCCGCAGTATTAGACTTAAACATAATCATCCAGCGATCATAGGATGTTTACCAGGGGGCAGGGCTACCGACGCTAAGGCTAATCTCTCTGGTCACCCCCAAAGCCAATTCCTCCTTTGGCCGTCTCTCCTTCCAGTTCTCTGCTGCCAATGACTGGAACGAACTACAAAAATCTCTGAAACTGGAAACACATATCTCCCTCACTAGCTTTAAGCACCAGCTGTCAGAGCAGCTCACAGATCACTGCACCTGTACATAGCCCATCTATAATTTAGCCCAAACAACTACCTCTTCCCCTACTGTATTTATTTATTTATTTTACTCCTTTGCACCCCATTATTTCTATTTCTACTTTGCACTTTCTTCTACTACAAATCTACCATTGCGTGTTTTACTTGCTATATTGTATTTACTTTGCCACCATGGCCTTTTTGCCTTTACCTCCCTTATCTCACCTCATTTGCTCACATTGTAAATAGACTTATTTTTCTACTGTATTATTGACTATATGTTTGTTTTTACTCCATGTGTAACTCTGTGTTGTGGTATGTTGTCGAACTGCTTTGCTTTATCTTGGCCAGGTCGCAATTGTAAATGAGAACTTGTTCTCAACTTGCCTACCTGGTTAAATAAAGGTGAAATAAAAAAATAAAAAAATAATAATAATCTGAAGATGGTGCTGGCTAAGGCTAAAACTGGCGAGTGTAGAGAGTATAGGGATATTGTTATCCACGTCGGCACCAACGATGTTAGGATGAAACAGTCAGAGGTCACCAAGCGCAACATAGCCTCAGCGTGTAAATCAGCTAAAGATGTCGGCATCGAGTAATTGTCTCTGGCCCCCTCCCAGTTAGGGGGAGTGATGAGCACTACAGCAGAGTCTCACAACTCAATCGCTGGTTGAAAACTGTTTTCTGTCCCTCCCAAAATATAGAATTTGTAGATAATTTGCCCTCTTTCTGGGACTCACCCACAAACAGGACCAAGCCTGGCCTGCTGAGGAGTGACCGACTCCATCCTAGCTGGGGGGGTGCTCTCATCAAATCTATCAACAGAGCTCTAACTCCCTTAGCTCCACAAAGAGATAGGGTGCAGGCCAGGCAGCAGGCTGTTAGCCAGCCTGCCAGCTTAGTGGAGTCTGCCACTAGCACAGTCAGTGGAGTCAGCTCAGCTATCCCCATTGAGACCGTGTTTGTGCCTCGATCTAGGTTGGGCAAACTAAACATGGCGGTGCTCGCCTTAGCAATCTCACTGGAATAAAGACCTCTATTCCTGTCATTATTGAAAAAGATTGTGATATCTTACATCTCAAAATAGGGCTACTAAATGTTAGATCCCTCACTTCCAAGGCAGTTATAGTCAATTAACTAATCACTGATCATAATCTTGATGTGATTGGCCTGACTGAAACATGGCTTAAGCTTGATAAATTTACTGTGTTAAATGAGGCCTCTCCTCCTGGTTACACTAGTGATCATATCCCCTGCACATCCCGCAAAGATGGAGGTGTTGCTAACATTTCTATACCAAATTTCAATTTACAAAAAAAAATGACTGCGTTTTCGTCTTTTGAGCTTCCAGTCAAGAAATCTATGCAGCTTATTCAATTACTTTTTATAGCTACTGTTTACAGGTCTCTTGGGACGTATACAGCGTTCCTCACTGAGTTCCCTGAATTCCTATCGGACCTTGTAGTCATGGAAGATAATATTCTAATTTATGGTGACTTTAATATTCACATGGAAAAGTCCACAGACCCACTCCAAAAGGCTTTCGGAGCCATCATCGACTCAGTGGGTTTTGTCCAACTTGTCTCCGGACCTACTCACTGCCACCGTCATACTCTGGACCTAGTTTTGTCCAGTGGAATAAATATTGTGGATCTAAATGTTTTTCCTCATTATCCTGGACTATCGGACCACCATTTTATTACATTTGCAATCGCAACAAATAATCTGCTCAGACCCATCCAAGGATCATCAAAAGCCGTGCTATAAATTCTCAGACAACCCAAAGATTCCTAGATGCCCTTCGAGACTCCCTCCACCTACCCAAGGACGTCAGAGTACAACAATCAGATAACCACCTAACTGAGGAACTAAATTTAAACTTGCGTAATACTCTAGATGCAGCCGCACCCCTAAAAAAAAACAACATTTGTTATAACAAACTAGCTCCCTGGTATACAGAAAATACCCGAGCCCTGAAGCAAGCTTCCAGAAAATTGGAACGGAAATGGCACTATACCAAGCAGTGATAAATCCATTAACTTCTTTGACGAAAAGATCATGATCATTAGACGGCAAATTACGGACTCCTCTTTAAATCTGCGTATTTCTCCAAAGCTCAGTTGTCCTGAGTCTGCACAACACTGGCTGGACCTAGGATCAAGGGAGACACTCAAGTTTTTTAATACTATATCTCTTGACACATTGATGAAAATAGTCATGGCCTCTGAACCTTCAAGCTGCATACTGGACCCTATTCCAACTAAACTACTGAAAAAGCTGCTTCCTGTACTTGGCCCTCCTATGTTGAACATAATATATGGCTCCTTATCCACCGGATGTGTACCAAACTCACTAAAAGTGGCAATAATAAACCCTCTTTTGAAAAAGCCAAACCTTGACCAAGAAAATATGAAAAACTATCGCCCTATATCAAATCTCTCATTCCTCTCAACATTTTTAGAAAAAGCTATTGCGCAGCAACTCACTGCCTTCCTGAAGACTAACAATGTATACGAAATACTTCAGTCTGGTTTTAGACCCCATCATAGCACAGAGACTGCACTCGTGAAGGTGGTAAATGACATTTTAATGGCGTCATACCAAGGCTCTGCATCTGTCCTCGTGCTCCTAGACCTTAGTGCTGCTTTTGATACCATCGATCACCACATTCCTTTGGAGAGATTGGAAACCCAAATTGGTCTACACGGACAAGTTCTTGCCTGGTTTAGATCTTATCTATCGGAAAGATATCAGTTTGTCTCTGTGGATGGTTTGTCCTCTGACAAATCAACGGTAAATGTCGATGTTCCTCAAGGTTCCGTTTTGGGACCTCTATTGTTTTCACAATATATTTTACCTCTTGGGGATGTCTGTCACGTCTGCTCCTGCTCCTCCCCTCCGGCGTACGACGTCGCCAGAGTACTAACCACCGGTCCTGGGATTCATCATTACGTACACCTGGCACTCATCATTATGTGCACCTATGATTCACACCTGGACTCCATTACCTTCATAATTTCCTACCTTGGTGCAGGATGTTACGCGATATGTCAACTCCTGTTCTGTGTGTGTTTAAAACAAGTCCCCCCGGAATGCTCCAGCAGGGAAGTTCCTGCCACTTCCCATGCCTCAGCGACCTTGGTCCCATCTATCCATTGACTTTGTTACTGATCTTCCCCCTTCTGATGGTTTCGCCGTGGTAGTGGATAGATTTTCCAAGTCATGTTGTTTAATCCCTCTTCCTGGTCTTCCCACTGCTCTCCAGGTTACTGAGGCACTCTTCCAGGAGGTCTTCCGGCATTATGGCCTTCCGGAGGACATCGTCTCGAACCGTAGTCCCCAATTCACATCCCGAGTATGGAGGGCCTTCTTGGAGAAGCTCGGGGTCACGGTTAGTCTCACATCCGGGTATCGGCCTCAGTCTAACGGGCAGGTGGAGAGATGAATCGGGAGCTGGGGAGGTTCCTGAGGAGTCACTGTCAGGACCGGCAGGGTGAGTGGGCACGTTTCCTTCCTTGGGCAGAGTACGCCCCGAACTCTCAATGTCACTCCTCCACTGGGTTGACCCCCTTCCAGTGTGTGTTGGGTTTCCAGCCTCCCTGGCCCCGTGGACCCTGGGCCAGACCACGGCTCCTGCGGTAGATGAGTAGTTCTAGCGCGAGGAGGTGGAGCGAGGAGGTGTGGAACAATGCGCACGTGAGACTCCAGCACGCTGTCCATTGTCAGAAGGAGCAGGTAGACCATCACCACAGTGAGACCCCTGTGTTCCACCCTGGGGATTGCGTCTGGCTCTCTACCATGAACCTCCCACTCCGCCTGCCCAGCAAGAAACTGAGCCCCCGGTTTGTGGGGCCGTTCAAGGTTCTCCAGAGGGTCAATGAGGTGACATACAGGTTCCAATTACCCAGTCACTACCGTATCTCACCCTCTTTTCATGTCTCCCTTCTCAGGCCGGTGGTTCCTGGTCCCCTAGTTGATGCTGTCCCCCACGACACACCTACACCCCCCCTGGACATCGAGGGGAGCCCGGCGTACTTTGTCAAATCCCTACTGGACTCCCGACGTCGTGGGGGTCGGCTCCAGTATATGGTGGACTGGGAGGTGTATGGCCCTGAGGAGCGGTGTTGGGTTCAGGTGGAGGACATTCTGGATCCCAACGTCATCCGTGATTCCCACCTTCGCAGCCCGGACCGACCTGCTCCTTGTCCTCGGGGTCATCCCCCTGGTCAGCATCATACTGCGGCTGGAGCCACACATCAGAGGGGGGCTACTGTCACTTCTGCTCCTGCTCCTCTCCTTCGGCGTACGACGTTGCCAGAGTATTAACCACCGGTCCTGGGATTCATCCTTACGCACACCTGGCACTCATCATTACGCGCACCTATGATTCACACCTGGACTCCATTACCTTCATCATTTCCTCCCCTTTATATGTCACTCTCCCAGGGTCACTCACCAGTTGGTATTGTTCTTGTGTATTGGTGTTCTGCCTTATGTTAGTGTTGTGTTCTTGGTTTTGTTGTTTTATTAAAATGTTTCACCTGCACCTGCTTCTGACTCACCACCCCTCTGCGTTACTCTGGACCCTGATCTCTCTTTTGACGAACATATCAAGACTGTTTCAAGGACAGCTTTTTTCCATCTACGTAACATTGTAAAAATCTAAAACTTTCTGTATAAAAATGATGCAGAAAAATTAATCCATGCTTTTGTCACTTCCAGATTAGACTACTGCAATGCTCTACTTTCCGGCTACCCGGATATAGCACTAAATTAACTTCAGTTAGTGCTAAACACGGCTGCTAGAATCTTGAATAGAACCCCAAAATTGTATCATATTACTCCAGTGCTAGCCTCTCTACACTGGCTTCCTGTTAAGGGTAGGGCTGATTTCAAGGTTTTACTGCTAACCTACAAAGTATTACATGGGCTTGCTCCTATCTATCTTTTACGAGTTGGTCCTGCCGTACATACCTACACGTACGCTACGGTCACAAGACGCAGGCCTCCTTATTGTCCCTAGAATTTCTAAGCAAACAGCTGGAGGCAGGGCTTTCTCCTATAGAGCCCATTTTTTTATGGAATGGTCTGCCTATCCATGTGAGAGACGCAGACTCGGTCTCGACCTTTAAGTCTTTATTGAAGACTCATCTCTTCAGTAGGTCCTAAGATTGAGTGTAGTCTGGCCCAGGGGTGTGAAGGTGAACGGAAAAGCACTGGAGCGACGAACCACCCTTGCTCTCTGCCTGGCCGGTTCCCCTCCCTCCACTGGGATTCTCTGCCTCTAACCCTATTACAGGGGCTGAGTCACTGGCTTACTGGTGCTCTTCCATGCTGTCCCTAGGAGGGGTGTGTCACTTAAGTGGGTTGAGTCTCTGACATGATCTTGGCACCCTCCTCTGGTTCGTGCCGTGGGTGAGATCTTCGTGGGGCAATACTCGGCCTTGTCTCAGGGTAGTAAGTTGGTGGTTGAAGATATCCCTCTCGTGGTGTGGGGGCTGTGCTTTGGCAAAGTTGGTGGGGTTATATCCTGCCTTGTTGGCCCTGTCCGTGGGTATCGTCGGACGGGGCCCACAGTGTCTTCCGACCCCCCCCTGTCTCAGCCTCCAGTAATTATGCTGCAATAGTTTGTGTCAGGGGCTAGGGTCAGTCTGTTATATCTGGAGCATTTCTCCTGTCTTATCCGGTGTCCTGTGTGAATTTAAGTATGCTCCCTCTAATTCTCTCTCTCTTTCTCTTTTTCTTCTCCCGGAGGACCTGAGCCCTAGGACCATGCCTCAGGACTACCTGGCCTGATGACTCCTTGCTGTCCCCAGTCCACCTGGTTGTACTGCTGCTCCAGTTTCAACTGTTCTTCCTGCGGCTATGGAATCCTGACCTGTTCACCGGACGTGCTACCTTGTTACGGATCTGCTGTTTTCGACTCTCTGTCTCTACTGGACATTCTGTCTTTAACCTGTTAGGGCTAGGGGGCAGTATTGACACGGCCGGATAAAAAACGTATCCGATTTAATCTGGTTACTACTCCTGCCCAGTAACTAGAATATGCATATAATTATTGGCTTTGGATAGAAAACACCCTAAAGTTTCTAAAACTGTTTGAATGGTGTCTGTGAGTATAACAGAACTCATATGGCAGGCCAAAACCTGAGAAGATTCCATGCAGGAAGTGGCCTGTCTGACAAGTTGTGTTTCATCTTGGCTCTTTTTATTGAAGACTGAGGATCTTTGCTGTAACGTGACACTTCCTACGGCTCCCATAGGCTCTCAGAGCCCGGGAAAAAGCTGAACGATATCGAGGCAGCCTCTGGCTGAAACACATTATCGCTTTTGGCAAGTGGCCGATCAGAGTACTATGGGCTTAGGCGCGTGCCCGAGTCGACCCCATGCTTTATTTTCTTTCATCTGTTTACCTAAACGCAGATTCCCGGTCGGAATATTATCACTTTTTTATGAGAAAAATGGCATAAAAATTGATTTTAAACAGCGGTTGACATGCTTCGAAGTACGGTAATGGAATATTTACAATTTTTTTGTCACGAATTGCGCCATGCTCGTCACCCTTATTTACCCTTTCGGATAGTGTCTTGAACGCACGAACAAAACGCCGCTATTTGGATATAACGATGGATTATTTGGGACCAAACCAACATTTGTTATTGAAGTAGCAGTCCTGGGAGTGCATTCTGACGAAGACAGCAAAGGTAATAACATTTTTCTTATAGTAAATCTGATTTTGGTGAGTGCTAAACTTGCTGGGTGTCTAAATAGCTAGCCCTGTGATGCCGGGCTATCTACTGAGAATATTGCAAAATGTGCTTTCACCGAAAAGCTATTTTAAAATCGGACATATCGAGTGCATAGAGGAGTTCTGTATCTATAATTCTTAAAATAATTGTTATGCTTTTTGTGAACGTTTATCGTGAGTAATTTAGTAAATTCACCGGCAGTGTTCGGTGGGAATGCTAGTCACATGCTAGTCACATGCTAATGTTAAAAGCTGGTTTTTGATATAAATATGAACTTGATTGAACAAAACATGCATGTATTGTTTAACATAATGTCCTAGGGTTGTCATCTGATGAAGATCATCAAAGGTTAGTGCTACATTTAGCTGTGGTTTGGGTTTATGTGACATTATATGCTAGCTTGAAAAATGGGTGTCTGATTATTTCTGTCTGGGTACTCTGCTGACATAATCTAATGTTTTGCTTTCGTTGTAAAGCCTTTTTGAAATCGGACAGTGTGGTTAGATTAACGAGAGTCTTGTCTTTAAAATGCTGTAAAATAGTAATATGTTTGAGAAATTGAAGTAATAGCATTTCTAAGGTATTTGAATAACGCGCCACAGGATTCCACTGGCTGTTACGTAGGTGGGACGATTTGGTGCCATCTACCCTAGAGAGGCTAACTCTGAATGATAGGCTATGAAAAGTCAACTGACATTTACTCCTGAGGTGCTGACCTGTTGCACCCTCTACAACCACTGTGATTATTATTATATGACCATGCTGGTCATCTATGAGCGTTTGAACATCTTGGCCATGTACTGTTATAATCTCCACCCGGCACAGCCATAAGAGGACTGGCCACCCCTCAGACCCTGGTTCCTCTCTTGGTTTCTTCCTAGGTTCCTGCCTTTCTAGGGAGTTTTTCCTAGCCACCGTGCTTCTAAATCTGCATTGCTTGCTATTTGGGGTTTTAGGCTGGGTTTCTGTATTGCACTTTGTGACATCGATGTAAAAAGGTCTTTATAAATTAATTTGATTGACTGATTAATGTATCGGTTATTTTGATGGATTACACAACATGTTCTATGACTGAAGATGAGGGCGAGAAAATGTTCCATGGGTGTAATCATATAATAACTTCTTTATGGTGAAATAGAGTGAGGAGTCTGGTTCATTTAAACATATGTGGGGTTGGGGCTATATTTAAGTCCCATATGATTGTGAAGGCTGATATTGTGTGGCTATTGGCACTAGTTATTTGTTAACTAGTAATTGAAACAGAAATCCATTTCCTAGACTTATTTTCACTTTCTCCTGGGTAAATGGTGCAATATTCCTTCAAGGAATGTATATGCAAAGTGTCATATACTTTGAAACTTATTACTGAAGTCACACAAACAGTATGTAAAAGTTTGGAATAATTCTTCAGGTGTGTGACAATAAAGCTTCAATTCAGGAGACAACAATTTCCCCTGCCAATCACCATTGAATCCTATACCCCACTCCAAAAACTGTGATAATGTCCGTTTGTACTATTACTGTTACTGCTACTATTATTCTTACTCTTACTGCTACTATTATTGTCACTCTTACTGTTACTACTACTGATACTATTACTGCTTGATAAATAAGGAAAAAACTAAATGTGTAGAATACCGAGCTGGACCAGTTTAGCATGATTCTTAATCACGTGTGTTTCGCTCTCCTAATTATTTCACTTTATAACAGACAAAACAAAATAGTACATTTCAGACTCAGGACAGGTCATTGAACAAGAATTTCCAAAGTAAAATAAACACAATTCCATCCATAACACCAAGACCAAAAAATACAATAATTACACAGAGTTGAGAAAATATCTTGTTTTAATTCTTCTACAAATTTTCCACATTCTTGGTGGAGCTGCAAAGGGCTGCAGATAGATTGCACAAACACAATCATCCTGAGCAAACATTTTCTTTCTCATGAGCAGAACAGCATGGCGGACTGGTGGTGTTTCACCGATGCTCACAAACAGAACCACCTGGGCAGATGGATTCTGAATGAATAAGTCAAAACAGTGCAGCCTTGACATACCCCTGAAATCGATAGTGAAGTGTGTGCAATTGTACTAAAATCAGTCATGTTTAACTTGGTTTGGAGCATACAAAGGAGCCAGCAAACCCAGGCAAGAAGATGACAGCACATAGACATTTGCTTCTTGTCAAGCTTGATCAGTATGACAGCTCACCTCACCTCCACAATGGTGTAATATTGCGCTAGTGTGTAATACCATGAGTTTATGGCAGATATCATGCATTTCTAATCATATCATAATGTATTATTGAACTAGTCACTAAAACAGTAAATAAACGCAGGGAATTTAATTATCTCTCAGAACAATTTGAGTTCATCATGGGAGATATTATTAGATATGGATTTTCAACTCTGTAATTGAGCTGTCGGAGAGTTTCGAAAGCTACATTTTCAATGAAAACTTCAAATCTTAGATCTCAAAGTGAAAGAGCGTCTCTGCTCCTTTCTCTCCCTTTCTTTCAAAAGAGAAGCAAAGCTCCAAACCACACCTCCATGCACCTTTATTTTTTTTTTTATATAACTAGGCAAGTCAGTTAAGAACAAATTCTTATTTTCAATGACAGCCTAGGAACAGTGGATTAACTGCCTTGTTCAGGGGCAGAACAACAGATTTTTACCTTATCAGCTCAGGAATTTGATCTTGCAACCTTTTGGTTACTAATCCAACGCTCTAACCACATGTATTTGCTTTCAATTAAGGCTTAGAAAACCAGGTGAGGGGAGTATTTTACTAATTAGTTGCCTTAATTCATCAAACAAGTACAAAGGAGGAGTGAAAACATGCAGACACTTGGCCCTCCGTGGAAAGAGTTTGACATGTAATTTGCAGTGCCTTCAGAAAGTACTCAGACCCCTTGACTTTCCACATTTTGTTACGCGACAGACTTATTCGAAAATGTATTTATTTTAAAATCCTCAGCAATCTACACATAATACCCCTTAATGACCGAAAACCGGTTCAAAAACGTTATAAAATTTATAAAAATAAAAAACAAAAATACCTTATAAGTGTCTATAAGTATTCAGAACCTTTGCTATGTGACTCGAAATTGAGCTCAGGTGCATCCTGTTTCCGTTGAACATCCTTGAGATGTTTCTGCAACTTGATTGGAGTCCACCTGTGGTAAATTCAATTGATTAGACATGATTTGGAAAGGTACACACTTGTCTATTTAAGGTCCCACAGTTGACAGTGCATGTCAGAGCAAAAACCAAGCCAAGAGGTCGAAGGAACTGTCCATAGAGCCTGGCCAAACTGAGCAATCGGGGTAGAAGGGCTTTGTTCAATCGGGTTCAAGTCCGATTGAACTCAAGGACATTCAGACACTTGTCCCGAAGCCACTTCTGCATTGTCTTGGCTGTGTGCTTAGGGTCGTTGTCCTGTTGGAAGGTGAACCTTCGCCCCAGTCTGAGGTCCTGAGCGCTCTGGAACAGGTTTTCATCAAGAATCTCTCTGTACTTTGCTCTGTTCATCTGTGCCTCAATCCTGACTAGTCTCCCAGTCCCTACCACTGAAAAACACCCTCACAGCATGATGCTGCCACCACCATGCTTCACCGTAGGGATGGTGTCAGTATCCTCCAGATGTAATGCTTGGCATTCAGGCCAAAGATCTTGGTTTCATCAGACCAGAGAATTTTGTTTCTCATGGTCTGAGAGTCTTTAAGTGCCTTTTGGCAAACTCCAAGCGGGCTATCGTAAGGAGTAGCTTCCTTATGGCCACTCTACCATAAAGGCTTGATTGGTGAAGTGCTGCAGAGATGGTTGTCCTTCTGAAAGGTTCTCCCATCTCCACAGAGAAGTTTTAGATTTCTGTCAGAGTGACCATCGGGTTCTTGGTCATCTCCCTGACCGAGGCCCTTCTGCCCCGATTGCTCAGTTTGGCCAGGCGGCCAGCTCTAGGAAGAGTCTTGGTGGTTCCAAACTTCTTCCATTTCAGAATGATGGAGGCCACTGTTTTCTTGGGGACTTTCAATGCTGCAGATTTTTTTGGTACGCTTCCACAGATCTGTGCCTCAACACAAACCTGTCTCGGCGATCCACGGACAATTCCTTTGACCTCACGGTTTTGTTTTTGCTCTGACATGCACTGTCAATGTTGGGACCTTATATAGCCTTTCCAAATCATGTCCAATCAATTGAATTTACCACAGGTGGACTCCAATCAAGTTGTAGAAATGTTTCAAGGATGATTAATGGAAACAGGATGCACCTGAGCTCAATTTCAAGTCTCATAGCAAAGGGTCTAAATGCATATATAAATAAGGTATTTCTGTTTTTAATTTTTAATACATTTGCCAAAATTTCTAAAAACCTGTTTTCACTTTGTCATTATGGGGTATTGTGTGTTGTAGATTGCTGAGGATTTTTAATTTTATTTAATCAATTTTAGAATAAGGCTGGAACGTAACAAAATGTGGAAAAGTGAAGAGGTCTGAATACTTTCCGAAGGCAATGAACAATCCATCAAAGATCACTAGCTTTGCATCTTCTATCCTATGTCTCAGAACCTGAAAATGAGACAGAATATGAGTGAAATGTGTGAAAGAAGGAGACAAACCCATGTCACACACAATCAAGTAAATGAGATCTTACACAAGGAGTCTCACATGTCTTGCCATGGACGTGATGAGATTAGTGATGGCTGGATATGGGATGAATGATTACATACCTACAGCATGTACAGTTTACTGTAGGCAACAAAACCCTAATACATCAAGAGTATGTAGACATTTCATAGCCCATGTTTTTAATCCATAGCATGCAGTACTGCCTCTCTCTTGCCTGCTCTCTCTTGCTGTGTAGAGATTCCAGTCACAGGAGAGTTCCTATAAATGTAAACATAGCATGGAACCTGTCAGTCTCTAACAGGGGATCAAATTGGGTTCAGAAGCCCCTGCAGTTGAATGTTTCTTTCTGACAGTGAAGGATAACTGGTTAGTGTGTTTTAATCCAAGATTAGGCTTAATGTGTTTTAGTAACTGGGAAAATTAAACAAATACAAGAGAGAAGGACATAATAAGGAGCACTTCCTTACTTTCTTCCTTATAGTAGTCACTTTTCTTATAGATTTGCTCAGTGGTTTTAAGGCAGGTTAACGTAGATAACACAAATTAAATATAGATTTATGCAATTGGATTCCATTTGTGTTTTGGCTGTGAAAAACTACACAGAGAGAAAGATAGTGAGAGAGCGAGAGTGAGAGAAAGAGAGAGATTTAAGAGTCTTCCTGCTACTGTGGTAGTATGACAAAAGTAGCTAAGCACAACCCTTGCTCTGTGTATTGCTTATGCAGAATTCCCTCTGCTTGAGGCTGGAGATACCTCTCTGATCATCCTCAGAAAGATGGCTTTGAACTTCAGGCAGCACTACCTCAATAGAACAGAATCAAAAGCACTTGTTTTGAACACACATCAATAGCTCATTGTACAGTAGGCTTACAATAGCCTGGAGAGAAGAGGAGTTTAAAAAGTCCATGATGCTTCTAATCTAAAGCAATAGCGTAACCAAGTTCTAGTTTCTTATCCTCAAAAAGTATTTTACCTTCCATTAAAACACAGTTTTTGCACGAGGAGATATGGGAACACGTGTTTTTGGGAAAGACTTGAGTTCTTATCTGTTCATCAAACCTCGGCTCTGATTAAGGTCAATGCATATCTAAATATTAGATCATAGCTGTTTCCATATCCGCATATCTGATGATCTTAATGTGACTGCGCTGGCTGTCAGTAAATTATGTTGATTTAAAAGGGACTTTCTGCGGCTACATTACCAATAGCCCTTTATGATGTATTATCTGTTAGCTTTGCTTTTTGCTGACATTGCAAATGAACACCAGATAATGCATATCATTATCAAGTCTATTACTCTGAGACCCCTCCAGCGTTGGTGCAATGGCATGTTGGCCTATACATTAGGTAGGCCTATGACAAAAACACTATGGGGAGGTTTCCTGGACACAGATTAAGCCTAGTCCTGGACTAAAAAACACTTTCAATGGAGATTCTTGCGGATGGATAGGTTTCTACCAAGAACCGTTTTCATCTGAATAACCCTTTTTGGAAGACGAGCGTTCTTTGTAAGGCAAAGGTTCTACCTAGAGGCTTTTTCATCCTAAGAACCGTTTTTGATAGAAAGTGGTCTTTGATGATTCTTTGGAAGGCAAGAAGGGTTCTACATAGATCCCTTCTGAATCTGAATAAGCTTTTTAACTGTATTTGTTATTGTTACCATGAATACGGATAATCATGAATGAATCGTGAATAATGATGAGTGAGAAAGTTACAGAGGCATACATATCATACCCCCCAATGTTACTTCTCCTGTTATTGGTAACAGGGGTATGATCTTTGTGCCTCTGTAACTTTCTAACTCGTAATTAATTCACAATTAATTTATGATTATCTCTAATCATGGTAGCATCCACTTTAATGTGGAATTGTTCAGAAACATATTATATTCTTATTTACAAAAAAAGTGACTATAAAAGGTTCAACCTGTAAAGTGTTCTACCTAGCACCAAAAAGGGTTCCCCTATGGAGACAAGCTGAAGAACCCATTATGGTTCTACTTAGCACTTTTTTTACTAAGAGTGTAGTAGGCAGAGTTTACAGAGGATTGACACTAATACAAAATTCTGATAACTGCTTCTAGAAAACCTGAACAAGAAAGACCATTCCGTTTGCATGTAGGATTGTAGGGCTTATGATGTTCCTTACAAAAATGGATGCTCGGTTTAAACAATGGTAAACGACCAAGTCCAAATTATGACAAGAACAGCTCAAATAAGTAAAGAGAAACGACAGTCCATCATTACTTTAAGACATGAAAGTCAGTCAATGTGGAAAAGAACTTTGAACGTTTCTTCAAGTGCAGTTGCAAAAAACCTCAAGCGCTATGATGAAACTGGCTCTCATGAGGACCGCCATTGGAAAGGAAGACCCAGAGTTACCTCTGCTGCAGAGGATAAGTGCATTATAGTTAACTACACCTCAGATTGCAGCCCAAATGAATGCTTCACAGAGTTCAAGTAACAGACATATCTCAACATCTGTTTAGAGAAGACTGCGTGAATTAGGCCTTCATGGTCGAATTGCTGCGAAGAAACAACTACTAAAGGACACCAATAATAAGAAGAGACTTGCTTGGGCCAAGAAACATGAGCAACGGACATTAGACTGGTGGAAATCTGTCCTTTTGTCTGATTAGTCCAAATTCGAGATTTCTAGTTCCAACTGCCGTGTCTTTGTGAGACGCAGAGTAGGTGAACGAATGATCTCTGCATGTGTGGTTCCCATCGTGAAGCTTGGAGGAGGAGGTGTGACTGTGTGGGGGTGCTTTAATGGTGACACTGTCAGCGATGTATTTAGAATTCAAGGCACACTTCACCAGCATGGCTACCACAGCATTCTGCACTGATACGCCATCCATCCGGATTGCATTTAGTGGGACTATCATTTGTGTTTCATCAGGACAATGACTCAACACACTTCCAGGCTGTGTAAGGGCTATTTGACCAAGAAGGATAGTGATGAAGTGCTGCATCAGATGACCTGGCCTCCACAATCACCCAACCTCAAACCAACTGAGATGGTTTGGGATGAGTTGGACTGCAGAGTGAAGGAAAAGCAGCCAACAAGTGCTCAGCATATGTGGGAACTCCTTCAAGACTGTTGGAAAAACATTCCAAGTGAAGCTGGTTGAGAGAATGCCAAGAGTGTGCAAAGCTGTGATCAAGGCAAAGGATGGCTACTTTGAAGAATCTCAAATATAAAATATATTTTCATTTGTTTAACACTTTTTTGGTTACTACGTGATTCCATATGTGTTATTGCATGGTTTTGATGTCTTCACTATTATTCTACAATGTAGAAAATAGTACAAATAAAGAAAAACCCTTGAATAAGTAGTTGTGTCCGAACTTTTGACTGGTACTGTTTATATTTAGCACTTAAAAAAAAAAAAATACTTTCATATAAAATTCAATACATTTTTTTAACTGGTACCGGGCTACCTCACCTTTCGATGGTGGGTTCATATTAGTTTGTACCCTAAACCGTTCGGACGCTACAAATGTTTTCGTGAGAAGACAGATTTTTGGGATGTCTCCTGGTCTGACAAACTCCACTGTAGCTCTGCCACCTTCCATCACAGATGCGGAAGGACGACTTCGGCGGATTCGGTGGATTGAAAAAAGAAACATGCATATATCTCTCGCTTAAACAGACAGATTTTTTATTATGCTAGCTAGTAATTGACTATAGGGGGTTGTTGTCTAGTAGTCACCAAGCATTGCTAACTGTAACTCTTGATGTGAGCGAGTTAGCTCTGGTAATAACTTTAGATTCATTCCCTGGGGTAGATTTACAGGTTAGAATGTCAAGATAACCGAGAACAACATGATTAATAACCCCTAAGCAAAGCAAATACGTTCTGTTGGCTACAGTCTACACAGCCACTACAACTCATTAATCCAAGATCTCTGTTTCTGTATAGCTCTTATCAATCAGTAAATATATTGACCAAAGTAACATGAAATCTGGTTTATTGAAGGCTGATATGGGTTCAAATCTATCCTACAATGTAGGTACACTTTTGTACAAAAAATACATTCATAAGATTAATTCAAATAAACTCAGCAAAAAAAATGTCCTCTCACTGTCAACTGCATTTATTTTCAGCAAACTTAACGTGTAAATATTTGTATGAACACAACAAGATTCAACAACTGAGACATAAACTGAACAAGTTCCACAGACATGTCACTAACAGAAATGGAATAATCTGTCCCTGAACAAAGTAACAGTCAGTATCTGGTGTGGCCACCAGCTGCATTAAGTACTGCAGTGCATCTCCTCCTCATGGACTGCACCAGATTTGCCAGTTCTTGCTGTGAAATGTTACCCCACTCTTCCACCAAGGCACCTGCATGTTCCCAGACATTTCTGGGGGGAACGGCCCTAGCCCTCACCCTCCGATCCAACAGGTCCCAGACATGCTCAATGGGATTGAGATCCGGGCTCTTCGCTGGCAATGGCAGAACACTGACATTCCTGTCTTGCAGGAAATCACGCACAGAACGAGCAGTATAGCTGGTGGCATTGTCATGCTGGAGGGTCATGTCAGGATGAGCCTGCAGGATGGGTACCACATGAGGGAGGAGGATGTCTTCCCTGTAACGCACAGCGTTGAGATTGCCTGCAATGACAACAAGCTCAGTCCGATGATGCTGTGACACATTGCCCCAGACTATGACGGGCCCTCCACCTCCAAATCGATCCCGCTCCAGAGTACAGGCCTTGGTGTAACGCTCATTCCTTCGATGATAAACGCGAATCCGACCATCACCCCTGTTGAGACAAAACAGTGACTCGTCAGTGAAGAGCACTTTTTGCCAGTCCTGTCTGGTCCAGTGACGGTAGGTTTGTGCCCATAGGCGACGTTGTTGCCGGTGATGTCTGGTGAGGACCTGCCTTACAACAGGCCTACAAGCCCTCGGTCCAGCCTCTCTCAGCCTATTGCGGACAGTCTGAGCACTGATGGAGGGATTGTGCGTTCCTGGTGTAACTCAGGCAGTTGTTGTCACCATCTTGCATGATCTTGCGTGATGTTCGGATGTACCAATCCTGTGCAGGTGTTGTTACACGTGGTCTGCCACTGCAAGGACGATCAGCTGTCCGTCCGGTCTCCCTGTAGCGCTGTCTTAGGCATCTCACAGTATGGACATTGCAATTTATTGCCCTGGCCACATCTGCAGGCCTCATGCTTCCTTGCAGCATGCCTAAGGCACGTTCACGCAGATGAGCAGGAACCCTGGGCATCTTTCTTTTGGTGTTTTTTAGAGTCAGTAGACAGGCCTCTTTAGTGTCCTAAGTTTTCATTACTGTGACCTTAATTGCCTACCGTCTGTAAGCTGTTTGTGTCTTAAAGACAGTTCCACAGGTGCATGTTCATTAATTGTATGGGAAACAGTATTTAAACCCTTTAAAATGAAGATCTGTGAAGTTATTTGGATTTTTACGAATTGTCTTTGAAAGACAGGTTCCTGAGTTTATGTTAAAACCACAAAATCTATATTTTCAATCTATTTGCAAAAAACTTGCTGAAACTGAAAATGCATTTTAAACAAGTTTAGCTCTCAATGTGTTTGCTGAAGCACAGTGTTATTACAAATAAACACAATATTTAGAAAAATAGATGTATGTACATTTTCATGAGGGAAATAGTTTCTTCTGATTAGAACATGACACACTCAGGATGCTAACTGTAGACCCATGGGGCCGATGACACATCATATTTTTGTCTTCAACATGTCCCTTGGTGACGGCAACAAAATAACACAGAAGACATGGAGGACTTCAGCACCTGTACATGGTTGTGTCCCTCTTCACAGTGAGACAACACGCTATAGCTCACTCCCTTCAATGAACACAAGACTGAAAGACTGAATAGATTAACCACTAGCATCTCCAAGTGATAAAGGACTTGGACAAAGGAGGCATCAATGAAGAAAAAGAGACGATTAGAACTTACCTTAAGTCTTAATTGTAACTCCAGTCTGACAGTGTTCCCCTTGCTGCGTAGAATCCAATTCAGTCCATGAAATCCAGTTCGCTCTCCTATGTTTCCAAGCTCTGTTCCACCTCCAAGACAGACAGACTCAAAGCCTTTTTACATTTCATTTCATGCCAACATTGTAGCTGACGTTCCCATTGAAATGTTCAACCCCGAAATACACCTGGCTGAATGGAGAAGTAGAAAATACTCCCAATGCTCACTCCTTGCTCCGGTTCACACGCATACAGACGTGGGAATAGATAAGGCAGTGCATCCTGTAGTATACAGTATGCACTCTCTTGCTTTCTCTCTTTTCTCAGCTCTCTTTTCCTCTCTCTCAGCTCTCTCCCTTTCTAGCTTGCTCTCTCTCAGCTCTCTCTCAGCTCTTTCCCACTCTTGCTTGCTCTCTCTCAGCTCTCTCCCTCTAATGCTGGTGCTCTCTCAGCTCTCTCTGAGCTCTCTCTCTCTCTCAGCTCTCTCCTTCTCTTGCTTGCTCGCTCTCAGCTCTCTCTCAGCTCTCTCTCTGTCTCTCTCTCTGTCTCTCTCTCAGCTCTCTTGCTTGCTCTCTCTCCCCCCTCTGTCCCTCTCTCCCGCTCTCTCAGCTCTCTTTCTCTCTCTCTTAGTGCTGGTGCTGGTGATTAGCTGAATCTGGCAGAGGGAGAGAGAGAGAGAGGCAGACAGCTTGGAGTGAGACATTTGTGAGTGTGTTTCTATGGGACTAACAGAGTATCTCTTTCCAGGCAAAGACCACCCCTCACACCTTGTAGAAATGAGTTAGCTGATTGCATGTACTACTGGCGCACAGAGCGGGTGGATGGCCTGGCAAAAGACAGAGAGAGAGAGATGAAAAAAAAAAGATAAGGTTTCTCTCTTGACTCTCAGACATCAGGGTTTTTGTTTCAATAATAATTTCAGAAGCACTTGTGTAATATGTGTCTGTTTTAAAACGTGTTAAAACAGACACATAATATACAGTTGAAGTTGGAAGTTTACAGACACCTTAGCCAAATACATTTCAACTCAGTTTTTCACAATTCCTGACATTTAATCCTAACAATTCCCTGTCTTAGGTCAGTTAGGATCACCACTTTATTTTAAGTATGTGAAATGTCAGAATAATACTAGAGAGAATGATTTATTTCAGCTTTTATTTCTTTCATCACATTCCCAGTGGGTCAGAAGTTTACATACACTCAATTAGTATTTGGTAGCATTGTCTTTAAATTGTTTAATTTGGGTCAAACGTTTCGGGTAGCCGTCCACAAGCTTCCCACAATAAGTTGGGTGAATTTTGGCCCATTCCTCCTGACAGAGCTGGTATAACTGAGTCAGGTTTGTAGGCCTCCTTGCTCGCACACACTTTTTCAGTTCTGCCCACACATCTTCTATAGGATTGAGGTCAGGGCTTTGTGATGGCCACTCCAATACCTTGACTTAATTGTCCTTAAGCCATTTTGCCACAACTTTGGAAGTATGCTTGGGGTCAATGTCCATTTGGAATACCCATTTGCGACCAAGCTTTAACTTCCTGACTGATATCTTGAGATGTTGCTTCAATATATCCACATCATTTTCCATCCTCATGAAGCCATCTATTTTGTGAAGTGCACCAGTCCCTCCTGCAGCAAAGCACCCCCACAACATGATGCTGCCACCCACGTGCTTCACGGTTGGGATGGTGTTCTTCGGCTTGCAAGCTTCCCCCTTTTTCCTCCAAACATAAAGATGGTTATTATGGCCAAACTGTTCTATTTTTGTTTCATCAGACCAGAGGACATTTCTCCAAAACGTACGATCTTTGTCCCCATGTGCAGTTGCAAACCGTAGTCTGGCTGTCACGTCTGCTCCCGCTCTTCCCTCCCCCTGGTGCTTGAGGGCGCCAGATTGCCCTGCATCACACACTCCTGCCATCCATCACGCACACCTGCCTTCCCTCATCACACGCATCAGTGTTATTGGACTCACCTGGACTCACTTATCACCCGTTTATTTCCTCCCCTATATTTGTCAGTTCCCCAGCTCTGTTCCCCTTCTGCTGCATTGTATTGGTTTTTTGTCTTCAGTATTAGTTTGCTGACTCTGTTCCTGTCTCGTTCCATGCCCGTCTTTATTAAATGTTTTACTCTCCGTACCTGCTTCGTCTCTCCAGCGTCATCTCATGTGACAGAATGCAGAAGCCATCACACAAAGCATGGGGGAGTACTGGCTCTGGGTCGCCATTGATGGAACCGGGGGTGCCTAGCCAGCTTGTCGGGCTTCCACGCCCTAGCTGGCTTGAGAGGTTTCCTTGCCCCAGTTGGCTCAGATGGTGCCCATCCCACGTCGGGCCTCAGCCGGATCGTCAGATCTTGTTCGCCCAGCCGGTCCAGGAATTTTTTTGTTTGTTTTTTGTTTTGTTGGTGACGTCGGGGTGGAATTCCCCCGCCGATGGAACTGGGGGTGCCTAAGCCAGCCAATTAGGCTTCCATGCCCTGGCTGGCTCGAGAGGTTTCTTTGCCTTGGTTGGCTCGGCGGCTTCCCATCCCACGTCACTCTCCACCAGATCATCGGGCTCCCTCTCTCTGAGCGGGATGGACAGGCGTCTTGCCTCAGCCAGATCATCAGGCACCCATGCCTCAGCTGGCACGCCAGGCTCTCACGCTCCTGCCGGTTCGTCGGGCTTCCACGCCCCAACCTCCTTGCCCAGCGCCCATATCTCGGCTGGTTCGCCCAGGTGGGACGCCGGGTGGCGCCCCAAGAGGGGGGGGGGGGGGGGGTACTGTCATGTCTCCTCCCGCTCTTCCCTCCCCCTGGCACTTGAAGGCGCCAGGTTGCCCTGCATCACACGCTCCTGCCATCCATCATGCACACCTGCCTTCCCTCGTCACGCGCATCAGGGTTATTGGACTTACCTGGACTCACTTATCACCTGTTCATTTACTCCCCTATATTTGTCAGTTCCCCAGCTCTGTTCCACGCTGCTGGATTGTATTGTTTTTTGTCTTTAGTATTAGTTTGCTAACGCTGTTCCTGTCTCGTTCCATGTCCGTCTTTATTAAATGTTTTACTCCCCGTACCTGCTTTGTCTCTCCAGCGTCATCTCATGTGACACTGGCTTTTTTATGGCGGTTTTGGAGCAGTGGCTTCTTCCTTGCTGAGTGGCCTTTTAGGTTATATCGATATACGACTCGTTTTACTATGGATATAGATACTTTTGTACCTGTTTCCTCCAGAATCTTCACAAGGTCCTTTGCTGTTGTTCTGGGATTGATTTGCACTTTTTGCACCAAAGTACATTCATCTGTAGGAGACAGAATTCGTCTCCTTCCTGAGCGCTATGACGGCTGCGTGGTCCCATGGTGTTTATACTTGCGTACTATTGTTTATACAGATGAACGTGGTACCTTCAGGCATTTGGAAATTGCTCCCAAGGATGAACCGGACTTGTGGAGGTCTACAATTTATTTTCTGAGGTCTTGGCTGATATCTTCAGATTTTCCCATGATGTCAAGCAAAGAGGCACTGAGTTTGAAGGTAGGCACTGAGTTTGAAGGCAGGCATTGAAATACATCCACAGGTACACCTCCAATTGACTCAAATGATGTGTAAAATTGCCTGTGTGTAGCTGGTGTAGAGGAGTCAGGCGCAGGACAGCAGATATGAGTAATAAACGTAATTTACTCAAATATTCACAAATACAACGCAATAATTAGAGCCCAACAATAACGGACCGAATTACAAACAAACAATCACTCAAACAAACATGGGGGAACAGAGGGTTAAATAATGAACAAGTAATTGGGGGAATGAAACCAGGTGTGTAAGACAAGGACAAAACAAATGGAAAATGAAAAGTGGATCGGCGATGGCTAGAAGGCTGGTGACGTCAACCGCTGAACGCCGCCCGAACAAGGAGAGGGACCGACTTCGGCAGAAGTCGTGACATGATGTCAATTAGCCTATCCGAAGCTTCTAAAGCCATGACATCATTTTCTGGAATTTTCCAAGCTGTTTAAAGTCACAGTCAACTTAGTGTATGTAAACTTCTGGCCTACTGGAATTGTGATACAGTGAATTATAAGTGAAATAATCTGTCTGTAAACAATTGTTGGAAATTGTTGACTTGTGTCATGCACAAAGTAGATGTCCTAACCGACTTGCCAAAACTATAGTTTGTTAAAACCTGTCTGGGCTAGGGGGTAGTATTTTCACGGCCGGATAAAAAACGTACCCGATTTAATCTGGTTACTACTCCTGCCCAGAGACTTGAATATGCATATAATTAGTAGATTTGGATAGAAAACACTCTAAAGTTTCTAAAACTCTTTGAATGGTGTCTGTGAGTATAACAGAACTCATATGGCAGGCCAAAACCTGAGAAGATTCCATGCAGGACGTGCCCTGTCTGACAATTTGTTGTCCTTCTGTTGCATCTCTATCAAAAATACAGCATCTGTGCTGTTACGTGACACTTTCTAAGGCTTCCATTGGCTCTCTAAAGCCGCCAGAAAGTGGAATGGGGTGTCTGCTGTCTCTGGGCAAAGTACAGCAGCAGAGTTTGTAAGTGGCCTGCCTGGGGACAGTGAGACTGAGATGCGCGTTCATGAGACTTCTCCATTTTTTTCTTTCAGTCTTTGAATGAATACAACATTGTCCGGTTGGAATATTATTGCTATTTTACGAGAAAAATAGCATAAAAATTGATTTTAAACAGCGTTTGACATGCTTCTAAGTACAGTAATGGAATATTTAGAATTTTTTTGTCACGAAATGCGCTCGCGCGTTACCCTTCGGATAGTGACCTGAACGCACGAACAAAACGGAGGTATTTGGATATAACTATGGATTATTTGGACCAAAACAACATTTGTTGTTGAAGTAGAAGTCCTGGGAGTGCATTCTGACGAAGAACAGCAAAGGTAATCCAATTTTTCTAATAGTAATTCTGAGTTTAGGTTGCCCCAAACTTGGTGGGTGTAAAATTAGCTAGCCTGTGATGGCCGAGCTATGTACTCAGAATATTGCAAAATGTGCTTTTGCCGAAAAGCTATTTTAAAATCTGACACTGCGTTTGCATAAAGGAGTTCTGTATCTATAATTCTTAAAATAATTGTTATGTATTTTGTCAACGTTTATCATGAGTAATTTAGTAAATTCACCGGAAGTTTTCGGTGGGTATGCTAGTTCTGAACATCACATGCTAATGTAAAAAGCTGGTTTTTGATATAAATATGAACTTGATTGAACAAAACATGCATGTATTGTATAACTTAATGTACTAGGAGTGTCATCTGATGAAGATCATCAAAGGTCAGTGCTGCATTTAGCTGTGATTTTGGCTTTTGTGACATATATGCTTGCTTTGAAAATGGCTGTGTGATTATTTTTGGCAGGGTACTCTCCTGACATAATCTAATGTTTTGCTTTCGCTGTAAAGCCTTTTTGAAATCGGACATTGTGGTTAGATTAACGAGAGTCTTGTCTTTAAAATGGTGTAAAATAGTCATATGTTTGAGAAATTGAAGTTATAGCATTTTTGAGGTATTTGTATTTCGCGCCACGCGATTCCACTGGCTGTTGAATAGAGTGGGACGCTAACGTCCCACCTAGCCCAGAGAGGTTTTAACAAGAAATTTGTGGAGTGGTTGAAAAACGAATTTTAATGACTCCAACCTAAGTGTATGTAAACTTCCGACTTGAACTGTATAATGATTAGGTTAATACTGCCCTGCATTGTACTCTATGTTCTTATAGTATATCGTACAGTAATACAGCAAGCGAAGCATGCATTTCATGTATAGCATTGAGTTATCCTTTGAAATATCACACCTTTAAAATCATTCATGTACAGCCTATTTATTTGTCTGCCCACTTTTGATAGGGGTGACATTTAGAAGAAATACAACATTAACAAATTCAAACCTAACCTTTACAAATACTGCGCAGTGGCCATGCATCAAGAGAATCATATGAATTGGAAACGGGTTCAAGGTATTCAAATATTGAGCTTGTGTGATGATCTAATCTAAAATCTGTCACAAATTGAGCTTCACAAATGTTGGCAGGGTGTCAGCTTTCCGTTTAAGCCGATTTGAAGTTCTGTGAACATGCTCTACGTTTCACTTATTTGTATTTATTTAACCTGTATTTATAAAGGGAGTCAATATTGAGAGCATCTTGACTGGCTGCATCCCTGCTTGGTATGGCAATAGCACCGACCTCGATCACATGGCACTACAGAGGGGGGTGCGGACAGCCCACTACATCACTGGGGCGGGGCTCCCTGCCTTCCCTCTATATGAGGAGGTGTGATATAGAGTCACCCAAGCCATAGAGTGTTCTCTCTGCTTCCGCACGACAAGCGGTACTGGTGCATCAAGTCTGACACCAACAGCCTCCTGAAGCGTTTCTATCCCAGAGACATAAGACGGCTTAACAGCTAACTATATAAATAACTAACAAAATGGCTACAAGGACTATCTGAGTTGACACTTTATTTGCATTTTTGTATCTTTATTTGTATCTCAATGCGAACTCACAGGGCTCTACACACTCACACACACTGACACTCCCTTCACAATTTTCTCACACACACATAATATGCACATACATTCATACTGACTACACTTACTTTCTCTTGTTCGTATTATTTGTTATTTGTATTTCTTGTGTGTTTTTGTTCTACCTTATGTTATTTTAAGTATTACATTGCTATTGATTACTGATTACTTACCTTTACTACTATAGCCCATACAAACGCATTGAATAACCCATTGATAAATGCAACAGAGAAAAGTCAACAAATAAATCATAAGGAATAAGGTTTTGAAGTGTCTGTCGTAAATATGGGAGATTTAAGAAAGTTCAGGAAATATTGAAGTTTTTTGGACACATATTTAAACTCTTTTTTTTGTTGCCATAAAACTATCTCAATCAAATTTCAATCCATTAAATGTATTTATAAAGCCCTTATTACATCAGCCGATGTCACAAAGTGTTATACAGAAACCCAGCCTAAAACCCCAAGCAGCAAGCAATGCAGATTTAGAAGCACGGTGGCTAGGAACAACTCCCTAGAAAGGCAGGAACCTAGGAAGTAACCTAGAGAGGAACCAGGCTCTGAGGGGTGGCCAGTCCTCTTCTGGCTGTGCCGGGTGGAGATTATAACCGTACATGGCCTAGACGTTCAAACGTTCATAGATGACCAGCATGGTCAAATACTTCCGTTCATTTTTATGGGTTACATTCAGATGTGTCCCATGGGGCTTGTGGGGTTTGTAGAGCAAAATTATGACCATCGTGTTCGTGGGAGTCTCCCCTTTCCATTGAATGGTCATATTAGCTACTCGTCAAACCGTTTTGACTACTAAAGAAGTTTTTGGGAGTAGACCGACTTTCGGGATGTTTCCTGGTCTCACAAACAGCACTGTAGCTCTGCAACTTTCCACCACAGATGCAGAAGGCCAACATTGACGGATACAGTGGATTGAGACACAGCCCATGCAAAAAGATAGATATCTCTAGCTATCTCTAGCTTAAACTGACAGATTTTGATGGGGATTTGTGTATTATGTTAATTAGATTGACACACAGGTGCATCAATAGACACTTAAGGATTAACATTTTAAACTTGAGACCGAGGTCTCTTTTTCAAGTGACCCCTGTAAACAACATACACAATGCTAAATATACATTTATATAGAAAAAGAAAACATCTACAAGTACATAAAACAATCAAAATAAAACAGCCATATTTGTCATCAGAAGTTAATTATAAGAATACTTACATTAATCTGTGAACAGGTCCCTTCCCACTGGGCAAAAACTGGTTGAATCAACTTTGTTTCCACGTCATTTCAACCCAAAAATACAATGATTTCACGTTCAATTCACATTAGTTAACAACTCAACCACATGTAAATCAAAACCAGATGTTGAACTGACATCTGTGCCCAGTGGGTTATAATGTCTTCAAGTGACCGAAAGGCACTAACACTGTAAAAAAAGTTTTTGCGATTAACTGAGTAAACTGGGCCTAAGCTTTCATGGCAAAACGTTTTTCCGATTAAGTCAAAATAACTTATTTCATCTATTCAAGTCAACTAAATGTGCAAAATGTGTTGATTTGACAAATCATGTTAAGTTAAGTTGACTTCAACCCAACAAAAGCTGTAAACATAAAAAATCAAGTTCAGTTAGCAAAGAACAATTTGCTCAGTCAACTTTCAAATCAGAACTAAAAAGTCAAATAAACTAAAACAAGATACTAGTTGTGTTGACAAAAATGACAAGTTATAATAACTACAAGTCATTACATTGTCTTAACTTACAAAATAAAGTTGAATCAGCTATTAACTTTGTGTTCACTCAACTTTCAAATTAGATCCAATAAGTCAAATGAACTAAATAAAGACAACAGTTGTTTTGACTTTAAATGTCAAGTCAGGATAACTACAAATCTGTACATTAACTTAACTTAGTGGAAGTGGAACTGTACAGTGGATTTAAAAAGTCTACACACCCCTGTTAAAATGCCATGTTTTTGTGATGTAAAATAATGAGACAAAGATAAATCATGTCAGAACTGTTTCCACCTTTAATGTGACCTATATCGTGAACAATTCAATTGAAAAACAAACTGAAATCTTTGAGGGAGAAAAAAAACTCACAATAACCTGGTTGCATAAGTGTGCACACCCTTAAACTAATACTTTGTTGAAGCACCTTTTGATTTTATTACAGCACTCAGTCTTTTTGGGTAGGAGTCTATTAGCATGGCACATCTTGATGTGGCAATATTTGCCCACTCTTCTTTGCAAAAGCACTCCAAATCTGTCAGATTGCGAGGACATCTCCTGTGCACAGCCCTCTTCAGATCACCCCAGAGATGTTCAATTGGATTCAGGTCTGGGCTCTGGCTGGGCCATTCCAAAATGTTAATCTTCTTCTGGTGAAGCCATGCTTTCGTGGATTTGGATGTGTGCTTTGGGTCGTTGTCGTGCTGAAAGGTGAACTTCCTCTTCATCTTCAGCTTTCTAACGGACGCCTGAAGGTTTTGTGCCAAAATTGCCTGGTATTTGGAACTGTTCATAATTCCCTCCACACTGACTAAGGCCCCGGTTCCAGCTGAAGAAAAACAGCCCCAAAGTATGATGCTGCCACCACCATGCTTCACTGTGGGTATAGTGTTCTTTGGGTGATGTGCAGTGTTGTTTTTGCGCCAAACATACCCTTTGGAATTATGGCCAAAAAGTTCAACCTTGGTTTCATCAGACCATAACACATTTTCCCACGTGCTTTTGGGGGACTTGATGTTTGTTTTTGCAAACTTCAGCCGGGCTTGGATGTTTTTCATTGTAAGAAAAGGCTTCTGTCTTGCCACCCTACTCCATAGCCCATTCATATGAAGAATACGGGAGATTGTTGTCACATGTAGCACACAGCCAGTACTTGCCAGAAATTCCTGCAATTCCTTTAATGTTGCTGTAGGCCTCTTGGAAGCCTCCCTGAGCAATCTTCTTCTCGTCTTTTCATACATTTTGGAGGGACGTCCAGTTCTTGGTAATGTCTCCGTGGTGCCATATTTTCTCCACTTGATGATGACTGTCTTCACTGTGTTCCATGGTATATGTAATGCTTTGGAAATTCTTTTGTACCCTTCTCCTGACTGATATCTTTCAACAATGAGATCCCTCTGATGCTTTGGAAGCTCTCTGCGGACCATGGCTTTTGCTCTGAGATGCAACTAAGAAAATGACAGGAAAATCCTACTGGAAGAGCTGAACTTTATTTGTGATTAATCAGAGTCACTTTAAATGTTGGCAGGTGTGTAATGACTTCTATTTAACATGAGTTTGAATGTGATTGGTTAATTCTGAACACTGCCACATCCCCAGTTATAAGAGGGTGTGCACACTTATGCAACCACGTTATTGTAAGGTTTTTATTTTTTATTTTCCCCCTCGAAGATTTCAGTTTGTTTTTCAATTGAATTGTTCACATTATAGGTCACATTAACAGTAAAACAAGTTCTGACATGATTTATCTTTGTCTCATTCTTTTACATCACAAAAACCTGGCATTTTAACAGGGGTGTGTAGACTTTTTATATCCACTGTAAGTACTGCAGATTTGACACATCAAATCAACGCATCCTTATTAGACATTACAAATTGAAGCATGGACATTACGCAAGAACCTGTCCATTACCATGCATCCATCAAGACTGTCCATGCACCTTTAAAACAGATATAGCACTCAAGAAGCATTTGACTCAACACCGAAGAAATGTTCATTAAACAGTTAATGTTTGTATAAAATGTGACCTCTGTAATTTTTCTGAGCCCTGTAATTTTAAGCAGTACTTTTCTCATTTGAGAAGTCATTTCAACAATAAGGATTATATGCAAGAAGAGACTCAGAAAATAAGTCCTGACTGGGTAACAGTTGATGCAGCAATGATGACTACTTTCTCATTAAGAAGAAAGGAGATTGTGGAAGATGAGCCCCTTGTGATTGACATCAAATCTAGATGGCCAGCGCTGTTCACAGACAGCCAAGTAAGTGCTTATTTAAAATCTGCAAAAGGTCCAATAAGATTTTCTGTAATTGTTGAAATTAATAATATACACAGTTTCTCATACCTCAAGAGCTTGTCTCCCTTCAGACCTTTGTGCATTTTGAGATGAAGGTGATTAGAGGACACAAGGAACTACATAAGTTATTCATGTAATACGCTTTCCAAAAATGTATTCCTTTTATCTGTAGTGCTCTTAGGCTGGGTGTAAAAATCATAACTCTTGACTGTTTATAGGTCACACAAATACAGGGCTCTATACAGTGTAAGTTTCACTCACATTTTCTGAAGTCAATTATGGCTATAACTATTGTTGTTTTCAAAGTATTTCTGTTATTTAGTTTCATAGCTTGACTCTGAATCCCTTGACTTTATTTAACAATGAGCGCAGTGGTAGTCACAGGCTGTCATAGATGCATTTTAAATGATCCCAACTGAGACTTAGCTAGTTTTCATGTTTCCTAGCTATGTATATTTTAATCATATGCTTCTGGGTTTTACAGTGTTAGTTTCAGTTTAAACTGCAAAATCAAGATATATTTCCCCGAAATCAGTGTAAGTACTGTAGCTCCATTACCATGGTAACAATTTGGTCTGAAAATCGCACTTTCCTACATTAAATGCTTATACGGTTTAACAAGTGTTTTTGAGTTTTGTATCAATGTATTTGGCTATTTTGCTTGTTGGTCTTCATGCCCTGGCTGATTGTTTTGGTGCACTGGCAGATTAGGCACCCCCTTAAGGCATAGTGTCCTTCTCCGTAAAATTCCTTCCCTGGTATGTTATGCTCTTCAAACAGGTTTCTCTGGAGTTCATGAGACTGGTGTCTGTGGACCTCAAGAAGACATTTTATGAAGGCCTGGACAGTCATCTTTCCAAGCTCCTTGAATTCTACCGGGCCATGAGTGGTGGAGGGATGGAGCTAAAACACCTTCTTGACCAAGAAGTAGGTTCAATTATCAATCAAATGTATCACATTTATTTATAAAGCCCTTCTTACATCAGCTGATGTCACAAAGTGCTGTACAGAAACCCAGCCTAAAACCCCAAACAGCAAGCAATGCAGGTGTAGAAGCACGGTGGCTAGGAAAAACTCCCATAGAAAGGCCAGAATCTAGGAAGCAACCTAGAGAGGAACCAGGCTAGGAGGGGTGGCCAGTCCTCTTCTGGTTGTACCGGGTGGAGATTATAACAGAACATGGCCAAGATGTTCAAATGTTCATAGATGACCAGCATGGTCAAATAATAATCACAGTGGTTGTTGAGGGTGCAACAGGTCAGCACCTCAGAAGTAATATTATATTGACAAAGTCTTCTGTACAGTTATTACCTATGTTTTGGTGTATTGATAATTGCTACTTTTTTAAATACACATCAGTATTGTGGATGAGACCTTAACATTGACAACCACAGGGCAGGCGGGACGAATTCGTCCCACCTACGTAACAGCCAGTTGAATCCTGTGGCGCGATTTTCAAATACCTTACAAATCCTATTACTTCAATTTCTCAAACATATGACTATTTTACAGCTATTTAAAGACAAGACTCTCGTTAATCTAACCACACTGTCCGATTTCAAAAAGGCTTTACAACGAAAGCAAAACATTAGATTATGTCAGCAGAGTACCCAGCCAGAAATAATCAGACACCCATTTTTCAAGCTAGCATATAATGTCACAAAAACCCAGAAGACAGCTAAATGCAGCACTAACCTTTGATGATCTTCATCAGATGACACACCTAGGACATTATGTTATACAATACATGCATGTTTTGTTCAATCAAGTTCATATTTATATAAAAAAACAGCTTTTTACATTAGCATGTGACGTTCAGAACTAGCATACCCCCCGCAAACTTCCGGGGAATTTACTAACAATTTACTAAATTACTCACGATAAACGTTCACAAAAAGCATAACAATTTTTTAAGAATTATAGATACAGAACTCCTCTATGCACTCGATATGTCCGATTTTAAAATAGCTTTTTGGTGAAAGCACATTTTGCAATATTCTAAGTACATAGCCCAGCCATCACGGGCTAGCTATTTAGACACCCGGCAAGTTTAGCCTTCACCAAAATCAGATTTACTATAACAAAAATGTTATTACCTTTGTTGTCTTTGTCAGAATGCACTCCCAGGACTTCTACTTAATAACAAATGTTGGTTTGGTCCAAAATAATCCATTGTTATATCCGAATAGCGGCGTTTTGTTCGTGCGTTCCAGAAACTATCCGAAATGGTAAATCAGGGTCGCGCGCATGGCGCAATTCGTGACAAAAACTGTCTAAATATTCCATTACCGTACTTCGAAGCATGTCAACCGCTGTTTAAAATCAATTTTTATGCAATTTATCTCGTAAAAAAGCGATAATATTCCGACCGGGAATCTCCTTTTCGGTAAACAGAGGAAAAATCACAAAGACGGGGGCGGCCAGTGCACGCACCTAAGCCCACAGTCCCTTGATCGGCCACTTGAGAAAGGCGATAATGTGTTTCAGCCTGGGGCTGGAATGACGACATTCAGGTTTTTCCCGGGCTCTGAGAGCCTATTGGAGCCGTGGGAAGTGTCACGTTACCGCAGAGATCCTTTGTAATGGAATGAGATGTCAAAGAAAGACAATAAATGGTCAGACAGGCCACTTCCTGTAAAGGAATCTCTCAGGTTTTGACCTGCCATTTGAGTTCTGTTATACTCACAGACACCATTCAAACAGTTTTAGAAACTTTGGAGTGTTTTCTATCCAAAGCCAATAATTATATGCATATTCTAGTTACTGGGCAGGAGTAGTAACCAGATTAAATCGGGTACGTTTTTTATCCAACCGTGTCAATACTGCCCCCTAGCCCTAACAGGCTAACAATGTTGTAAAACAGTCAATTGTGCTTTTGTTGTTAGAGTTCCAACCAAAGGAACAGAGAGGCTGTGTCCAGAGGCTTGCCATACTTCCTGCGAGAAGACCCTACCAATGTTTTATAGACATGTGAGGTATACAACCCTACAACATAACCTTATGCTTTCTCCCAGGAGTGAAATTTCCTATGAATCATGAAGCACTGTAACGTTCAATGGAGTGAAGTTGAATGTCTGTCGCCATCTGAAGTGATTATAACACACAGGCCAAATCAAATGTCAACCAACTACAGTATATAAGGACATCTCTTTTAGCAATGTTTTATTTGTTTTACTTTTACTCAACCTTTCTCCCTTGCTAGACATTCAGTTGAGAATATCGATTTCGCATGCTTTTTGTCCAGAAGAACCTAAATCTTTATCTTGGACTGCAAAGCAAAAATCAGGACCGTACATTAAACACAATACTAGGTTTGGGTGATAATACCTAACTACCATGTAAACAACTATTGATAGCTGATGTCGACGGTTGTGAAATGTAAGTATGCTCAAGTCTTAGCATATTTGAAAGTGTCACACATCCCTGGTATATGGCAGCACACAATACTGCAGTGCCCTTAGTGATATGTCAAATGCCCTATTGTTAGACAATTAACAGAAATAAAGTGTCACTGTGAGGAATTCCAAATTCTGTACAAAAGCTGTAAAAAATATTTATTGTTATTTAAAAAAATAGAAAAAGTGATTTTGATAGGAGAATAATCCATACACCATGCAGTGCTGATTTTGCCATTTGAACAGGAATTGCAATCAGTTTTGCTTCAACATTGTTCGTCACTGGGCTTGCGCCGGTCCGTCTTCAATATTACATTTACATTTGACATTTTAGTCATTTAGCAGACGCTCTTATCCAGAGCGACTTACAGTAGTGAATGCATACATTTCATACATTTTTTTCCCGTAATATAAACTTTGCATTTTAGGCTGTGCTTTTGTGTAAAACAATTAATTGCTTATTGTAGGGAATCATTATCCTATCTAAATAATTTTTTTTCTTTTTAAAATAAAATATCTAGAAATATAGTTTTTACAGCTTTTGTAAGCTGGTCATTTAAAAAGAAAGTATTAGAGGCGGAATTCTACACAGTGCACCTTTAATATAATGAATGTTGTAGAAAGATCTGATTGCCAAAACAGCACTGAATAATAGATGAGGCTTTACATGGTTTTCCCCCTCTCATTTCGGTGTTGGATGACCATGGGCCTTTGCGTCGCTATAGCGGACAATCAATTGTTTTTTGCAAATAGGAAAATAACAGACATGTTTTACCTCAACTAGGAACCCATTCGATCTAGACCTGTGAGCAATCATGGTTGACTGACGTGCTTAAGGACCATGCTTGTTTACTGGCACAATGCTCTTGACCACTAGGCTACCTGCCACCCCACTTGCCTGCATCAATATGCAACAGTACAATTGCAGACAGTGTCACAGAAAAACATTTTGGAGGATGTTTTGTAGGGCATTGCCTCTAATCTTTGCCTATTTTTGTTCTGTTTTTCAGAAGACAACTGATTCTGAGGAAGTCACCTGCGGACTGAAAATCGGTATCCTTGTCGTTGTGGATGGAGCTGCAGCAGATGACCCAATGCCAGCTGACAATGTGGACGTTGCCCTTGTGATAGAAGAGCAGGTGATCATACATCAGCTTCACAATGTCCCATATGCCTTTAACCACTTTGATTGGACTTCTTTATTGTCTGAACATGGATTACCCAAAATGTTTGAGGTACATGTTTGAGGAAGTTCAGGAAATATTCTTGAAGATTGGTGCAGAAAACTGTACAGCAAAAGTACATGGGCTGAATAACCCTCTTCTTCGTTAAGACAACTAATTGGTGTGTTTTGTTTTACTCACAGTAGTTGAGTTAATTCCTCGGACAATGATACTGTTATTTACCTAAATCTTACAAATCTCAGTTTTGGTAAGACTTAAGTTGACCTATTTTTATGTGTGACCTTCAGTCGACAAACTACAAGCGTCATTTGTTAGAGACCTTTGATTTGCTATCATCTCTTCCCATTAACTACAGTGCATTCTGAAAATGTTTACAGCATGTCAGAAAAATGTTCACACTCAACACCAACTTGTCTTAGAAACCATTCTGAAGGTTGTCTTTGCTCAGTGTTTAAAAATGTATTTACCGTGCCATAGAACCATGTTTCAATGGTGCCATTTACAAATGTGTATGGGTTTATTGGACAGTGGAATAAGAGTCCAGAAACATAATTTAGAATTGCCTAATTTAGAATCGGCTATAAAATGAGGCAACTGATTAAAAGGAGGAAGTCAACATGGAGTGAAACTTGGTGTTGTAGTGGAGGGCTCTCGAGCAGACAACCCATTGCCAGCTGGAATTGTAAACATGTTTCTTGTGATACAGCATGAGCTCATACATGAGGTCAAGAACACCCCAAATGGCTTGCTCTGCACTGATGTAATGAGCATTCAGGGCATGTTCATTATTACTAGGTTAACATTACTTATTACCCTTAAATGGTTGTAATAGGAAGTTTTTCTAAAAGTGCAACTGGACTTTGATTGTATTCATGTTCTGTTATCAAACATTGAAAGCATATTCATTTTGGGAGTTATTATTGACCTTGTAAACCAGAAAGACGATGCATTTTTTTTTCTCTATTTGTGTAGAGAAGAGTTGCTTGTGAAATATTTGGGTGACCATACTTGCAAACTTATTCTACACAATCTTTAAAAACTAGCTTTTTCAAGTCATGTACAGTGCCTTGCAAAAGTATTCACCCCCTTGGCATTTTTCCTATTTTGTTGCATTACAACCTGTAATTTAAATGGATTTTTATTTGGATTTCATGTAATGGACATACACAAAATAGTCCAAATTGGTGAAGTGAAATGAAAAAAAAAACGGAAAAGTGGTCGTGCATATGTATTCACCCCCTTTGCTATGAAGCCCCTAAATAAGATCTGGTGCAACCAATTACCTTCAGAAGTCACATAATTAGTTAAATAAAGTCCACCTGTGTGCAATCTAAGTGTCACATGATCTCAGTATACATAGACCTGTTCTGAAAGGCCCCAGAGTCTGCAACACCACCAAGCAAGCGACACCATGAAGACCAAGGAGCTCTCCAAATAGGTCAGGGACAAAGTTGTGGAGAAGACCCCACGGAGCACCATTAAATCCATTATAAAAAAATGGAAAGAATATGGCACCACAACAAACCTGCCAAGAGAGGGCCACCCACCAAAACTCCTGGACCAGGCAAGGAGGGCATTAATCAGAGAGGCAACAAAGAGACCAAATGAGCTGCAAAGCTCCACAGCAGAGATTGGAGTATCTGTCCATAGGACCACTTTAAGCCATACTCTCCACAGAGCTGGGCTTCACAGAAGAGTGGGCAGAAAAAAGCCATTGCTTAAAGAAAAAAAAAGAAAACATGTTTGGTGTTCACCAAAAGACATGTGGGAGACTCCCCAAACATATGGAAGAAGGTACTCTGGTTAGAAGAGACTAAAATTGAGCTTTTTGGCTATCAAGGAAAATGCTATGTCTGGCGCAAACCCAACACCTCTTATCACCCCAAGAACACTGGGAAACTGGTCAGAATTGAAGGAATGATGGATGGCGCTAAATACAGGGAAATTCTTGAGGGAAACCTGTTTAAGTCTTCAAGAGATTTGAGACTGGGACAGAGGTTCACCTTCCAGCAGGACAATGACCCTAAGCATACTGCTAAAGCAACACTTGAGTGGTTTAAGGGGAAACATTTAAATGTCTTGGAATGGCCTAGTCAAAGCCCAGACCTCAATCCAATTTAGAATCTGTGTTATGACTTAAAGATTTTTGTACACCAGCGGAACCCATCCAACTTGAAGGAGCTGGAGCAGTTTTGCATTGAAGAATGGGCAAAAATCCTATTGGCTAGATGTGCCAAGTTTATAGAGACATAAGAGACTTGCAGCTGTAATTGCTGCAAAAGGTGGCTCAACAAAGTATCGACTTTGGGGCGGTGAATAGTTATGCACGCTCAAGTTCTTTTTTTGGGGTCTTATTTCTTGTTTGTTTCACAATAAAAAATATTTTGCATCTTCAAAGGTTGTGTAAATCAAATGATACAAATCCCCCAAAAATGAATTTTAAGTCCAGGTTGTAAAGCAACAAAATAGGGGGGTGAATACTTTCGCAAGCCACTGTACCTGCATGCAGGGATGTTCTTTAGTATGAGTCAAATTATGACTTTGTTTATGGATTAAGTCCTGGTGGTCGATTTCTGACCAAAGTGTTTTAAAACACGGGTTCACATAACCTCAATGTTATTTACACAGCCAAACAAGCATAATGGCATTATTTGATACAATTTAGTTTTATTTGGCTTGTTTATTTTCATTTGGAATGTGTGCTTTAGAATGTAAAGTATTGAATAAAAGTACTTTTTTTGCAACTAAATGTTTTATTTGCCGTAATGAATACATTCCAGCTGACGTTACATGACTGAACAAGGTGTAGCGCCAACAAAGTCCAAGTCAAGACACAAGTCAGTATAAACAGGACTCGAATCAGACTTGTGTACTACAGCACTGCTTGCATGGATGACTTAAAACATTGTGTGTGCTCGGTACCAGTAAACACGTTTCTAATGTTTAAGAGGTGCCACTGATGACACTGTGATATAGACAACCAACAAATAGTACTGGAAATAATTACACCAATAAAAAAAAATGTTCTTAGCTGTTAAAAGACCAATTAGTGACAGCAGAATTTCGCTGCCCATTTAAAAATATGCATTGTTAGATTATTTTTCTAATGACAATCAAAATGCATTCTAGGGAACAGTACATTGTTGCAAATGTATTTTTAATACATGATGTAATGTTTTGAAATACATGATTGGACTATTTTGTTGTCCTTACAAGCTAGATGGAATTAATTGATTTCTATGTAAGTTGTTGAATCGATCAATGTACTCTTGATAGTAAATCATTCATTATAAATATAGAGTCATTTTAAAATGGAGATAAGCTTTACTAAATCTGAACTTTGTTCAACTGTACATAATGGGTTATATTAAGTTAAAAAAAATTATTAGTAAAAGTAATTTTGTTGAGTTAGAACAGGGGTTCTCAACTTTCAGCCTGTGGCAAGCTCGTCTGTTATGTCATTAATAGTATAGTTATTTATTTGTGTGGCCTGCTTGACATGTTTGTAGCCACAGTGTAGCACCACATGCCAAACAGGTTGAGAACTCTGTGTTACATTAACTCAATATGAAGTAAGCTTTACTTAAGTGCATGTTGATTGAACAAAGATTATAAATGGTTAACTCTTTTAAAAGTGAATTTAGACCAGAACTCACACTTTAATGTTGTTTCAACTTATTATTTCCAGTTATCTAGTTAAATGGCCTTGTTCAAGCTCAGAGTAAATTACATGTCACCTTATCCTAGCTTAGACAATTTTGTTATGTAGACTTTAGATGTAGTTATCATAACTGGTAACACAGTTATGATAACTTTATTAAAAGTTGACATAACAAAATTAGAAAAAGATTCAACTCAGAATAGTAAGTTAATGGCAAAGGGCTAGCTATTTTATAAATTGAAGTAACTGGCTTTAGTTCAGATAACTCTATCTTTAAGGTTGTTTCAACTTGTTATTTCCAGTCATCTAGTTGCGTGGCCTTTTTCAAGCTCAGCACTTAACATGTCACATTATCCTAGCTTAGACCATTTTGTTATGTGAACTTTAAATGTAGTTATAACTGTACTAGTTACAATAGCTTAATTGAAAGTTGACTTTACAAAATGTGAAATTAATTCAACTAAAAATGGTTGGTTATACTGACATGATGTGGACCTAAATGTTATTTTATATATTTTTTGTTATTATAATGTAATTTTTTTTGTCAACATAAATGTTGCTTTAGCTATGATAACTCCATTTATTGTTGATGTAATAAATGTTTAAGTTGATTCAAATGAGAATAGTAAGTTACACTGAAATGAAGCAGTGGACTTAACTGTATTTTATTTGTCAACAATAATGTAGCTTAAGTTATTAGAACTCCAAGTTTATTGTTAATACAACAAAGGTTTAAATTGATGAAAAAAATATCAAATTCAATTAACAAACATCAAATTAACTGTCTATTGTTAGTCAAAATACATTTTAATTAAAGCTAGGATAACGTGAAATGTGAAGTACTCTGAGCTTGAAAAAGGCCACTCAACTAGATGACTGGAAATAAGAAGTTGAAAAAACAAATGTTTTTACCGTGAAGGAGTCTAATTTGAGGGTATTTAGAAATACATTCCAGGTATGTGACACATAAAAACTAAAAGCCGTTTTTACCTAGGTCAGTAGTGACCGAACGGATTTCAAGAATGGGCCATTCCTGGGAACGAGTGAGGTATTTCACTTCTGTATATCAAGAGAGATGTGGGGTATTATGGTTTTTGCAGGAGAGTTTTGTAAATTAAATCTACAGTTCCAGGGTCAGCAAGCCCAATTTCTGATACAGGTTACAATAATGCGTGCAAAAACATGGTTGCGCTAAGGGTCAGTAAATGACAGGAAATTGTAAATAAAAAAATCGTAATTTGCACAATAAGTGGCTTCAGAAAGTATTCACACCCTTTGACTTTTTCCACATTTTGTTGTGTTACAGCCTGAATTTAAAATGGATCAAATGTAGATTTTTTTGTCACTGGCCTACACACCACACCCATAATGTCAAAGTGGAATTACATTTTTCTAAATTGTTATATATTCATAAAAAATGAAAAACTGAAATGTCTTAAGTCAATAAGTGTTCAACCCATTTTACTATTGCAAGCCTAAATAAGTTCCAGAGTAAAAATGTGCTTAACAAGTCACATAAGTTGCATGGACTCACTCTGTTATAATAGTGCTTAACATGATTTTTGAATGACTGCCTCATCTCTGTACCAAAAATATTATCTGTAAGGTCCCTCAGTCGAGCAGTACATTTCAAACACAGATTCAACCACACAAAACAGGGAGGTTTTTCAATGCCTCACAAGCGCACCTGTTAGATGGGTAAAAAAACAAAACAGACATTGAATACACTTTGGGTCAAATCCAATACAACACAGTACTGAGTACCACTCTCCATATTTTCAAGCATAGTGGTGGCTGCATCATGCTACGGGTATGCTTGTAATCATTAAGGACTGGGTAATTTTTCAGGATAAGAAAGAGAGAAACGGAAAAATCCTAGAGGAAAACCTGCTTCTCTCTGCTTTCCACCAGACACTGGGAGATGAATTAACCTTTCAGCAGGACAATAACCTAAACACAAAGGCCAAGTCTACACTGGAGTTGCGTACCAAGAAGACAGTGAATGTTGATGAGTGGCCGAGTTACAGTTTTGACTGAAATCTGCTTGAAAATCAATGGCAAGACCTGAAAATGTATGTCTAGCAATGATCAACAACCAATTTGACAGAGCTTGAATCATTTGGAAAAGAATCATGGGCAAATGTTTCACAATCAAGGTGTGGAAAGCTCTTAGAGACTTAGAGGTGTACCCAGAAAGACTCACAGCTGTAATCACTGCCAAAGGTGCTTCTAAAAAGTATTGACTTAGGGGTGTGAATACTTATGTAAATTAGATATTTTTATTTCATTTTCAATAAATTAGCAATCATTTCTAAAACATGGTTAAATAAAAAATCTAAACAATCAATTTTGAATTCAGGCTGTAACGCAACAAAACTGAGTCAAGGGGTATGAATACTTTCTGAAGGTACTGTACCTGTAGAAAACATCTCAAAACATTGGCTTAGCTACATAGCTTTTGGGGATATAACAATACACTAGGGATAGTCTCTGAAATCAAAAAAGCAGGCTATTACAATTGAGCAAATGACAGTTCCACGTACATGTCATTCTCTTTGATGAAGAGCCTCAGTGTTAGATAATCCCACTCTATGTGGATTGGCTATGGCTGAACAGCTTACCAGGAGCACAACAAGTAGGTCAAAGCGCCCAGGGATTTTGTAAGTGTTTTGGGGCAGACAGACCTACACGTTCCCTGGAAGTGGCTCTTTAGAGAGGTGATGGGAATATTTAGGTCAAGGCCATACAGATACAGTGATCTCACTCTCTTCAATAGATATCAGGGATCCGAAAAAAAGATAAGAGACAAATGTTAAGCATTTGGCTGCAGCCAATTCCCTGGTTAATTTAAGGCAATATTTTTTTAAGAGGTGCCGTGTCTAAGCCATATCAGTTCTGAGTTATTCAGTAGCTCAAGATTGTGAGGGTAGAATGGCTCAATCCTATAGCTTTGATTACGATCAGCAAATGGCTAAAAAGCAAAAGTTATGGTGGGTATTGTGTATCCTTTTCATTTGTGTATCCACTGTGTATTTCAGGTAGTGTTTTGCAATGCGAAAGCATGTCCAAGGCAAGGAATCTTTACTTTTCTTAGTTCAGCGGTGTTCCTTTTGGATACCCATCATGCACTATGTCATTCCCCATTTACCATAGGACTGGTGAAAATAGTGTTAGTGAAAAGGAATAGAAGAGCGATCAAGGCAGGGTACGTTGCAATGAGAGGGTTAAGAAGCTCAGCCAAGCTGAATGCTACGGTATTTTGTCTCTGAGTGTCTCAGGGGGCAGCCTACAGTTTGTGTTAATTCACCCTTCACAAAAGGCCTTGAAGGAAGGCTCTCCCTGACAGCCAACAAATTGCTTTTCCAGCTCAATTGGTATTCTCAGAGGGTGACTCTCCAGCCTTATTTGTCGTAAAAATGGACAAGAGAGAACTTGAACACACACATCAAATCGAATCAAATTGTATTCATGCTTTGTAAACAACAGGTGGAGACTAACAGTGAAATGCTTACTTACAGTCCTTTCCCAACAATGCAGATAGAAAGAAAATAGAGAAATAACAGATAAGTAAAACACATGTAATAATAAATACACAATGAGTAACAATAACGTGGCTATATACACAGGGTACCAGTACCGAGTCGATGTACAGGGGTACGCGGTAATTGAGGTACAGTGCATTTGAAGTATTCAGACAAGTATTCAGACCCCTTGACTTTTCCACATTTTGTTATGTTACATCCTTATTATGAAATGGATTAAATTATATGTTTTCCTCATCAATCTAAACACAATACCCCATATGACAAAGCGAAAATATGTTTTTAGAAATGTTTGCGAATGTATAAAAAAACAAAAACAGAAATTCCTTATTTACATAAGTATTCAGACCCTTCGCTATGAGACTCGAAATTGAACTCAGGTGCATCCTGTTTCCATTGATCATCCCTGAGATGTTTCTACAACTTGATTGGAGTCCACCTGTGATAAATTCAATTGATTGGACATGACTTGGAAAGGCACACACCTGGCTATATAAGGTCCCACAGTTGACAGTGCATGTCAGAGCAAAAACCCAGCCATGAGGTTGAAGGAATTGTCCGTAGAGATCCGAGACAGGTTTGTGTCGAGGTACAGATCTGGGGAAGGGAACCTACAGTGTAGCATGGTGTTGGCAGCATCATGCTGTGGGAATGTTCTTTAGCGCCAGGGACTGGGAGACTAGTCAGGATAGAGAGAAAGATGAACAGAGGGAAGTACAGAGAGATCCTTGATGAAAATCTGCTCCAGAGCACTCAGGACCTCAGACTTGGGCGAAAGTTTACCTTTGAAAGTTTAACTGTAAGGTTCTGCTTTTCTTTTCTTAGTCAACCGTGTGTTATTTTTCTTTGTGTTCTGGAACGTAGCCCTGTTTCTTTGTGTTCTGGAACGTAGCCCTGTTTCTTTGTGTTCTGGAACGTAGCCCTGTTTCTTTGTGTTCTGGAACGTAGCCCTGTTTCTTTGTGTTCTGGAACGTATCCCTGTCTTTCATTTTTGTTCATTGATTTCACCTGTGTTTGTTTCTCACCTGGTCTCATCAACTCCCTATTTAGTTCAGTTCTTTCTATTTGTATGGTTGTGAGATATTGTTTGTTTTTGACTACCTACCTGTGTTTGACCATCGCCTGCCTGTGACCACGATTCCTGCCTTCTGCTTAGGCTTAATAAACATCTGCCGCGCTCTGCGCGTGAATCTACACCTTTTCCTCCCTGAGTACTGGTTACACCAACAGGACAACAACCCTAACATTGGTTTGTCATTATGGGGTATTGTAACAAAATGCACTGTGTGTACAAAGAGTGCTGTAATTTCTAAATGGTTCACTCGATATGGATAAAAATACCCTCAAATTAAAGCTGACAGTCTGCACATTAACCTCATAGTCATTGTATCATTTCAAATCCAGTGTTGGAGTACAGTGCTAAAAAAAACAGGTGTCACTGTCCCAATACTTTTGGAGCTCACCATATGTACATATAACTCCAAATAAAGTGACAGATAATAAACAGTAGCAGCAGCGTATGTGATAGGTCAAAAAAAGTTTCTGTAAAAAGGGTCAATGCAGATATAGTCCTGGTAGCTATTTGATTCACTATTTAACAAACTACACTGAACAAAAATATCAACGCAATATGCAACAATTTAAGATTTTACTGAGTTACAGTTCCATATAAGGAAACATGCTGTCATACACGTCCATCCAGAGCATCCCAAACACGTTCAATGGGTGACATGTCTAAAGACTATGCAGGCCTGGGACATTTTCAGCTTCCAGGAATTGTGTACAGGTCCTTGCAAAATGGGGCCATGCATTATCATGCTGAAACATGGGGTGATGGTGGCAGATGAATGGCATGACAATGGGCCTTAGGATCTCGTCACGGTATCTCTGTGCATTCAAACTGCCATCTGCCTGGGACAGTTGAAACCGGGATTCATCCGTGAAGAGCACACTTCTCCAGCTTGCCAATGACCATCGAAAGTGAGCGTTTTCCCATTGAAGTTGGATATAACGCCGAACTGCAGTCAAGTCAAGACCCTTGTGAGAACAACGAGCACATATATGAGGTACTGCCTGCCATATTGTAGCAGAGAGAACAGTCAAAACTTGGGTGGCTGGAGTCCTCAGCAATTTTTAGAGCTTTCCTCTGACACCACCTGGTATTTTTTTTACAATTTTAATTTGACCTTTATTTAACCAGGTAGGCTAGTTGAGAACAAGTTCTCATTTACAACTGCGACCTGGCCAAGATAAAGCAAAGCAGTTCGACACATACAACAACAGAGTTACACATGGAATAAACAAACATACAGTCAATAATACAGTAGAAAAAGTCTATATACAGTGTGTGCAAATGAGGTAAGATAAGGGAGGTAAAGCAATAAATAGGCCATGGTGGCGAAGTAATTACAATATACCAATTAAACACTGGAGTGATTGATGTGCAGAAGATGAATGTGCAAGTAGAGATACTGGGGTGCAAAGGAGCAAGATAAATAAATAAATACAGTAAGGGGATGAGGTAGTTGGATGGGCTATTTACAGATAGGCTATGTACAGGTGCAGTGATCTGTGAGCTGCTCTGATAGCTGGTGCTTAAAACTAGTGAGGGAGATATGAGTCTCCAGCTTCAGTGATATTTGCAGTTTGTTCCAGTCATTGGCAGCAGAGAACTGGAAGGAAAGGCGGCCAAAGAAGGAATTGGCTTTGGGGGTGACCAGTGAGATATACCTGCTGGAGTGCGTGCTACGGGTGGGTGCTGCTATGGTGACCAGTAAGCTGAGATAAGGCGGAGCTTTACCTAGCAAAGACTTGTAGATGACCTGGAGCCAGTGGGTTTGGCGACGAGTATGAAGCGAGGGCCAGCCAACGAGTACGTACAGGTCGCAGTGGTGGGAAGTATATGGGGCTTTGGTGAGAAAACGGATGGCACTGTGATAGACTGCATCCAATTTGTTGAGTAGAGTGTTGGAGGCTATTTTGTAAATGACATCGCCAAAGTCGAGTATCGGTAGGATAGTCAGTTTTACAAAGGTATGTTTGGCAGCATGAGTGAAGGATGCTTTGTTGCGAAATAGGAAGCCGATTCTAGATTTCATTTTGGATTGGAGATGCTTAATGTGAGTCTGGAAGGAGAGTTTACAGTATAACCAGACACCTAGGTATTTGTAGTTATCCACACCCCTACAAATCAGCTGGGCTAGACAATCTGGACCCTCTCTTTCTAAAATGATCTGCCGAAATTGTTGCGACCCCTATTACTAGCCTGTTCAACCTCTCTTTCGTATCCTCTGAGATTCCCAAAGATTGGAAAGCTGCCGCAATCATCCCCCTCTTCAAAGGGGGAGACACTCTAGACCCAAACTGCTACAGACCTATATCTATCCTACCCTGCCTTTCTAAGGTCTTCGAAAGCCAAGTTAACAAACAGATTACCGACCATTTTGAATCCCACCGTAACTTCTCCGCTATGCAATCTGGTTTCAGAGCTGGTCATGGGGCACCTCAGCCACGCTCAAGGTCCTAAATGATATCATAACCGCCATCGATAAGAGACATTACTGTGCAGCCGTATTCATCGACCTGGCCAAGGCTTTCGACTCTGTCAATCACCACATTCTTAACGGCAGACTCAACAGCCTTGGTTTCTCAAATGACTGCCTCGCCTGGTTCACCAACTACTTCTCTGATAGAGTTCAGTGTGTCAAATCGGAGGGCCTGTTGTCCGGACCTCTGGCAGTCTCTATGGGGGTGCCACAGGGTTCAATTCTCGGGCCGACTCTCTTCTCTGTATACATCAATGATGTCGCTCTTACTGCTGGTGATACTCTGATCCACCTCTATGCAGACGACACCATTCTGTATACTTCTGGCCCTTCTTTGGACACTGTGTTAACTAACCTCCAGACGAGCTTCAATGCCATACAACTCCCCTTCCGTGGCTTTCCAACTGCTCTTAAATGCAAGTAAAACTAAATGCATGCTCTTCAATAGAGATTGCGTCATCTGTGGCTCTATTTGGGCGTATGTGAATTGGAGTGGGTCCGGTGTGTGGGATGATGGCTTTGATGTGTGCCATGACCAGCCTTTCAAAGCATTTCATGGCTACAGATGTGAGTCAACACACGCACACACACAGAGAGAGATGTATGTAATGTAAAGGCAGGAAATTGGTGCAAGCATCATCTACTCAGCTGGCATTGTGGCACTGTTGTTATGATAAAATACTGAATCTCAAGATAATAACCTGTTGTTGAAAAAACATATGTGTTATGGCTTTTCAACCTCTGCCGTATCGTGTATTCAGACCTATCTATTTAATAGAACACAGAGGGGTTTCTAGAATGGGGCGGCAGGTAGCCTAGTGGTTAGAGCGTTGGACTAGTAAACAAAATGTAGCAAGATCGAATACCCGAGGTGACAAGGTAAACATCTGTTGTTCTGCTCCTGAACAAGGCAGTTAACCCACTGTTCCTAGGCCGTCATTGAAAATAAGAATTTGTTCTTAACTGACTTGCCTAGTTAACCTGTTTAGGATAGGGGGCAGTATTTTCACGGCTGGATAAAAAACGTACCCGATTTAATCTGGTTATTACTCCTGCCCAGAAACTAGAATATGCATATAATTGTTTGATTTGGATAGAAAACACCCTAATGTTTCTAAATCTGTTTGAATGGTGTCTGTGAGTATAACAGAACTCATATGGCAGGCCAAAACCTGAGAAGATTCTAAACAGGAAGTGGCCCTCTCTGACCATTTCTTGGCCTTCTATAGCCTCTTTATCGAAAACAGAGGATCTCTGCTGTAAAGTGACATTTTCTAAGGCTCCCAATGGCTCTCAGAAGGCGCCAGAACGGGGAATGATGACTCTGCAGTCCCTGGGCGAAAAACAGTAGCGCATTTGGATAGTGGTCGATCTGAGAACAATGAAACGGGCGTGCGCATGCACGGGAAGAGTCCATTTTACATTTTCAGTCTTTGAACGAAAACAACGTCTCCTGGTCGGAATATTATCGCTATTTTACGAGAAAAATCGCATAAAGATTGATTTTAAACAGCGTTTGACATGCTTCGAAGTACGGTAATGGAATATTTTGAATTATTTTGTCACGATACGCGCTGGCGCGTCACCCTTCGGTTGGTGTCTTGAACGCAAGAACAAAACGCCGCTATTTGGATATAACTATGGATTATTTGGAACCAAAACAACATTGGGTGTAAAGTACAAGTCCTGGGAGTGCATTCTGATGAAGAACAGCAAAGGTAATCCAATTTTTCTTATAGTAAATCTGAGTTTGGTGAGTGCCAAACTTGGTGGGTGTCAAAATAGCTAGCCATGATGGCCGGGCTATCTACTCAGAATATTGCAAAATGTGCTTTCACCGAAAAGCTATTTTAAAATCTGACATAGCGATTGCATAAAGGAGTTCTGTATCTATAATTCTTAAAATAATTATGTTTTTTGTGAACGTTTATCGTGAGTAATTTAGTAAATTCACCGGAAGTTTCGGTTGGTATGCTAGTTCTGAACGTCACATGCTAATGTAAAAAGCTGTTTTTTGATATAAATATGAACTTGATTGAACAAAACATGCATGTATTGTATAACATAATGTCCTAGGAGTGTCATCTGATGAAGATCATCAAAGGTTAGTGCTGCATTTAGCTGTGGTTTTGGTTTTTGTGACATTATTTGCTAGCTTGAAAAATGGGTGTGTGATTATTTCTGGCTGGGTATTCTCCTGACATAATCTAATGTTTTGCTTTCATTGTAAAGCCTTTTTGAAATCGGACAATGTGGTTAGATAAAGGAGAGTCTTGTCTTTAAAATGGTGTAAAATAGTCATATGTTTGAAAAATTGAAGTTTTGGGATTTTAGAGGAGTTTGTAATTCGTGCCACGCCCTATCATTGGATATTGGAGCGGTGTTCCGCTAGCGGAACATCTAGATGTAAGAGGTTAAATAAATGGAAGCTTCTCTAATGCTAAACATGTAAAGTGTTTACATTACATTTTACATTTACGTCATTTAGCAGACGCTCTTATCCAGAGCGAATTACAAATTGGTGCATTCACCTTATGATATCCAGTGGAACAACCACTTTACAATAATGCATCTAAATCTTTTAAGGGGGGGGGGGGGGGGTTAGAAGGATTACTTACTTAAGTGTGGTGTACCGCAGCTCTCTTGGCCCTGTACTCTTTTATAATTTGACTAATGACCTGCTGCGTTAATCAAAGCCTGTGTGTCTATGCTGATGATTCAACCCAATATGGGTCAGCAACCACAGCGAGTGAAATCACTGCAACCCTAAACAAGGAGTTACAGTCAGTTTTAGAATGGCAGGCCAGTTATAAACTAGTTCTGAACATCTCTAAAACTAAGAGCATTGTATTTGGTACAAAATCATTCCCTAAGTTCTAAACCTCAGATATATCTGATAATGAATAATGTGGCTGAGCAAGTTGAGGAGACTGTCAAAACATATTAATTCTATGGTTGTAAAGATGAGGAGAGATCTGTCCGTGATAAAGAGATGCTTTGCTTTTTTGACACCACACTCCACAAAGCAAATCCTGCAGCCTTTTATCTTATTTTGATTATTGCCCAGTCATATGGTCAGGTGCTGCAAAGAAGGATGTAGAAAAACTACAGCTGGCCCAGAACAGAGAGGAACGTCTTGCTCTTCACTGTAATCAGAGGGCTAATATAAATACTAAGCATGCCTGTCTCTTGGCTAAAAGTAGAGGAGAGACTGACTTCACTCACTTCTTATTTTTATAAGAAACATTAATGTGTTGAAAATTCCAAATTGTTTGCATAGTCAACTTACATGCAGCTTAGACACACACTTACCCCACCAGACAAGCCACCAGGGTTTTTTCACAGTCCGCAAGAAAACATACAGTATTATATAGAGCCATGATTGCATGAAAATCCCTTCCATCTCAGATTGCTCAAGTGAACAGCAAACCTGGTTTCAAAAACAGATAAAGCAACACCTCAGGGCTTAACACCTCTACCCCATGTGACCTACTTTTTGTGTGTATGTTGTGGTATCCTGGGAGGTCTACCCCAGGGGTTGGTGATAGAAGGGAGGTACATGCCGCGACATTGGCTCCCTCTGCTGGGAGTGCATGGGCTGGGCACCCCGACACGGATGGCTCCAAGTAGAGGTAATTAGGGTTAAGTTAAGTTAAAGGAGAGGAAAAAGGATGGTCGCCTCCGCAACCCATGCCCCGCCACGAGATGTGTCCACTAGGCCCAAATTGGACCCGGATGAGGGAGACGAGCACCGGGAGGGGGGCATCGTCCGAGGAGGACCTCAGGCTCCCCTTTACGGAGGTGGAGGCACCAGACGGACCTTCTGACATGGGAATCCTCACGTGTCAGTTCGGGACAGCCCAGTTAGAAGACCCCAACCTCCAGAATGTGAGGGGCCAGGTGATTGCGGTGGATGGCGTATTGTTACCTGGGGTAAGTGAGTGGCACTCCCCCCACTTCGCCAACAAGCATCATTTATTGTATTAGGTAGTAAACCACAATGGGGAGATGAAATACTTGTTACTCATACCCACCCAGCATGTTAGGACTGTCTTGCAGCTTGCCCACACACACCTGCTTGAGGCACACCTGGGAATGGAAAAAAACAGGGAGCGGATCGGGAATCGATTCCACTGGCCCAGAGTCAAGCGTGCAGTGGCAGACTATTGCCGTACCGTGCCAGATCACAGCTCCTAGGGCACATTATAGAAACCCTTTGGTTCCCATGCCCTTTATAGGGGTGCCGTTTGAGCGGGTGGCGATGCATCTGGTGGGTCCATTGGTAAAGACCACGAGGGGACACCAATACATCCTGGTAATCGTGGATTACGCCACCCGGTATCTTGAGGCGATCCCGTTGCGCATGGTGGCAGCGGAAGGTATCGCACGGGAGCTCTATCATTTATTCAGTCGGGTGGGTATTCCGCGGGAAATCCTGACAGACCAGGGCACCGCATTCATGTCTCACGTAATGAAAGATGTCTGCAATCTATTACGAATCAAAGAGGTGAGGCCCAGTGTGTACCATCCACAAATAGACGGGCTAGACGAACGCTTCAATAAGACCCTAAAGCAGATGCTGAAGAAGGTCATCGAGAGACATGAGGAACTGGGACCAGCTACTGCCCCACCTGATGTTCTTGGTGCACGGGGTACCCCAAGCGTCCACTGGGTTCTCCCCCTTTGTGCTCCTGTATGGTCGTCGGCCCCGCAGACTGCTGGACCTAGCCAAGGAGGTCTGGGAGGAGCAACCGACCCCCCCCCCCCCCCCCCCCCCCCACAGCGTGGTGGAACACGTGGAGGAGATGAGGGAGAGGATGATGGCGATTTGGCCAGTGGAAAGGAAGTACATGGCCCAGGCGCAACGCCACCCAGGAGCGCGTATACAACCAGGGGGCCCAACTACGAGAGTTCCACCCAGGTGAGAAGGTCTTGGTGCTGATCCCCACAATGGAGAGCAAATTCCTGGCTACATGGCATGGGCCCTATGACATCATCGAACGGGTAGGCGACGTCAATTACAAGGTCCACCAACCGGGGCGGACAAAACCCCTCCAGCTTTACGACGTGAACTTAACCTCTATGGTTAACCTCTATAGAGTGGGATGTCACCTCAAAAGCAATAATTTCAATTTTCAAACATATGACTATTTTACACCATTTTAAAGATAAGACTAATCTAACCACATTGTCCGATTTCAAAAAGGCTTTACAGCGAAAACAAAACATTAGATTATGTTAGGAGAATACATAGCCCAAAATAATCACACAGCCATTTTCCAAGCAAGCATATATGTCACAGAAACCCAAAACACAGCTAAATGAAGCACTAACCTTTGATGATCTTCATAAGATGACACTCCTAGGAGATTATGTTATACAATACATGCATGTTTTGTTCAATCAAGTTCATATTTATATCAAAAAACAGCTTTTTACATTGGCGCGTGATGTTCAGAAAAAGTATCCCCACTGAAAACTTCCGGTGAATTTACTAAATTACTCATCATAAACGTTGACAAAATACATAACAATTATTTTAAGAATTATAGATACAGACCTCCTTTATGCAATCACTATGTCAGATTTTAAAATAGCTTTTCGGCGAAAGCACATTTTGCAATATTCTGAGTACATCGCTCAGCCATCACGGCTAGCTATTTTGACACCCGCCAACTTCGGGGCACACTAAACTCAGAATTAGTATTAGAAAAATGGTATTACCTTTGCTGATCTTCGTCAGAATGCACTCCCAGGACTGCTACTTCCACAAGAAATGTTGTTTTTGTTCCAAATAATCCATAGTTATGTCCAAATACCTCCGTTTTGTTTGTGCGTTCAGGTCACTATCCAAAGGGTAATGCGCAAGCGCATTTCGAGACAAAAAAAGTCAAAATGTTCCATTACCGTACTTAGAAGCATGTCAAACGATGTTTAAAAAAAAAAATTATGGTATTTTTCTTGTAAAATAGCGATAATATTCCAACCGGACAATAGTGTATTCATTCAAAGAGGAAAAGAAAAAACAGTGTGGTCTCGGGAACGCGCATCTCCAATCTCTTTGTAACCAGGCAGTCCACTGAGAATCTGAGCTACTATACTCTGCCCAGAGACAGGAGACTCCTCAATCCACTTTCTGAAGGCTTTAGAGAGCCAATGGAAGCCTTAGAAAGTGCTACGTATCCCCAGAGATACTGTAGTTTTGATAGAGAATCAAAAGAAGAACTACAAATTCTCAGACAGGCCACTTCCTGCTTGGAATTTTCTCAGGTTTTTGCCTGCCATATGAGTTCTGTTATACTCACAGACACCATTCAAACAGTTTTAGAAACTTCAGAGTGTGTTCCATCCAAATCTACTAATAATATGCATATTCTCGTTTCTGGGCAAGAGCAGTAACCAGTTTAAATCAGGGAACGTTTTTTATCCGGCCGTGAAAATACTGCCCCCTAGCCCAGACAGGTTAATGAAGAAGTGGCAAGCACGAGAGGCATTGTGCATAATTTGGACCCAGCCACAGCAGAACCCGCCCTCTGTCGAAGTTGCCATGGGGGAAGACTTCAGCCCGACCCAATGAGAAGAGCTCAGAGAGTTGGTCCAGCGGAATACGGCCATGTTCTCCGCTGTGCTGGGGCGCACAGATCTCGTGGAACATCATCCACAAACGTCCGGGAGAAAAAGTGCGTAAACGACCGTACCGGATATCAGAACCCCGGGTGCGGCGGTCCAGCGGGAAGTGACGACAATGCTAGAGATGGAGGTTCTGGAGGAGTGGTCTCGCCCTATAGTGCTGGTACCAAAACCGGATGGAACCGTCTGCTTCTGCAATGACTTCCGGGGCCTGAACAAGGTCAGTAAATTCGATGCCTACCCCATGCCCTGGGTGGACAAACTGATCGACCACTTGGGGAAGGCAGAGAGACAGACACGGAGCAGAAGCTGAGAAGAAGGACCGAGCCAAACCTATTTCATTGTTATGTTTATTGAATTGCCTAGTAAAATCGTGTTTGCTGACTAGAACCTCCCTGTCTCTGTATTAGTCTCTGCACGCTCAACCCAACACCCCACAGTTTACCACAATGTACTGGCATGTACACTGAGAGTACAAAACATTGGGAACGGCACAACGCCTCTCCCGTATTTGTATGTACTGTTATGCAGGATATGTGTGACGTTTAAAATGTATGTAGTTCTGTCCGTGAGCTTTTCTTGTCTATTAATGTTTTGTATAATGTCATGTTTCATGAAGAGTAGCGTCTGCAACAGCTAATGGGGATCCTAATAAAATACAAAAAAACAATACAAAGATTAATCTTAATAAGTGCTAATGTGCTTTTGTGGATGTGCATATCCCAACTGAATTAATATCAAATTAATCTGTTTGTTGGATCAGCAATTCTGCCCTTAACCTTTGAGGAAAGGACATGGGTGAGCTGGTTTTAAACCAGTTTATTAATGTTTTGCCCTTTTCTAAGCTCATTTTGAGTAGCCCAACCTTTCTGATTCTGTGAAGATATGTAATTGTCTTCACGCCCTCTTATGTGGGTCGAGGGTAGACCTGACTTTCAACTTTTAATCATCTCTGCCTTGAAAGCTCTGGTCCACAGATGATTTTTATCATGTTATGAATTATTAACAAACCAAATGGCCTTCCTTCCTTATTTAATGACTATGAATAGCAAAGGAAACAGCATGGTCGTAAGGGTTCAGCAGGGCTCTGCTGGGACAAATTCATTTTTAATAAAAAAACAAAAACAAATAACATTCTATTCAACAAAGTATGGAAAATCAAGTCAAGAGTCTATAATCCAGTAAAGGACTCATACGTTTTTTTTCTACTTTTTGATGTGTTGATGCTGTTTTTTGTTTTCTACCTCATGCACATTGAGCATGGGAAATGCACTTTACAAATGAAATATTATTATTATAATTAAGATGCATACTATACACTGAGTATACCAAACATTAGGGACACCGTCCTACTATTGAGTTGCTCCCCCTTTCGCCCTCATAACAGCCTCATTTTGTTGGGGCATGGACTCTACAAGGTGTCAAAAGCATTCCACAGGGATGCTGGCCCATGTTGACTCCAATGCTTCCCACAGTTGTGTCAAGTTGGCTGGATGTCCGTTGGGTGGTGGACCATTCTTGATACACAGAGGAAACTGTTGAGCGTGAAAAACCTGGCAGAGTTGCAGTTCTTGACACAAACCAGTGCGCCTGGCACCAACTACCATACCCCGATCAAAGGCACTTAGATTTTTTGTCTGGCCCATTTACCCTCTGAATGGCACACATACACAATCCATGTCTCAATGCTGAAAAATCTTTATTTAACCTGTCTTCTCCCCTTCATCTAAACTGATTGAAGTGGATTTAAGTGACATCAATAAGGGATCATAGCTTTCACCTGGATTCACCTGGTCAATCTATGTCATTGAAAGAGCAGGTGTTTTTAATGTTTTGTATACTCTGTGTACAACTACAGACAACTACACCTAACTGGCTGACTATGTTAACAGTCTGTCTCGAGAGACTAAGCTATGCAAGTCTGTGTTGTCCGAAAGGTAAAGATAACTAAAAGAAAGGACAATGCTAAGTTCCTGATTCCCAAAATGCTAGAGAGAGGGGGGTGTTTGATAGGTCTGACACTGTGGGCAGGAAAAGATGGCCATGTATGTAGTGATGTAAGGAATCTGGGTGGCAATATAAGGAATCTGCTGATGCTTATTCTCCCCGAGGATGCACATTATGCTGTGGAGTGAAAGGACAATATTTGTACTTGAGAGAGGACAATAGGGACAGACAATGCAGAGGAGTGCTGTGCTAATAAAATAAAATTACCATTTACCAACTTTCTTATGTTGTGAAGAGCCAATATCATGTTTTTTTTCAGGCTGCATTACAGTGATTCAACATGCAATAATTAATTGCTTTACCATACTTAGTGAGGATCTGAAGACCAGGCCACCAGAACTGATTTTCCTTCACTATGAACAGCCATGATCCTCTTTATGATTCAGAGATCTTGAGATCACCTGCTCACACTGAAGTGACTTTTTGTTGCTCACCTTCTGACACTAAAGCTTTAAATTACACACCCACATTGAAGGCTTACTAATATGCTTTAAAATGGGAAGAATTATCGTTATAGGCTCGCAGGGACGTGGCTAACCTTTCGGGGGCCCTAAGCAAGATTTGTTTGTAGAGAATATACAGTTGAAGTCGGAAGATTACATACACCTTAGCCAAATACATTTAAACTCAGTTTTTCACAATTCCTGACATTTAATCCTAGTAAAAATTCCCTGTCTTAGGTCAGTTATGATCACCTGTTTATTTTAAGAACGTTAAATGTCAGAATAATAGATTAGAGAATGATTTATTTCAGCTTTTATTTCTTTCATCACATTCCCAGTGGGTCAGATATTTACATACACTCAATTAGTATTTGGTAGTATTGCATTTAAATTCTTTAACTTGGGTCAAATGTTTCGGGTAGCCTTCCACGAGCTTCCCACAATAATTTGGGTGAATTTTGGCCCATTCCTCCTGACAGAGCTGGTGTAACTGAGTCAAGTTTGTAGGCCTCCTTGCTCGCACATGCTTTTTCAGTTCTGCCCACACATTTTCTATGGGATTGAGGTCAGGGCTTTGTGATGGCCACTCCAATACCTTGACTTTGTTGTCCTTAAGCCATTTTGCCACAACTTTGGAAGTATGCTTGGGGTCATTGTCTATTTGGAAGACCAAGCTTTAACTTCCTGACTGATGTCTTGAGATGCTGCTTCAATATATCCACATAATTTTCCATCCTCATGATGCCATCTATTTTGTGAAGTACACCGGTCCCTCCTGCAGCAAAGCACCCCAACAATATGATGCTGCCACCCCCGTGCTTCACGGTTGGGATGGTGTTCTTAGGCTTCCAAGCCTCCCCCTTTTCCCTCCAAACATAACGATGTTTATTATGGCCAAACAGTTCTATTTTTGTTTCATCAGACCAGAGGACATTTCTCCAAAAAGTACGATCTTTGTCCCCGTGTGCAGTTGCAAACCGTAGTGTGGCATTTTTATGGCGGTTTTGGAGCAGTGGCTTCTTCCTTGCTGAGCGGCCTTTCAGGTTATGTCGATATAGGACTCGTTTTACTGTGGATATAGATACTTTGTACCTGTTTCCTCCAGCATCTTCACAAGGTCCTTTGCTGTTGTTCTGGGATTGATTTGTACTTTTTGCACCAAAGTACGTTCATCTCTAGGAGACAAAACCTGAGCGGTATGACGGCTGCGTGATCCCATGGTGTTTATACTTGTGCACTATTGTTTGTACAGATTAACGTGGTACCTTCAGGCTTCAGTGAATTATAAATGAAATAATCTGTTTGTAAATAATTGTTGTAAAAATGACTTGTGTCTTGCACGAAGTAGATGTCCTAACCGACTTGCCAAAACTATAGTTTGTTAACAAGAAATTTGTGGAGTGGTTAAAAAGCGAGTTTTAATGACTCCAACCTAAGTGTATGTAAACTTTGGACTTCAACTGTGGCTTTACAGTACCTTCAGAAAGTATTCACACCCTTTTACTTTTTCCACATTTTGTTGTGTTCCAGCCTGAATTTAACATTGATTATATTGAGACTTTGTGTCACTGATTTACACACAGTACCCCGTAATGTCAAAGTGGAGTTTTGTTTATAGAACATTTTAGAAATTAATCAAAAATGTATAGCTGAAATGTCTTGAGGCAAGAAGTATTCAACCCCTTTGTTATGGCAAGCCTAAATAAGTTCAGGAGTAAAAATATACTTAACAAATTGTATAATAAGTTGCATGGACTCGTTCCATTTTCAATAATAGTGTTTAACATGAGTTTTGTCTACCTCATCTCTTTACATCACACATACAATTATCTGTAAGGTCCTTCAATCGAGTAGTGAATTTAAAACACAGATTCAACCACAAAGACCAGGGAGGTATTTCAATGCCTCGCAAAGAAGGGCACCAATTGGTAGATATGTAAAAATTAAAAAAGCATATGGCGAATATCTATTTGAGCATTAATTAGGCCTTGGATGGCGTATCAATACACTTAGTCACTACAATGATACAGGTGTCCTTCCTAACTCAGTTGTCAGAGAGGAAGAAAATTGCTCAGGGATTTCACCATGAGGCCCAAGGTGATTTTAAAACAGTTGCAGCAAGGCACATAAGTAATACTGCAAAAGAATGTGGCAAAGAAATTAACTTTTGTCCTGCATACAAAGCGTTATATTTGGGGAAACTCCAACACAACACATCACTGAGTACCACTCTCCATATTTTCAAGCATGGTGGTGGCTGCATCATGCTATGGCTATGCTTGTCATCGTCAAGGACTAGGCAGTTTTTGGGACAGTATTCCTCCTGAAGTCTATTTAAAATGTTTGAATCAATTAGGTCCATTATTGCTGAAAATGATTAATACAGCCGTTCACAAAGGTTCATTTGGGAGTGATGTGAATACAGCACAAATTTTGCTTTTAATAAAAAAAGTAAGGATGCCAAGCAGTGTTATTTAACAAACACAGATATTAAACTGTTTTCTAAAATGTTGTCACCCTGTCTCAAGGATTATTTACCCAAATTGGTCCAAATGGGGTTATCTTTGTATGCATTTCTTTGATAGCATTTTTGTACCTGTAAATTATGCTAATTTATGCAAAAGTAATAGTTATAGTTGATAAAAAATCAAAAGAATTTGAAGTTAGCATAGCCGGAATGTTTTAAAGTTTCTTAATTGGCTAAGGAGCAGGACCATTTTGAATAGCTTACCTCTGTATTCCTATGGTTCTTATTAGAACCCATGTTAATTTATGTAACATTTAAATGGTTATAGTTCAAAAAGTATGTATAGTATCAAACATTGTTTGACAAGCAATCTAAGTAGGGTCAGTCTGAACCTCTCAATGTTGGTTTGGAGTTGATTGCTCAACGTTTCCCAAACTCAGTCCCTGGGGACCCCAAGGTGTGCACGTTTTGGTTTTTGCCCTAGCACTACACAGCTGATTAAAATAATCAAAGCTTGATGATGAGTTCATTACTTGAATCAGCTGTGTAGTGCTAAGGCAAAAAACAAAACATGCACCCCTTGGGGTCCCCAGGACTGAGTTTGGTAAACACTGTGATAGCTTAAACCAGTGGTGTCAAACTCAATCCATGGAGGGCCTAGTGTCTGCAGGTGTTTGTTTTTTATTTTCAATTAAGACCTACACAACCAGGTGAGGGGAGTTTTTTTTAAATAATAAGTGACCTTAATCAATCAAGCACAACCATTCTTGTCTATAGACCTTTTATGCAATTTAAATGTATTGGCATCCATAGCAACGGCTCTGTTTGGGCTGCTCAATGACGAGACATGAGAGAGCTGTTAGTTGGCGTTAGCTAGCTACTTTCGTCACTGTAAACTCTGACAAACAGCTGCAACTTTTGATTTGTAGCAGATAATTCTGTTCTGGTTTCAGATTTGAATAGCAGGGAAGAAGACAAAGATGTCATTCACCCGAAACCTTTTGTTTAATAATATCTTGTTGGGAAGCACACTATTCCAGACCAGTATGCAGATTTTAAAGTTCTAGTTTAAACTGTGTAAGAGGAGTAGCTTTCTAAATAATAATAATACAAAATAAAATAATAATAATAATAACTAGACTGTAATTTTCCATGAAGAAAATGTTTGTGACTTTCTTCAACTCGTTGTAGTGGAAAATGTTTAAAACATTTTACTTAAGTGGAGTGGTGAAATATAGTCAAAGTGAAATATATTCAAATATCTGGTCTGATTACATTAATAGACTATATAAACCTTCTTACTTTGGACTCTGTGGAAGGTAGATCACATATTTAATCACAAATAACTGCACTAAGACTACTACACTTTAACTCATATGGAATTTTAAAAGTTTTAGGCTATCATTTGGGGAGAGAAATATGATGGTGCATCTAGTGGAAGAAGTTTAAGCATTTTGTTAGTGTTGAACAATTGTTGTGGTAGTTGAATTTTTTACTTGAGTGAAGTAGCTAAATATACAGTAGTCAAAGTTAAAGGTTGAGTCAGTTAGAATATTGTCTGCAAATGTACCCACATTTCTATTATATGTAAATAGTTTATTATTAGTGAATGCCATAATGTAGTTATTTTGTTAGATACTTTCCATATTAGCTGAAATCATATTTTTTCTGAGCCATTTTAGATGTCACACTAGCTGTTTGGTCCGAACAGATTCACAAATCTGGGAATTTGTCAAGCTGTGCAGCAGTTGTCTCCCTCCAAGGCACGTGTTGCTAGGCAACACCCTGCACTTGCCTGGACAGGCCTGCTCCCTCTTTGGCTAAAGCCAGTGTGAGAAACATGCTAACAAATGTTTGTACTATGAAACTAAATAAGTTCTGGACTCTAACCCACAAAGCGTCTTTGCTAGATTCATGATATTGTTGTTAGACAAAGCAAGGAAATAACTTATTTAGTTCAAAAGTGATGTAACGTATCATCTGAGATTCCCAAAGACTGGAAAGCTGCCGTGATCATCCCGCTCTTCAAAGGGGGAGACACTCTAGACCCAAACTGCTACAGACCTATATCTATCCTACCCTGCCTTTCTAAGGTCTTCGAAACGCAAGTTAACAAACAGATTACCGACCATTTCGAATCCCACCGTACCTTCTCCACTATGCAATCTGGTTTCAGAGATGGTCATGGGTGCACCTCAGCATCGCTCAAGGTCTTAAACGATACCATAACCGCCATCGATAAGAGACATTACTGTGCAGCCGCATGCATCGACCTGGCCAAGGCTTTCGACTCTGTCAATCACCACATTCTTGTCGGCAGACTCAACAGCCTTGGTTTCTCAAATGATTGCCTCGCCTGGTTCACCAACTACTTCTCTGATAGAGTTCAGTGTGTCAAATCGGAGGGCCTGTTGTCCGGATCTCTGGCAGTCTCTATGGGGCTCCCACAGGGTTCAATTCTCGGGCCGACTCTCTTCTCTGTACACATCAATGATGTCGCTCTTGCTGCTGGTGATTCTCTGATCCACCTTTACGCAGACGACACCATTCTGTATACTTCTGGCCCTTCTTTGGACACTGTGGTACCTAACCTCCAGACGAGCTTCAATGCCATATAACTCTCCTTCCATGGCCTCCAACTGCTCTTAATGCAAGTAAAACTAAATGCATGCTCTTCAACCGATCGCTGCCCACCTGTCCAGCATCACTACTCTGGACGGTGCTGACTTAGAATACGTGGACAAATACAAATACCTAGGTGTCTGGCTAGACTGTAAACTCTCTTTCCAGACTCACATTAAGCATCTCCAATACAAAATTAAATCTAGAATCGGCTTCCTATTTCGCAAGAAAGCATCCTTCACTCATGCTGCCAAACAAAACTGACCATCCTACCGATCCTCGACTTTGGTGATGTCATCTACAAAATAGCCTCCAACACTTTACTCAACAAATTGGATGCAGTCTATCACAGTGCCATCCGTTTTGTCACCAAAGCCCCAATACTACCCACCACTGCAACCTGTACGCTCTCGTTGGCTGGCCCTTGCTTCATACTCGTCGCCAAACACACTGGATCTAGGTCATCTATAAGTCTTTGCTAGGTAAAGCCCCGCCTTATCTCAGCTCACTGGTCACCATAGCAGCACCCACCCGTAGCACGCACTCCAGCAGGTATATCACACTGGTCACCCCCAAAGCCAATTCCTCCTTTGGCCGCCTTTCCTTCCAGTTCTCTGCTGCCAATGACTGGAACGAACTGCAAACATCACTGAAGCTGGAGACTCATATCTCCCTCACTAGCTTTAACCTGATATGGATAGGGGGCAGTATTTTCATGGCCGGATGAAAAAACGTACCCGATTTAAACTGGTTACTACTCTTGCTCAGAAACGAGAATATGCATATTATTAGTAGATTTGGATAGAGAACACTCTGAAGTTTCTAGAACTATTTGAATGGTGTCTGTGAGTATAACAGAACTCATATGGCAGGCAAAAACCGGAGAAAAATTCAACCAGGAAGTGTAGGATCTGAGAAATGTAGTTCTTCTTTCTATCTGTGCTGTTACGTTGCACTTTCTAAGGCTTCCATTGGCTGTCTAAAGCCTTCAGAATGTGGACTGAGCCTTCTCCTGTCTCTGGGCAGAGTATAGGAGCTCAGTTACTGAGTGGTCTGCCTGAGGACAAAGAGATTGGATATGCGCGTTCCCGCGAGCACGCTGTTTTTTCTTTTCCTCCTTGAATGAATACACTATTGTCCGGTTGGAATATTATCGCAATTTTACTTTAAAAATACAATAAAAATTGATTTTAAACAGTGTTTGACATGCTTCTAAGTACGGTAATGGAACATTTTGACTTTTTGTGTCTCGAAATGCGGTTGCACGTTACCCTTTGGATAGTGACCTGAATGCACGAACAAAACGGAGGTATTTGGACATAACTATGGATTATTTCGAACAAAAACAACATTTCTTGTGGAAGTAGCAGTCCTGGGAGTGCATTCTGACGAAGATCAGCAAAGGTAATACCATTTTTCTAATACTAATTCTGAGTTTAGTGTGCCCCGAAGTTGGCGGGTGTCAAAATAGCTAGCCGTGATGGCTGAGCGATGTACTCAGAATATTGCAAAATGTGCTTTCGCCGAAAAGCTATTTTAAAATCTGACACAGCGATTGCATAAAGGAGTTCTGTATCTATAATTCTTAAATTAATTGTTATGTATTTTGTCAACGTTTATGATGAGTATTTTTGTAAATTCACCGGAAGTTTTTGGTAGGAATACATTTTCTGAACATCACGCGCCAATGTAAAAAGCTGTTTTTGGATATAAATATGAACTTGATTGAACAAAACATACATGTATTGTATAACATAATGTCCTAGGAGTGTCATCTGATGAAGATCATCAAAGGTTAGTGCTTCATTTAGCTGTGTTTTGGGTTTTATTGACATATATGCTTGCTTGGAAAATGGCTGTGTGGTTATTTTGGTCTATGTACTCTCCTAACATAATCTAATGTTTTGCTTTTGCTGTAAAGCCTTTTTGAAATCGGACAACGTGGTTGGATTCAGGAGAGATTTATCTTTCAAATGGTGTAAAATAGTCGTATGTTTGAAAAATTTAAATTATTGGATTTTTGAGGTTTTTGTATTTCGCGCCATGCGATCCCATTGGCTGTTGGCTAGGGGATCCGCTGGTGGAACGGGGTTCCGCTAGCGGAACGCCTAGATGTAAGAGGTTTTAAGCACCAGCTGTCAGAGCAGCCTACAGATCACTGCACCTGTACATAGCCCATCTGTAAATAGCCCATCCAACTACCTCATCCCCATACTGTATTTATTTATTTAACTTGCTCCTTTGCACCCCAGTATCTCTACCTGCACATTCATCTTCTGCACATCTCACTCCAGTGTTTAATTGGTATATTGTAATTACTTCGCCACCATGGCCTATTTATTGCTTTATGTCCCTTATTTTACCTCATTTGCACACACTGTATATAGACTTTCTTTCTACCTTATTATTGACTGTATGTTTGTTTATTCCATGTGTAACTCTGTGTTGTTGTATGTGTCGAACTGCTTTGCTTTATCTTGGCCAGGTCGCAGTTGTAAATGAGAACTTGTTCTCAACTAGCCTACCTGGTTAAATAAAGGTGAAAAAAATGTAGATTTATTGTAATTTGCAGCTGTTGTTGGTAAATAATGAATCTGCTAGCTTCTGATATGACTGATATGTTATACCCTCATAGTTGCATTGTTGCATTCACAGTGAATGGAATGTTGGAAGTCATTATGTTACAATGGAAGCTTTAGAAATTTGAAGAAATCCCATGACAGTAGATGAAGTTAAATAAGTGTAATATAAGTTGAATAGTTTAGAAAGTATAAATAGTATGAAAAAGTAATATGCAACTATTCCAGACCAGTCTGCACGATTTAAAGTGTATAGCTGTCAACGGTGGGTGCAGCTGGTGCATGGAAGTCAGGCACAGGAGAGCAGAGATGAGAGGACAAAGCACTTTACTTAGGCAATCATATGAACAGAACGCAACCGCGTCACAAAACAAATGCCCAAAGAACAAGTCAGGCAGCACAAAGTACAAAACCCAAGTACAAAGTACCGGCTGCCACAAAGCACGGGTATAAAACAAAACCCGGCGCAAACCAGCCGGAAGCGTGCCAACCTTAACAATAAACAATACCCCACACAGACATGGAGGGAACAGAGGGCTAAATACACATAGTGATTATGAGGAGATGTAAACCAGGTGTGCAGGAAAACAAGACAAAACAAATGGAAAATGAAAGGTGGAGCGGCGATGGCTAGAAGAGCGGTGACGTCGACCGCCGAACGCCGCCCAAACAAAGAGAGGGACTGACTTCGGCGGAAGTCGTGACAATAGCTTAAAAGGTTTAAGAGGAGTAGCGTGCAGAAGAAGAAGAATAGTAAGAAGAAGTATAAAGATGATGTTGTGACTTTTACTTCACAAGTCCCATATACCTACAGTAGGCAGAAATTGATGTGTGGCTGGGGACAAGTAAAAATGTTTCTGGGTCAACATTTTCCAGCAAAAATACCCCAACATATTTAAGTGAAATTTTGTGCAATCACATTGCACCATTTAACACAGAATAAATTTGACATAAAACACCACAGATTTCCCTTGACAAACAAGCACGTTATTATTGCCAAGTAGGCAGCGCAAGTGCACAACTACACAACTGCTTACAACAACACCGCTGACAAACAGGCTGACTGTCTGAGATCAATAGTAAACAAACATAATGAAATACACAACATGTCTCTAACCAGGTTTCCATCCAACCATTTCAAGATGTGTGGCTATTGATCAATTACCTGACGCATGAAAAAGTCACTACCGGGCTGATGGAAACAGGAAATGCAGTTACAATTTTATAAATGCCAACAAAGATTTTGTTTGTTCGACATGGTGGAATCTTTTTGTGTCTGTAAAATAAATAATGTGAGAAATGGCAGTGGAAATGCAATTATGCGCAAATATTTATATTATAACCATCATTTCGAAGTAACTTGGAGTCACGGGATAATATGTTTTGTGGTCCTCCCACTACGACTCTGTATGCAGTTTTTTAGTCTGATGAACTTCACAGGGTGGTGAAAGTACACGGTGATGAGCTTGATGCTACATTCCAATAAATATCAAGGGTCTTATTCTGGTGACAAGATGATCGATGCTTGGCTGCCATTTGACAAATGCAAATAATTTCACTCTTATCCATAAAAATCTCATCATGTAGTACCCGCACTAGAGTGCATGTGCCTTAAAAAACATCAGCTGGTGCACACCCAGAAAAATGTGTTTATGTGGAGGTGCTGACTAACTGCGAATAAACTATAAACTTTCAAAATAAAGAGAGTGCATGTGCCAAGACCAAAGTGGGCAAATTTGCTATAAAACGCAATAGTTTTTGAGACAAAACCATCGGTAGAGTTGAAAATGCGATGGCAACCCATTTAACTTGTATTTTTCACTCGGTACATTGGAATTTAACTGCAAAAGTTATTTTTATGTGTACTACTTCAATTTGATGGAAACACATCTCTGGTAGGAAAATTCCATTGAAATCAATTCAAATTCCAGGTCAGTCTTTGAATTCAGATAATTCAATTCCAATATTAGTTAATTCTCAATTCCCTAACACCATGCCCAAACCGTCTGCGTGCGCCATCGTGCGCAAATTGATTTTGTCCCCCCACACCAAACGCAATCACGACACGCAGGTTGAAATATTAAAAAAAAACTCTGAACCAATTATATTAATTTGGGGACAGGTCAAAAAGCATTAAACATTTATGGCAATTTAACTAGCTTGCAGTTGCTAGCTAATTTGTCCTATTCAGATAGCTAGCTTGCTGTTGCTAGCTAATTTGTCCTGGGATATACACATTGGGTTGTTATTTTACCTGAAATGCACAAGGTCCTCTACTCTGACAATTAATCCACACATAAAACGGTCAACCGAATCGTTTCTAGTCATCTCTCCTCCTTCCAGGCTTTTTCTTCTTTGGACTTTATATGGCGATTGGCAACTAACTTTCATAAGGTATTACCACAACTGACCTCCGTTTATCTTTCATTCACCACTGGGTATAACCAATGAGGAGATGGCACATGGGCATATGCTTCTAAAAGCCGATGAGGAGATGGGAGAGGCAGGACTTGCAGCGCATTCTGTACCACAAATAGAAGCAACTTATATTTTAGTGCCTGGCAACGCAGACTCTCGTTGGCGCGTACGAGCAGCGTGGGTGCAATGATTGAATAACATGTATGTGTACATTTATTTTGCAGCGCACGCGACGCGAGCGGTGTGGTCAGCATGTAAGGCTTTCAGGCTGGTCATGGCACTATTCAAATATAGAAATACAAGTTTAAATTATTTAAAACACTTCCTGCAGTACATTTTTTTATACCAAGTGCATTCATTCCCGTTAACTGGAAAATGTGTGTCACGCCCTGACCTGAGAGAGCCTTTTTATGTCTCTATTTAGGTTTGGTCAGGGTGTGATTTGGGTGGGCATTCTATGTTCTATTTTCTATGTTTTGTATTTCTTTGTTTTGGCCTGGTATGGCTCTCAATCAGGGACAGCTGTACATCGTTGTCGCTGATTGGGAGTCATACTTAGGCAGCCTGTTTTCCTTTGTTTTTTTTGGGGTAGTTGTATTCTGTCTTGTGTGTGTTCACCTGGCAGAACTGTTGGCTTTCGTTTTCTTGTTTGTTTTAAAGTGTTTCAGAAATATAATTATGACCACTTACCACGCTGCATCTTGGTTCCCTCTTCCAGACGATCGTTACAATGTGCAAATATTGAATTCCAATTCAATTTAATTCAGAAGATTAAATATTTTTAAAATGCTAATTTAATTGTCAAAACAGTCTAATAACAATTCAATTCCATAACTTGAAGATTATTGAAATTCAAATTGAATTCAATGTAAATTTATATCAAATCCAATTGGAACTGACTCCAACTATGGTACTGACATTCATCTTTAAGTGGAACCTAAAAAGAATAGGAGACTTTTACTGCGGGGAGACTCACTATATGATGATTCGGCTAATGCTTTTTATGAGTTGTTAATTAATGTGCCTTGGGAAGAATCCAATCCATAGTGAGTCATGTAACAAATATGTTTCGGGAGCTGTTGCCACGCATGTTCACGTTGCCTTGGCAGGTTACAATAAATCATTTTCCCTCTATTATTTATGAAAGCGACCAAAGGGGAAGATCAGATCATTATGCACTGATGGTTCATGTAGCTAACATTCAGAACATCACATAGCTGCAGGGGCTTGGATTATCAGGGGTATTGTTTTAGTTTGTGTGTTGTGGTCCTCGAAACAATATACAGGCTCATTGTCCTGTATTGGGTAAGCCTTTATATGATAAGCACCCCATAAGGACAACATAAAACCTCTATAAGCAATGCAAATGCCTTCACAAGCAGCAAACTAAGAATTTGAAACAATTTGAAACATATAGCTGTTTCACATTTACTGAGAGAAACATATCTTGCCATAGGGAAGTATTGATTCCCCCAGCAGCCTGAAGAGTGAGACAGGATGCATCCCAAATGGCACCCTAATCTCTATATAGTGCATAATTTTGACTAGAGCTTTATGGGCCCTGTCAAAAGTAATGCACTATAAAGGGAATAGGGTGCCTTTTGGGATGCACCCACAGTCTCCACAGACGTTCCTGCAGGATCAGATGACAGTCAATAATATAGAGAACCAGGTTACATGTGAAATCATATCTAAAGGAATCAATATTTCTTCCATCCTCAGCAATACCTAAGCCCTTTTCCAAAAAACATCTGTTCTTTTTTAGATTGTCCTTCTGTCTATTGCAGGTGGGGTGGGGGGTGGGGGGGGACGAGCCTATGAAATCAAGTTGACGTTTTACCCAAATGTAATTTTATTTTCTCACAGTTCCGACAGATTTATTGCTATTCTCTGCACAAAACCAGCTCTCTAGGCTTCAGTATAACTGATTTTGTACATATTATGCTTAGGATGCTACCGTCTAGGTAGGAGGCCTATAGTCACTTGGGGTGAGTTACACCAACATGGATTAACTGTTAAAGGTAATGATATTACATCTTGTTGCACTAAACTTTAGAGACCCGTTTACCAGACACAGATTAAGTCTACCCACATAAAAAATACTACAGTTTACTATAGAATCGCAGTGATAGCTGTGCCACTAGAGATCCTAGTTCTAGTCCAGGCTCTGTCGCACCCGGCCGCGACCGGGAGACCCATGGGGCGGCGCACAATTGGCCCAGCGTCGTCCGTGTTAGGGGAGGGTTTGGCCGGCAGGGATGTTCTTGTCCCATCGCGCTCTAGCGACTCCTGTGGCGGGCTGAGCGCAATGCACGCTGACACGTTTGCCAGGTGTATGGTGTTTCTTCTGACACATTGGTGCGGCTGGTTTCCGGGTTAAGCGGAAGCCAGTATTATCACCCAAAAAACACTGTAGTAAATACTACAGAAATATCTCTTTTACCTGTTTTTTACTATACTAAATTCTACGGTATTAAATTTGCACATACCCTGCCCATTCCCCTCCCCCATATTCAAAGTTGTGCCACCCTTAAGTGAGAAACCTACATGACAAGTATAGACCATATATTATGTTCCCTACATGTTATAGAAAAGAGCAGAAGCGCTGAAATATCCGTTCAGAACCCAGTCCTACCTACCTACAACTTATGTAAAGTTGGCTCTTTTAGAATTTCTCCAGTAGGTTTCCTCAAGGAGAACCCCCCCCCCCACTTACATACTACTCATTTATACTATAGTGAACTGTAAATACTGCCGTATACTACAGTATCACTGCTATTCGCCTTTTCGAAATGCCTACTAGGCCCTCCCCCGCCCTCCCTTCGGCAAATCAGATAACGACTCAATTTTGCTCCTCCCTTCCTATAGGCAGAAACTCAAACAGGAACTACCCGTGCTAAGGTCTATTCAACGCTGGTCTGACCAATCAGAATCCATCCATCAAGATTGTTTTGATCACACGGACTGGGATATGTTCCGGGTAGCCTCTGAGAATAACATTGACACTTACACGAACACGGTGACGGAGTTCATCAGGAAGTGTATAGGGGATGTTGGTCCCACGGTGACTATTAAAACCTACCCAAATCAGAAACCGTGGCTAGATGGCAACATTGGCGCAAAACTGAAAGCGCGAACCACCGCATTTAACCATTGCAAGGTGACTGGGAATACAGTCGAATACCAACAGTGTAGTTATTCCCTCCATAAGACAATCAAACAGGCTAAACGTCAGTACAGAGACAAAGTGGAGTCGCAATTCTACGGCTCAACACGAGACGTATGTCGCAGGGTCTACAGACAATCATGGATTACAAAGGGAAATCCAACCACATTGCGGACATCGACGACTTGCTCGCAGACATGCTAAACACCTTCTTCGCCCGCTTTGAGGATAACACAGTGCCACCGACACGTTCCGCTCCCAAGGACTGTAGGCTCTTGTTCTCTGTGGTCGACGTAAGACATTTAAGCGTGTTAACTATTGCCGGCCCAGACGGAATCCCTAGCCGCATCATCAGAGCATGCAGACTAGCTGGCTGGAGTGTTTATGGACATATTCAATCTCTCCCTATCCCAGTCTGCTGTCCCCACTTGCTTCAATATGTCAACCATTGTTCCTGTACCCAAGAAAGCAAAGTTAACAGAACTAAATGACTAAATGACTTCATGTTGTTCAACGATGGTCTCACAAGCATATTTCAGGCTGGATGTGACTCTGGAATCCAGTTTAGCCTCTGAGAGGTCCATGGATTTGCCGTTCCAAGACGTGACCCTGTCATCATGAAGTGCTTTGAGAGGCAACTTAAGGATCATATCACCTCTACCTTACCTGACACCCTAGACCCACTTGCTTACCGCCCCAATAGATCCACAGATAATGCAATCGCCATCACATTGCACACTGTCCTATCCCATCTGGACAAGAGGAATACCTATGTCAGAATGCTGTTCATAGACTATAGCTCAGCCTTCAACACCATATCACCCTCCAAGCTCATCATTAAGCTTGGGGCCCTGGGTCTAAACCCCGCCCTCTACAACTGGGACCTGGACTTCCTGATGTGCCGCCCCCAGGTGGTGAAGGTAAGAATCAAAACCTCGACTTCGCTGATCCTCAACACAGGGGCACCACAAGGGTGCGTGCGCACCCACCTCCTGTACTCCCTGTTCACCCATGACTGCATGGCCACGCACGCCTCCAACCTAATCATGAAGTTTGCAGATGACACAACAGTAGTAGGCCTGATTATCAACAATGATGAGACAGCCTACAGAGAGGAGGTGAGGGCCCTGGCGGAGTGGTACCAAGAAAATAACCTCCCCTCAACGTCAACAAAACAAAGGAGCTGATCGTGGACTTCAGGAAACAGCAGAGGGATCACGCCCCTATCCACATCGACGGGACCGCAGTGGAGAAGGTGGAAAGCTTCAAGTTCCTTGGTGTACACATCAGTGACAATCTGGATTGGTCCACCCACACAGACAGTGTGGTGAAGAAGGCGCAACAGTGCCTGGTACGGCAACTGTACTGCCTGTAACCGCAGGGCTCTCCAGAGGGTGGTACGGTCTCCCCAACGCATCACCGGGGGCACACTGCCTGCTCTCCAAGACATCTACAGCTCCCGATGTCACAGGAAGGCCAAAAAGATGATCAAGGACATCATCCATCCGAGCCATTGCCTGTTCCCCCCGCTATCATCCAGAAGGTGCGGTCAGTACAGGTGCATCAAAGCTGGCACCGAGAGACTGAAAAACAGCTTCTATCTCAAGGCCATCAGACTGTTAAATAGCCATCACTAACTGGCTACCATCCGGCAACTCAACCCTGCACCTTAGAGGCTGCTGCACTATATACATAGACATGGAATCACTGGCCACTTTAATAATTGACCACTAGTCACTTTAATAATGTCTATCTACTGCTTTACTCATCTCATATGTATACATGGTATTCTACTCTACTGTAATTAATCAACGCCACTCTGACATTGATCATCCTAATATTTATGTATTTCTTAATTCCATTATTTTACTTTTAGATTTGTGTATTGTTGTGAATTGTAAGATACTACTGCACTGCTGGAGCTAGAAACACAAGCATTTTGCTACACCCGCAATAACATCTGCTAAATATGTGTATGTGACCAATAAATGTGATTTGATTTATTCACTGTAGTGTTTTTGTGGACTTCAATTCAGAAAACACTACATTGAATACTACAGTAAAGTCCACAGAAACAGTACAGTGAATACAGTGAATAGTATTCCTACTGTACCATACTATACACTATAATATTATTATTTATTTATTTACCCCCTTTTTCTCCCCAATTTTGTGATATCCTATTGTGATCCAATTACAATCTTGTCTCAACGCTGCAACTCCCGAGGAACATAGGAAATGTTAAATGTCGACATTGCTATGTAACGTAGAAAGACAAAGTTTAGTTGTGGTTATTGCTGTCCACAAACAGTTGTGGGATATTTACAGTACCAGTCAAAAGTGTGAACACACCTACTCATTCAAGGGTTTTCTTTATTGTATACATTGTAGAATAATAGTAAAGACATCAAAACTATGAAATAACACATATGGAATCATGTAGTAACCAAAAAAGTGTTAATCAAATAAAAGATAGAATATAAAATATTACTACATCATTGGTTACTACTACATGATTCCATATGTGTTATTTAATAGTTTTGATGTCTTCACTATTATTCTACAATGTAGGAAATAGTAAAAAAACAAAAAACAAAAACCCTTGAATGAGTAGGTTTGTCCAAACTTTTGACTGGTACTGTATGTTTTTGACCCAATGCCCAAATCAGCCCAAAATAATCTGAAACCAATTAATTAAGTAACCCAATTCCCAAAAATATTGCTCACTTGCTAGGAAGAGGGCATCCCAGCTATCTCAGAACGGGGTCTGCCCTATGCTATAGCAAAATGTGTAGAATTGCAGGAAATTAGCTTTAAAACTGCTAGTTTTCTTTCCGCCAAATCAGTAGAATTGCATAACATTTGTTTTAAATGACAAAATGTACTCTCTGCCCCATGGCAAGATGTGTATAATTACAGAAGCTTTGCTTTTAAACTGCAACATTTTTCCTATGCCCCATGACAAAATGTGTTGAATTGCAGGATATTAACTTTAAAGCTGCAAATCATTCTTTCGCCACAAAGAGGGGGGGCAATAAAATGTTTTGCCGCGAGGTGGGGGTGGGGGGGAGAGAGAGAGAGAGAGAGAGAGATTCTACAGCAGCAGACAGGTACAGTGATAAATGGGGAAAATTATACTGTCACAAAATACGAATAATGTAAGAAGTGTTCAGAACGACAGTCCATCCTCCTGAAATAATAAAAACATTATCAGATCATTTGACCACTCCCATTCAAAGGAGCAATCTACAGTAAGTGTTAGTATGGTATACACTAGATTCACTTTCTCTTTGTATAGCCTGCATCCTCTGGAAACACACCTCACCTCAAAAGATGGCTTTGCCTGGGAGTTCGCCCCTTTTGCATCTAGCAATCAGTCACACATTTCTGTCCCACTCAGACTGCCACGGTAATGTAGCCGACAATAATAATATACAGTATTCCTAATACTGTCTGGCTGGCTAGCTGGGTAATCATACACTATAATGAAACAAATACCCAGTGATTGAAGTCTAACAGCAATTGCTGTACTCCTTATTTGACATGTATGCCAATTTACATAGAGAGAACATTCATCTGAAGTCTGTATGGTCAGCTAGCCCTGTGTATTTGTTCCACTGGCAGGCATATTTAATACAGCATTTCGCTGAATGTTTGGCCACCCTCTCTTAATGGAAATCAATGAAACATTGATATGAGCATCAATCTCTATGTTAGGACTTTGGTTGGGAGCCTTTTATATGTCCATAAATACAATAAGGATTTTAATAGCCATGACTATACTCATGACTGTGTGGCCATGCATGTCTCCAACTCAATCGTCAAGTTTGCAGACAACAACAGTGGTAGGCCTGATTAAAAATGAGGTGAGAGTCCTGGCGGAGTGGTGCCGGGCATAATGGGACCCATGTCATCCAAAAAGTTGTACTTTTGACTCATCTGTTGATAGAAAATTCTTCCAAGTGTCTTAATGATCATCCAGGTGCTTCCAGGTGCTTTTTGGCAAACTTGAGTCCACTTTTTGGATGAAATGAGTCCCATTATGTCTGGCGAAAACCAAACACTGCATTCCACAGTAAAACCTCATACCAACGGTCAAGCATGGTGGTGGTGGTGTGATGGTTTGGGGATGCTTTTGCTGCCTCAGGACCTGGACGACTTGCCTTAATAAAAGGAACCATGAATTCTGCTCTGTATCAGAGAATTCTACAGGGGAATGTCAGGCCATCTGTCTGTGAGCTGAAGCGCAGCTGGGTCATGCAGCAAGACAATGATCCAAAACACACAATCAAGTCTACATGAAAATTGTTAAAAAGCAACACATTTGACGTTTTGGAATGGCCTAGTCAATGTCCAGACCTAATCCCAATTGAGATGTTGAGGCAGGACTTGAAACGAGCAGTTCATGCTTGAAAACCCACAAATGTCGCTGAGTTTAAGCACTTCTGCATTTAAAGGCGGGCCAAAATTCCTCCACAGTGATGTGAGAGACTGATCAACAACTACAGAAAGCATTTGGCTGTAGTCATCGCAGCTAAAGGTGGCACAACCAGTTACTGAGTGTAAGTGGCAATTACTTTTTCACACAGGGGCATTGGGTGTTACATAACTTTGGTTATTTGTAAACTCAGGTTCCCGTTATCTAATATTAGGTTTTGGTTGAAGATCTGATAACATTCAGTATCAAAAATTTGCAAAAATAGAGAAAATCAGAACGGGGTCAAATACTTTTTCACGGCACTGTACACAGTCGTTGAAGACTAATCACTTTAATAATGTTGAAATACTGTTTTACCCACTTCATATGTATATACTGTATTCTAGTCAAGGCTCATCCTATAGGACTACTGCTGTACACACCTTTTGTATTCATATACTGTCCATGTCTATACACACCATCATATACATATATATTTATATCCCGGACTCTAATATTTCCATAATAAAATTGGACTTGAGCTTTGCAGCACCAAAGGCCACCCAGGTCCCCCCTACTTTAATTTGAAGAACAGTCAACAACACCTTATTGCTATGCCTATACACTCCAATTGATTCAAATGCTCTACTGTCGATTTTCTAACTGGTTGTCGAAAATGTACATATTTATAGATTTTTCTATATTGTAATGTCTCTTTGCATTTGTACTTGCAATCTTCATCCCAACTCTGTTGTTCTCGCTACTACTCCATAATGAAAACCTTAAAGGGTGCATGGGAGCTTCTTCTGAGAGATACTATCAACACCCATGGAGACAAAGTATTAATTGCAGAGACAACCCACTTGATATTTAATTATGAGAAATTATGAACTATTGTTTCAAGAGCAAATATACTGCACACTAATTGATTCTCACATCTTGTGTCTGTAATTTGGCTAATGCCCACTGCCACACAAACACAGCATTTCCTCACAACTGAAATAACCTATTTGTATGTGGAGATTGGTGAGTACATAATTTGTGATGCATCAGCATGTATTGGGTTGCTTAACTATTTAAGTAACTATTTAGCAGTCTTGTTGGTTCCAGACTTGGTGCTTCGGTACCCCTTGCTGTGCGGTAGCAGAGAGAACTGTCTATGACTTGGGTAGCTGGAGTCTTTGACCCAAAAAATGGGGCTATCACCACTCACAAAATGGGTCACTTCACATTGCGTAATAAATTATTATACTTTAAACCCTAAAGCCAGATGTTAAGTTCTTCCCATAGAACTAGATGATGAAAAATGTATTAATTTAAAGCCTTCATCAAGTCTATTCATACATACATTGTTTTGCTAGAGCAGAATTCACTGTTCAATTGTTTTAAAGATGGAGCAATGCTAACATTGATGGTAGACAATAGAGGGGACATTTGAATGCACAGTGAAAGCCTACTATAGTTGACAGAGCGTATTTGTTTGTTTGTAAATACAAACAGTACGGTAGTCCATAAGTCTTTAGGCCATGTAGCTAAAATTAGAATGTTGGCTCTACATTCCAGTAATTTGGAATTTACTATCTACCAGGACAGGAAAGACAAGTGCAAAATTAACCCCATATTCCAATGAATGTGTCAAACTCACTGCCGATGCTGGGACTTGGCAGACCATAACAAATCTCTCCTTCCTTCCCTCGCTCCCTCTCACTCCTTCTCTGTTTTGAATGAACGAGTGCCCCTGGTGAAGCAAGTTCAAGACAGATTTCCTGCAGATCCAATTTCAGCTGTGTGGAGCAACTGTGTCATGCTGTCATGAAAATGCCAGCCGTTTTCACCTTCCTCTTTTAATCAATTGCAATGTATGATGGATGTGGTGTGCTGTGTTGCACTTAACGTCCTTAACCAATAGCTACCCAGATTATCTTTTCGCTAGCTCTTTTGACTCATCACATATGCTGCTGCTACCGTTTATTATCTATCCTGTTGCCTAGTCACTTTTTCTCTACCTATATGTATTTACAGTGCATTCGGAAAGTATTCAAACCGCTTGACTTTTTCCACATTTTATTACGTTACAGCCTTATTCAACAATGTATTAAACAGTTTTTCCCCTCATCGATCTACACACAAAACCCCATAATGACAAAGCAAAAACAGTATTTTTGTCCATTTGCAATATGATTTCATAGGAAGTCAAAAGTCGAAGTCAAAAGTCACTTTTTTTCTTTTTTTGACAAATGCCATAAGAAATGTCCAAATGCAATATGAAAGTATTGATTGTGCCAAATCAGGATGTTTTGTCCATTTGCCATGTACGATCATAGGAAGTCGGTTTCCAAACCCAAAAGTCAGTGAACCATGTCCAAATGGCATTTATACTTCCCAAATGATATATAGCCCTATGTTAAGCCATGAATCAACCTAGATGGTCTATTTGACATGTATGATGAGGGAGAAGTGGGACTCTGTTGTTTTTGAATGATTTTTTGAAAAACGTCCAATGACCGGGGGCACGGGTGGGGGGTGCTCCCTACCCAACCGTAGACCCCTTGCTCCCCCCTAAAGGCATTAAAAACCATTTTTAAAATGTGCTTCTGATAACCCATTCCAATCACAAGGTGCACGGCTGTCCAATATGTTGCAATGGGCACTTACCATCACGAATTTGACATGCTCAAAAATACTGCAGAAATGCAAAATTGACTGGCCCGATGAACTCGGGATGGCCGGGCAGTGCTAGTGGTTCCTCTCCATCTCTCGTTGTGTTGATTTCATCATGTCCATTTGGTGATGTTTTTTCACTGTTGAATCATATTGCAAATGTACTGTCCATTTGCAATATGTTTCAATGGGCATTTACCATCACGAATTTGACATGCTCAAAAATACTGCAGAAATGCATAATTGACTCGCCCGATGAACTCGGGATGGCCGGGCAGTGCTAGTGGTTCCTCTCCATCGCTCGATGGAGACATGAAAGAAGTGGGACTCTGTAATTTTTTTACGATTTTTTTTAAAAATGTGGACCCCTTGCTCCCCCTAAAGGCATTTAAAACCATTATAAAAATGTTATCCTGGTAACCCGTTCCAATCACCAGGCGCACGGCTGTCCATTTGCAATATGTTTCAATGGGCATTTACCATCACGAATTTGACATGCTCAAAAAAACTGCATGAATGTGAAATTGACTGGCCCGATGAACTCGGGATGGCCGGGCAGTGATTCTGGTTCCTCTCCATTGCTCGTTGGTGTTGATTTCAGAATGTCATTTTGGTGATGGTCTATCACTGTTTAACCTGTTAGGGCTAGGGGGCAGCATTTGCACGTCTGGATAAAAAAATGTACCCGATTTAATCTGGTTACTAATCCTACCCAGTAACTAGAATATGCATATACTTATTATATATGGATAGAAAACACTCTAAAGTTTCTAAAACTGTTTGAATGGTGTCTGTGAGTATAACAGAACTCATTTGGCAGGCAAAACCCTGAGACATTTTCTGACAGGAAGTGGATACCTGATGTGTTGTATTACCTTTAAACCTATCCCATTGAAAAACACAGGGGCTGAGGAATATTTTGGCACTTCCTATTGCTTCCACTAGATGTCACCAGCCTTTACAAAGTGTTTTGAGTCTTCTGGAGGGAGATCTGACCGAACAAGAGCCATGGAACGATGATGTCCCATTAGACACCTGGCGCGCGAGTTCATGTTGGGTACCCTCGTTCCAATATGTTATAAAAGAGTATGCATTCGTCCACCTTGAATATTATTCATGTTCTGGTTAAAAAAGGCCCTAATGATTTATGCTATACAACGTTTGACATGTTTGAACGAACGTAAATATATTTTTTCCCCTCGTTCATGACGAGAAGTCCGGCTGGCTTAGATCATGTGCTAACAAGACGGAGATTTTTGGACATAAATGATGAGCTTTTTTGAACAAAACTACATTCGTTATGGACCTGTGATACCTGGAAGTGACATCTGATGAAGAGAATCAAAGGTAATGGATTATTTACATAGTATTTTCGATTTTAGATCTCCCCAACATGACGTCTAGTCTGTATCGCAACGCGTATTTTTCTGGGCGCAGTGCTCAGATTATTGCAAAGTGTGATTTCCCAGTAAGGTTATTTTTAAATCTGGCAAGTTGATTGCGTTCAAGAGATGTAAATCTATAATTCTTTAAATGACAATATAATATTTTACCAATGTTTTCTAATTTTAATTATTTAATTTGTGACGCTGACTTGACTGCCGGTTATTGGAGGGAAACGATTTCCTCAACATCAATGCCATAGTAAAACGCTGTTTTTGGATATAAATATGAACTTGATAGAACTAAAAATGCATGCATTGTCTAACATAATGTCCTAGGAGTGTCATCTGATGGAGATTGTAAAAGGTTAGTGCATCATTTTAGCTGGTTTTATGGTTTTGGTGACCCTGTCTTTGACTTGACAAAACATTACACACAACTCTTGTAAATGTACTGTCCTAACATACTCTAAATTTATGCTTTCGCCGTAAAACCTTTTTGAAATCGTAAAACGTGGTTAGATTAAGGAGATGTTTATCTTTCAAAGGGTGTAAAATAGTTGTATGTTTGAAAAATTTGAATTTTGACATTTATTTGGATTCAAATTTGCCGCTCTTGAAATGCACCTGCTGTTGATGGAGTGCACCACGGGTGGCACGCTAGCGTCCCACCTAGCCCATAGAGGTTAAACATATTGCAAACGGACAAAAGTCAGCCAGAAAGTCACCGTCCTTCAGTCAATTAGATATCATTCTGACACCAAACTGATACAAACTGACACCAGACCCACTTTTTCCAACTCGATTATAAGCCAACTATCACATAGTTGGAGCCCGAGCAGCAACCTTAATTGGTGCTGAAAATCCAAATTTTACGGGCGTTGCTACGGGGGCCTTGAATGAGCTATCGGACAGAAACATTGGGGTCCGTCTCTATGGGCCGAGGCGGTTTCAATGCACCTAGTCTTGCGACTCTGGGACTTTTCTAAATGTCATTATTTTCATAATGGTCAAAATGAATTGAAGTTATTGCAAATGTACGAGGCTGTTTCTCGGTCTGAGAAGGTTCTAGAGCCACATAACTCACCATGCACTATCGACTTGAGCTTTAGAACAGGTTTCTAAAGTTTCAGAGCTCTAGGTCTGATGGTTCTTTGATAGTTTGAACAAAGGTAACTATTGCAGGCTCTGTGTGTCTCTTTATGTTATGAACTGACTGATTTACACAGGGTTGAATGCAGGGATTTTCACAACCTGCAGGTTGGTTATATCAAAACACCTTTTGGGTGTTAACAACTTCCGGTTGCTCCGGGAAGCTTAGAATCGACACAGGTAGACCTCACAGTGGCCTGATGGATTGTCACCGAAGACAGGTTCAGAAGGCATTCATAACCCACATAGGCTTCAGGTTGAATTTAGGGGAGCAGGCAATGTATTCCTATTGGGAGAGAAGTCATTGAAAACGGTTTGATGTAAACACCTTCTTTTCACTGTTAAGGGTTAATGCCACATGGTCAAGGTTAGGTTTGCACAGATCGGGAGGACCTCAGGAACGTTCCTGAGGTCGAATTGTGCTTCTAACCCTAACGGTTCCGCCGCTGTCCCCCAAAAGCACCTGAAATTTAGGGCCAGGCTTCATTATGGGCCTACTTTTTTCAAGTTTGCTGCGCTCAGACCGAGCGAGCTACGGTCAAGCAGGGCACCTTGTTGAACTCGGCACTGCCTAGAGATTATGGTAATGCCATTGCAGGCTCTGTGTGTCTTTAAGCTCCCTCGGGAAGGGAGAGAGTGTCCGCCCTCGTCTCATGCCTCTCGAGGAGAGCTCTGGAGTGGGCAAACGCCATGTGGGGAGATTTTCAGGGACCTGAATGGGCAGGGTGTAGTGGTGTATATCAATGATATTCTGATATACTCCGCTACACGCGCCGAGCATGTGCCCTTAGTGCGCAGGGTACTTGGACGACTGTTGGAGCATGAGCTGTACGTCAAGGCTGAGAAATGCATGTTCTTCCAGCAGACGGTCTCCTTCCTAGGGTATCGCATTTCCTTCTGCCCGGTCTTCCTATGGCCCTACAGACTGCGAAAGCCCTGTTTACTCATGTCTTCCAGCACTACAGGGTGCCTGAGGATATAGTGTCTGATCGGGGTCCCCAGTTCACGTCGAGAGTCTGGAAGGCGTTCATGGAACGTCTGGGGTTTCGATCAGCCTTACCTCGGGTTTTCACCCCGAGAGTAACGGGCAGGTAGAGAGAGTCAACCAAGATGTGGGCAGGTTTCTACGGTCCTATTGCCAGTACCGGCCGGGGGAGTGGGCGGCGTTCGTGCCCTGGGCCGAGATGGCACAGAACTCGCTTCGCCACTCCTCCACTAACCTCTCCCCCTTTCAGTGCATATTGGGGTACCAGCCGGTTCTGGCACCGTGGCATCAGGGTCAGACTGAGGCTCCTGCGGTGGATGACTGGTTCAGGCGCGCGGAGGAGACATGGGAGGCCACCCATGTTCACCTCCAGTGAGCCATGCTTCGCCAAAAGACCAGCGTGGACCGTCACCGCAGTGAGACCCCGGTGTTCGTACCGAGGGACTGGGTCTGGCTCTCGACCCGAAACCTGCCCCTCCGGCCTGCCATTCAAAGTCCTGAGGAGGGTGAACGAGGTGTGTTACAGATTACAGCTTCCCTCTGATTACCGTATTAACCCCTCGTTCCATGTGTCTCTCCTCAGGCCGGTGGTGGCTGGTCCGCTCCAGGAATCTGAGGTGTGGGAGGTCCCTCCGCCCCCTCTGGACATCAAGGGGGCCCCGGCGTACTCCGTTCATTCCATCCTGGATTCGAGGCGTCGGGCAGGGGGCCTTCAGTACCTCGTGGAGTGGGAGGGGTACAGTCCGAAGGAGAGGTGCTGGGTCCCGGGTTGCGGATGTTTTGGACCCCGAACTGCTGCGGGAGTTTCACCGTCGCCGGCTGGATCGCCTTGCGCCTCGCCCTCCAGGTCGTCCCTGAGGCCGGTGTCAACGCGCCGCTGGAGCCGCGCGTCAACGGTGGGGCACTGTCACGACTTCCGCCAAAGTCGGCTGTTCTCCTTGTTCGGGCAGCGTTCGGCGATCAGCGTCACCGGCTTTCTAGCCATCGCCGCTCCATTTCTCATATATCCATTTGTTTTGTCTTGTTCCATACACACCTGGTTTTCATTCCATAATCACACTGCATGTATTTAGTCCTCTGTTCCCCTCCATGTCTTTGTGTGTAATTGTTTATTGTTATGTGGATATTGTCAGGCGCCATACTTTTGTTATATTCCGTGTTTTTGGCACGTTTATGTTTTTATGTGCTGTCGTTTTTGGACCGGAATTAAAGTGCCTCTGTTTACTACACTCTGATCTCCTGCACCTGACTTCGCCTCCGTACACACCCCTAACACACCCCAACGCTCATTGGTTGAACTCTAATTGCTACGGGGCTGGCCCACGTGGGGGAACATGTAGGAAAAATGTCGCAGCACAGCTTCCAGAAGAAACAGTCACTTAAAAAGTAGGGATTTTGTGGCTAATTGAGGTAAGACAGTAATTCTGCTCATAGATTATGCATGTATGAACTAGACATTGACATAACCAGGCCAAAGCAGGGGTTGAAAAAAATACTAAGTTCCAGTCAGAGCATGTCTTTAATTGCATCATCAAGTGGGATTACCATAGCTTGGTCTAATACAGTATGCTGTAGCCAACTCCACTATCATTATCAAACCAAACATACATTCTTAGGCATGACCATGATCAACAAACACTAACAGGCTATTAATAATGTCATGTCACAATTGCCAGTGTTAACTCAATAATCACCTCAGTCAGTTGATGGGGGCAGGCAATGGTGAAACAGCAGTTAGGGGGGAAGGGAGGTTGCAGTAGCAGGGCTTTCACCCTATGTTTTCTGCCCTAGAACCTTAGGTAATTATCTACCTACCACACTGTTCTTTCCCACCCTCTGCACCACCACTCCGCTGCGCAGTACCGGGTTACCTGGCAACACGACTCAAGAATTATGCGGATGGCAATAAACACCTCTCAGGAGAAACAGTTTTTTGTCTCTTCAGTGTTGAGATATTTACAAAACCAGGCTCACCACCCCAGCAGACAAAAATTGGTTGCCTCAACGTCATTTATGAAATTTTTTATAAAAACACGGACAGGTTGTATACTGGTTGTAAGGTTATTGTTTTTTTTACTTTAGCGAAGAAAAATACATCTTATTAATCTGGTTGCAGATAACAACCAAACTATGTCTCCTTTACCATGACGTCTTGATTTTGTCATGAAAAATAAGTTGTTACGTGACTGTACTGTAACAGAGACCAGTGGTTTGACATCTTCTCAACCAGAAAAAAAATCTGTTCACAAACAGGAAATTATGTAATTAAAATATGTATTTACGATTTTTCTTAACTTACTCTATGGGTCAAATTGTACCCAGAACATCAACCGTGTATAGACTTTTTGAACACAATATAAGGGTTTAAGCTTACTAGTAGCGCTATGGAGACACAGAGTTGCAATGTTGTTTTCATAAAAAAATGGAGATGCACCGCATCATTCCTTCTGCAACCGTGGGAGCAGTGTTGTCGCTTGGTTCCTTGATCTGATCTATAGGCTATTCATCAAAGTAGCCTATTTTGCATTTAAAACCAAATATAATTTCAGCGATTGCTCAAAGAGTCAAGAATCCACCCCAAAAATGTATTTTGTTTAGAAGTAATAACTAGTGATTCCAAGCTATTGTGAAATGGTAGAACCTGCTGTAGCCAACTAGCTAGCCAACATTTAAATATTGTTATTATTTTTATAATGTTTTCTATTACTCCTCTTTCTATTCTGGTAAGAGCCAGTTTACTCTGTTCTGTGAGGGGAGTAATACACAGCATTGTATGAGATCTTCAGTTTCTTCGCAATTTCTCGCATGGAATTGCCTTCATTTCTCAGAATAAGCACATACTGAAAAGTTTCAGAAGAAAGTTATTTGTTTCTGGCCATTTTGAGCCTGTGTAACGCTTTTGGTTTGGAGACGTAGCGGAGTCAGGCGCAGGACACAGGTGGAGTGAACACAGTCTAGTTTACTCAAAAAACACAAGCAAAAAGCTCCAACAGCAAAACAACAGTGTGCGGAGAAACACCTCCAACAACCACTGACAACGAACAATCACGGATAAAACAGAAAGGTAAGCCAGAGGGTTAAATAAGGAACATAATAAGGGAATTGAAACCAGGTGTGTGTAATCAAGACAAAACAAAACGAAAAGGGAAACATGGATCGGTGGTGGCTAGAAGACCGGTGACGTCGACCGCCGAACGCTGCCCGAACAAGGAGAGGGGCCGACTTCGGCGGAAGTCGTGACAGCCTGTAATTGAACCCACAAATGCTGAAGCTCTAGATACTCAACTAGTCTACAGTCGGACAGTTTTATTGCTTCTTTAAATCAGAACAACAGTTCTCAGCTGTGCTAACATAATTGCAAAATAGTTTTCTAATGATCAGTTAGCTAATCCAAGTTTATCATTGTAAAAGTCTAACACAACATGCCATTGGAACACAGGAGTGATGGTTGCTGGTAATGGGCCTCTGTACGCCTATGAAGATATTCCATAAAAAAATCAGACGTTTCCAGCTACAATAGTCATTTACAACATTAACAGTGTCTACACTGTATTTATGATCAATTAGATGTTATTTTAATGGACAAAAAATGTGCTTATTTCTAAGTGACCCCTAACTTTTGAACGGTGGTGTATATACATACATACACACTTTTTTAGAATTTACCTTTATTATTCCCCACAAACCCTACCACCCCTCCCCAATTGGAGTAAACTAATAAACAATAACACTTAGGCTTCTACCTTTAGTTTATACATACTATACACATTTTACAGACACAATCTATTTTACAAAAGTTTTATTTTATTTGTTTTTAGTCCTTCCTCTATTTCTGATGTCAATCCAGTTTGGTTTCGATTTGTAACTGTGCTATTTTACAACATTTATGAACCAATATACATTTTACAGACCCCGTATGTTTTACATTGGTTATCTTTTTATTATTAGTCCCACCCTTCAGCTCCATTCAACCCCTCCCATCTATCTCTTAACAATCTATTTTTAGCTGATATGTGAATGATTACACAAGCAGCATGTCAAACTGGGATAATGTTTTAGGTTACACAGAAAAGTTATATTTATAAGGCAAGTTACAAGAATATTTGCAGGACATCTTTTTTTTCTTCTATACAATGCCTTCGGAAAGGATTCTGACTCCTAGACTTTTTCCACATTTTGTTATGTTACAGCCTTATTCGAAAATGGATTAAAACACATTTGAAAAATCTACACACAATACCCCATAATGACATAGCACAGACCATTTTTTCAACAAAAAAATAAATACATATTTTAAAAATAAAAAACAGAAATCCCTTATTTATAAGTATTCAGACCCTTTGCTATGAGACTCCACATTGAGCTCAGGTGCATCCTGTTTCCATTGATCATCCTTAAGATGATTCTACAACTTGATTGGAGTCCACCTGTGGTAAATTAAATTGATTGGACATGATTTAGAAAGGCACACACCTGTCTTTATAAGGTCCCACAGTTGACCGTGCATGTCAGAGCAAAAACCAAGCCATGAGGTAGAAGGAATTGTCTGTAGAGCTCTGAGACAGGATTGTGTCGAGGCACAGATCTGGGGAAAGGTACCAAAATATTTCTGCAGTATTGAAGGTCCCCAAAGAACACAGTGGCCTCAATCATTCTAAAATGGAAGAAGTTTGGAACCACCAAGACTCTTCCTAGAGCTGGCCACCCGGCCAAACTGAGCAACCTGGGGCTAAAGGCCTTGGTCAGGGGGGTGACCAAGAACCTGATGGTCACTCTGACAGAGCTCTAGAGTTCTTCTGTGGAGATGGGAGAACCTTCCAGAGGGACAACCATCTCTGCAGCACTCCACCAATCAGGCCTTTATGGTAGACTGGCCAGATGGAAGCCACTCCTCAGTAAAAGGCACATGAAAGCCCGCTTGGAGTTTGCCAAAAGGCACCGAAAGACTCTCAGACCATGAGAAACAAGATTCTCTGGTCTGTAGCGTCATACCCAAGAAGACTTGATGCTGTAATTGCTGCCAAAGGTGCTTCAACAAAATACTGAGTAAAGGGTCTGAATACTTATGTAAATGTGATATTCAAGTTTTTATTTTTAATAAATTAGCATGAAAAAAAGTTTTTATTTGTAGATTGAGAGGGAAAAAACGATGTAATACATTTTAGAATAAGGCTGTAACGTAACAAAATGTATAAAAAGTCAAGGGATCTGAATACTTTCCGAAGGCACTGTAAATCAGATTATTTCACATGGGGATGTGGGAAGCTAAAAAGGCTAGCTTGCTATGTTTTTAGCCAGGCTAAAGCCAGTTAGCCAGGCTGACAGCTAGTTACTACTAGAAAATACACGAGCTCTGAAGCAAGCTTCCAGAAAATTGGAACGGAAATGGCGCCACACCAAACTGGAAGTCTTCCGACTAGCTTGGAAAGACAGTACCGTGCAGTATCGAAGAGCCCTCGCTGCTGCTCGATCATCCTATTTTCCCAATTTAATTGAGGAAAATAAGAACAATCCGAAATTTCTTTTTGATACTGTCGCAAAGCTAACTAAAAAGCAGCCTTCGCAAATGGAGGATGGCTTTCACTTCAGCAGTAATACATTTATGAACTTCTTTGAGGAAAAGATCATGATCATTAGAAAGCAAATTACGGACTCCTCTTTAAATCTGGGTATTCCTCCAAAGCTCCATTGTCCTGAGTCTACACAACTCTGCCAGGACCTAGGATCAAGGGAGATACTAAAGAGTTTTAGTACTATATCTCTTGACACAATGATGAAAATAATCATGGCCTCCAAACCCTCAAGCTGCATACTGGACCCTATTCCAACTAAACTACTGAAAGAGCTGCTTCCTGTGCTTGGCCTTCCTATGTTGAACATAATAAATGGCTCTCTATCCACCGGATGTGTACCAAGCTCACTAAAAGTGGCAGTAATAAAGCATCTCTTGAAAAAGCCGAATCTTGACCCAGAAATTATAAAAAACTATCGGCCTATATCGAATCTTCCATTCCGCTCAAAAATTTTAGAAAAAGCTGTTGCACAGCAACTCACTGCCTTCCTGCAGACAAACAATGTATACGAAACGCTTCAGTCTGGTTTTAGACCCCATCATAGCACTGAGACTGCACTTGTGAAGGTGGTAAATTACCTTTTAATGACGTCAGACCGAGGCTCTGCATCTGTCCTCGTGCTCCTAGATCTTAGTGCCGCTTTTGATACCATCGATCACCACATTCTTTTGGAGAGATTGGAAACCCAAATTGGTCTACATGGACAAGTTCTGGCCTGGTTTAGATCTTATCTGTCGGAAAGATATCAGTTTGTCTCTGTGAATGGTTTGTCCTCTGACAAAACAATTGTAAATTTAGGTGTTCCTCAAGGTTCCGTTTTAGGACCACTATTGTTTTCACTATGTATTCTACCTCTTGGGGATGTCATTCGAAAACATAATGTTAAATTTCACTGCTATGCGGACGACACACAGCTGTACATTTCAATGAAACATAGTGAAGCCCCAAAATTGCCCTCGCTAGAAGCCTGTGTTTCAGACATAAAGAAGTGGATGGCTGCAAACTTTCTACTTTTAAACTCGGACAAAACAGAGATGCTTGTTCTAGGTCCCAAGAAACAAAGAGATCTTCTGTTGAATCTGACAATTAATCTGGATGGTTGTACAGTCGTCTCAAATAAAACTGTGAAGGACCTCGGCGTTACTCTGGACCCTGATCTCTCTTTTGATGAACATATCAAGACTGTTTCAAGGACAGCTTTTTTCCATCTACGTAACATTGCAAAAATCAGAAACTTTCTGTCCAAAAATGACGCAGAAAAATTAATCCATGCTTTTGTTACTTCTAGGCTGGACTACTGCAATGCTCTACTTTCTGGCTACCCGGATAAAGCACTAAACAAACTTCAGTTAGTGCTAAATACGGCTGCTAGAATCCTGACTAGAACCAAAAAGTTTGATCATATTACTCCAGTGCTAGCCTCCCTACACTGGCTTCCTGTTAAGGCAAGGGCTGATTTCAAGGTTTTACTGCTAACCTACAAAGCATTACATGGGCTTGCTCCTACCTATCTTTCCGATTTGGTCTTGCCGTACATACCTACACGTACGCTACGGTCATAAGACGCAGGCCTCCTAATTGTCGCTAGAATTTCTAAGCAAACGGCTGGAGGTAGGGCTTTCTCCTATAGAGCTCAATTTTTATGGAATGGTCTGCCTACCAATGTGAGAGACGCAGACTCAGTCTCAACCTTTAACCTCTATGGGCTAGGTGGGACGCTAGCGTGCCACCCGTGGTGCACTCCATCAACAGCAGGTGCATTTCAAGAGCGGCAAATTTGAATCCAAATAAATGTCAAAATTCAAATTTTTCAAAAATACAACTATTTTACACCATTTGAAAGATAAACATCTCCTTAATCTAACCACGTTTTACGATTTCAAAAAGGTTTTACGGCGAAAGCATAAATTTAGAGTATGTTAGGACAGTACATTTACAAGAGTTGTGTGTAATGTTTTGTCAAGTCAAAGACAGGGTCACCAAAACCATAAAACCAGCTAAAATGATGCACTAACCTTTTACAATCTCCATCAGATGACACTCCTAGGACATTATGTTAGACAATGCATGCATTTTTAGTTCTATCAAGTTCATATTTATATCCAAAAACAGCGTTTTACTATGGCATTGATGTTGAGGAAATCGTTTCCCTCCAATAACCGGCAGTCAAGTCAGCGTCACAAATTAAATAATTAAAATTAGAAAACATTGGTAAAATATTATATTGTCATTTAAAGAATTATAGATTTACATCTCTTGAACGCAATCAACTTGCCAGATTTAAAAATAACCTTACTGGGAAATCACACTTTGCAATAATCTGAGCACTGCGCCCAGAAAAATACGCGTTGCGATACAGACTAGACGTCATGTTGGGGAGATCTAAAATCGAAAATACTATGTAAATAATCCATTACCTTTGATTCTCTTCATCAGATGTCACTTCCAGGTATCACAGGTCCATAACGAATGTAGTTTTGTTCAAAAAAGCTCATCATTTATGTCCAAAAATCTCCGTCTTGTTAGCACATGATCTAAGCCAGCCGGACTTCTCGTCATGAACGAGGGGAAAAAATATATTTACGTTCGTTCAAACATGTCAAACGTTGTATAGCATAAATCATTAGGGCCTTTTTTAACCAGAACATGAATAATATTCAAGGTGGACGAATGCATACTCTTTTATAACGTATTGGAACGAGGGTACCCAACATGAACTCGCGCGCCAGGTGTCTAATGGGACATCATCGTTCCATGGCTCTTGTTCGGTCAGATCTCCCTCCAGAAGACTCAAAACACTTTGTAAAGGCTGGTGACATCTAGTGGAAGCAATAGGAAGTGCCAAAATATTCCTCAGCCCCTGTGTTTTTCAATGGGATAGGTTTAAAGTCAATACAACACATCAGGTATCCACTTCCTGTCAGAAAATGTCTCAGGGTTTTGCCTGCCAAATGAGTTCTGTTATACTCACAGACACCATTCAAACAGTTTTAGAAACTTTAGAGTGTTTTCTATCCATATATAATAAGTATATGCATATTCTAGTTACTGGGTAGGATTAGTAACCCGATTAAATCGGGTAAATTTTTTTTATCCAGACGTGCAAATGCTGCCCCCTAGCCCTAACAGGTTAAGTCTTTACTGAAGACTTATGTCTTCAGTAGGTCCTATGATTAAGTATAGTCTGGCCCAGGAGTGTGAAGGTGAACGGAAAGGCTGGAGCAACGAACCGCCCTTGCTGTCTCTGCCTTGCCGATTCCCCTCTTTCCACTGGGATTCTCTGCCTCTAACCCTTTTACAGGGGCTGAGTCACTGGCTTACTGGTGTTCTTCCATGCCGTCCATGGGAGGGGTGCGTCACTTGAGTGGGTTGAGTCACTGACGTGGTCTTCCTGTCTGGGTTGGCGCCCCCCCTTGGGTTGTGCCGTGGCGGAGGTCGTTGTGGGCTATACTTGGCCTTGTCTTAGGACGGTAAGTAGGTGGTTGGAGACATCCCTCTAGTGGTGTGGGGGCTGTGCTTTGGCAAAGTGGGTGGGGTTATATCCTGCCTGTTTGGCCCTGTCCAGGGGTATCATCGGATGGGGCCACAGTGTCTTCTGATCCCTCCTGTCTCAGCCTCCAGTATTTATGCTGCAGTAGTTTATGTGTCGGGGGGCTAGGGTCAGTCTGTTACATCTGGAGTATTTCTCTTGTCTTATCCGGTGTCCTGTGTGAATTTAAATATGCTCTCTCTAATTCTCTCTTTCTGTCTTTCTCTCGGAGGACCTGAGCCCTAGGACCATGCCTCAGGACTACCTGGTATGATGACTCCTTGCTGTCCCCAGTCCACCTGGCCGTGCTGCTGCGCCAGTCTCAACTGTTCTGCCTGCGGCTATGGAACCCTGACCTGTTCACCGGACGTGCTTGTTGCACCCTCGACAACTACTATGATTATTATTATTTGACCATGCTGGTCATTTATGAACATTTTAACATCTTGACCATGTTCTGTTATAATATCCACCCTGCACAGCCAGAAGAGGACTGGCCACCCCTCATAGCCTGGTTCCTCTCTCGGTTTCTTCCTAGGTTTTTGGCCTTTCTAGGGAGTTTTTCCTACGGAGTTTTTCCTAGCCACCGTGCTTCTTTCACATGCATTGCTTGCTGTTTGGGGTTTTAGGCTGGGTTTCTGTACAGCACTTTGAGATATCAGCTGATGTAGGAAGGGCTATATAAATAAATTTGATTTGATTTGATTTACTAGCGAGGGAAGGTGACACTTCCTTGCTTTCGCCAAATGAAAAGACAAAAAAAATGTTGCTATAGCACCCTTGTGAATGGGATTGGGACCGGTGAGGATATCATGTTACCAAAAGGTGTCCGCTGCTCCAAAAATCACACTCCAACCATGTGCACACATGTAGATCAACGGAGTGAAGCTTTGTGTACTGTGATGTGTCGCATCAGACGAGTTCCAGTTCAGAGTAGTTGGCAAGGAGCACCCACTTACAAGAAAAGGAGTGTTGTCTACAGTAGCCTCTGTATATGATCCGCTTGGGTTTGTGGCACCCTTTGTCCTAGCAGGAAAGCAGCTCTTGCAGCAGATGTGTCATGACAAGATCGACTGGGTTGAGCCCCTTCCAGATGACCTACGTTCCCAGTGGAAATTCTGGTTCCAAGGTCTACAAAACTTGTCTTTCGTAAGGATCCAACGAGGCTACTTGCCATCAAGTTTCAAGGAAGTTCAGAGTTATGAGCTCCATCATTTCTCTGATGCTAGTACCTCAGGTTATGGAGAGTGTTCATACCTCAGAACAATCAGCACAGTAGGAGAAGTTCATTGCTCCCTAGTTATGGGGAAGTCGAGAGTCGCCCTTTCCAAGGTTACGACCATACCACAACTGGAACTTTCAGCAGCGGTGGTAGCTGTTCAAACAAGTGACATGCTCAGAAAGGAGCTAGAGATACAAGGTCTACAGGAATACTTCTGGACAGACTCGAAGGTAGTTCTTGGCTACATCAACAATGAAGCCAGAAGATTCCACATCTTTGTAGCTAACCGTATTCAACGCATTAACCTGTTGGGGATAGGGGGCAGTATTTACACGGCCGGATAAAAAACGTACCCGATTTAATATGGTTACTACTCCTGCCCAGTAACTAGAATGTGCATATAAATATTGGCTTTGGATAGAAAACACCCTAAAGTTTCTAAAACTGTTTGAATGGTGTCTTTGAGTATAACAGAACTCATATGGCAGGCAAAAACCTGAGAAGATTCTCACCAGGAAGTGGCCTGTCTGACAAGTGGTTGTTCTTCTTGCCTCTGTTTATTGAACATTTAGGATCTTTGCTGTAACGTGACACTTCCTACGGCTCCCATAGGCTCTCAGAACCCGGGAAAAAGCTGAATGACGTAATTCAATGCCCAGGCTGAAACACATTTGCTCGTTTGGCAAGTGCTCTATCAGACGGCCATTAGACGAGGCTCGTGCATGAGGGAATAGCATGCTTTTACTTTTTCTCTCGTTGAATGTAAACAGGCTTTGCCGGTCGGAATATTATCGCTTTTTTATGAGAAAAGTGGCATAAAAATTGATTTTAAACAGCGGTTGACATGCTTCGAAGTATGGTAATGGGATATTTAGAATTTTTTGGTCACGAAATGCGCAATGCTCGTAACCCTTATTTACCATTCGGATAGTGTCTTGAACGCACGAACAAAACGCCGCTGTTGGAACATAACTATGGATTATTTGGGACCAAACCAACATTTGTTATTGAAGTAGAAGTCCTGGGAGTGCATTCTGACGAAGACAGCAAAGGTAATAACATTTTTCTTATAGTAAATCTGACTTTGGTGAATGCTAAACTTGCTGGGTGTCTAAATAGCTAGCCCTGTGATGCCGGGCTATCTACTTAGAATATTGCAAAATGTGCTTTCACCGAAAAGCTATTTTAAAATCGGACATATCTAGTGCATAGAGGAGTTCTGTATCTATAATTCTTAAAATAATTGTTATGTTTTTTGTGAACGTTTATCGTGAGTAATTTAGTAAATTCACTGGAAGTGTTCGGTGGGAATGCTAGTCACATGCTAGTCACCTGCTAATGTAAAAAGCTGGTTTTTGATATAAATATGAACTTGATTGAACAGACATGCATGTATTGTATAACATAATGTCCTAAGATTGTCATCTGATGAAGATCATCAAAGGTTAGTGCTGCATTTAGCTGTGGTTTGGGTTTATGTGACATTATATGCTAGCTTGAAAAATGGGTGTCTGATTATTTCTGGCTGGGTACTCTGCTGACATAATCTAATGTTTTGCTTTCGTTGTAAAGCCTTTTTGAAATCGGACAATGTGGTTAGATTAACGAGAGTCTTGTCTTTAAAATGCTGTAAAATAGTCATATGTTTGAGAAATTGAAGTAATAGCATTTCTAAGGTATTTGAATAACGCGCCACGGGATTCAACTGGCTGTTGAGTAGGTGGGACGCAAGCGTCCCACCTAGCCCAGAGAGGTTAAGCAAAGCACAGATCCTGAACAATGGAGATATGTGTCCTCTGAAGAGAATCCTGCGGATCACACTTCCAGAGGTCTCACATCAGAACAGCTCATGGCTTCCAACTGGTTTACAGGTCCAGACTTTCTTTGGCAGGAGGAACTTCCCAATGGACAAGTCAAGGTGGGAGAGATCTCAGACAATGATCCAGAGCTGCAGAAATCCCTGGTCTATTCACAAGTTCTCCAACTGGACAAGAGTGGTGAAAGCTATTGCCAGGCTCAAGCGACGTGCCAAGGAAGCCAGAAAGAAGAGGCAGAGCTCACCATTATAAAGATGGCTCAAGAAGCAGCCTTCTCCCATGAGATACACAACCTTAGGAATCAGAAAGACATCAAGACCAAAGATAAAGCAAGCAAGTTGCATAAATTGAGTCCATTTCTGGATGAACAAGGTATACTCAGGGTGTGAGGTCACTTGGCTCATGCAACTCTTCATTCCCATGTGAAGCATCCTGCAATCCTGCCAAGAGATGGCTACTTGTCAGTGCTGCTCATCAATAACTATCATGAAAGAGTACGACACCAAGGATGTGGAATTACGACCAATGAGCTGCGATTCAACAGTATATGGCAGATCCTCCAAAGGAACGCATGGATACCACGCCTCCCTTCACATACTGCGGGATGGACTGCTTTGGACCTTTCTATGCCAAGGACGGAAGACGAGAGTTAAAGCGTTATGGGCTCCTACTCACTTGCATGGGCTCTCGAGCAGTTCACATTGAAATGTTTGATGACTTAACCACCGATGCCTTTGTCAATGCCATGCGTTCATTCATTGCCACACGTGGTAATGTTCGTCAAATCAGATGTGATCAAGGCAGCAACTACATTGGCGAAGACGTGAGTTTGTTGACGCCCTGAAAGAAATGGATCAAGAATGACTGAAGGAACTTGGATGCGAGTTTATCATGAACACCCAATTTTCAAGTCACATGGAGTGTGTTTGGGAAAGACAAATCCGCATGATACGAAGTGTCTTAACGTCCATTCTTGATCAGTCAGATGGAAGACTCAACAGCGCTTCTCTGCGTACTTTTCTCTATGAAGTCATGGCGATTATAATTTGTAGGCACCTAACTACTGAATATCTGAATGATCCATTAGGTCCAGAACCTCTCACACCAAATCACATCTTGACAATGAAGTCCACAATTATCCTACCACCACCTGGACAGTTGATCAAGGAAGATCTCTATCTCTGCAAGAGATGGCGCAGAGTACAATTCTTGGCCAACGATTTCTGGACAAGGTGGAAGAAAGAGTACCTCCTAAACCTCCAACACAGACAGAAATGGAATAAAGACAGAAGCAACGCAAGTATTAATGACATTGTCATTTTGCAAGATGGTACTGCACCACGCAACCAGTGGAAATTGGCAAAGGTTACAGAAGTGTACCCGGGACAGGATGGCCGGGTGAGAAGATTCAAGTTACTGATCAGCAACTCAACCCTGGATGAGAGAAGTAAACGCATCACCAAACCCACCTATCTGGAGAGGCCCATGCATAAGACAGTCACCCTCCTGGAAGCCGATCAAGAAAACTGCAGACCCCCTTCATAGAAATCACAAGTGATTGGTGGGAGTGTAACTGACATTCAACCTGTCAGTGGCTAAGAACTGTTGTAATGGGGATTATTATCATAGCAACACACTTTTGGAGTGAAGGCAATGCCACGCTGTGTTAGCTAGGTTTTTCGTGTCTTCGGGTGTAGTTCGTAGTTCAAAACGATTGAAAAGTGTTTGTTAGGATGGTAACGTTATAATAATTAAGGATGAAGCATGAATTCATGCTAGGAATAAGAAGTGTGAAGTTTTGGATTTCCTCCCTTCTGTAATAAGCAGCCAATGAGGTATTTTTCCTTTATTCAAGTGTTTAATCTGATACTGTTTTATCTCCAGCTAAACTGTTTTTATGTACAGTTGAAGTCGGAAGTTTACATACACCTTAGCCAAATACATTTAAACTCAGTTTTTCACAATTCCTGACATTTAATCCTAGTAAAATATTCTGTGTCTTAGGTCAATTAGGATAACCACTTTATTTTAAGAATGTGAAATGTCAGAATAATATTAGAGAGAATGATTTATTTCAGCTTTTATTTCTTTCATCACATTCCCAGTGGGTCAGAAGTTTACATACACTCAATTAGTATTTGGTAGCTGTCACGTCCTGACCAGCAGATGGAGCTGTTGTAGTAGTTTTGGGGTCAGGACGTGGCAGTCTTGTGTGTGTGAATGTTTTGTGTTGGTCTTGTGACTCCTGATCAGGAACAGCTGGGGATCGTTGTTCCTGATTGGGAGTCATATATGTAGGAGTATGTTTGTCACTTGGTTTTGTGGGTAGTTGTTTTTGCACTGCGTTTGTGAGCCTGCAAAACTGTTGGTGTCGTGAGTACTGTCTATTATTTTGTTTTTCCTGTGGATGCCCTTTCGTTTTACCATTAAAAATATGAGTATCCACAAACCTGCTGCGCCTTGGTCCTATTCTCTCCCATACGACATTTTCTGAGGAGTACGACATTTTCTGTGACAGAACTACCCACCACCAAAGGACCAAGCAGCGGACGAACGAGGAGGAAGGATGGACCTGGGAGGACAAGTTAAGGGAACCCGAGAGGCAGCCCCAATAATTTTTTTGGGGGGGCACAAGGGCTGTTTGACGGGGCAAGGATGGAGCCCCAGGCCAGCTCCCCGCACTAGCCCTGAGGTGCGTGTCTCCAGGCTGGCACATCTAGTACCAGCCCCACGCATCAGGCGTCTAGTGCGTCAGCCCAGCCTCGCCAGTCGTAAGTCACCAGAGCTGCCCGCCAGTCGTAAGTCACCAGAGCTGCCCGCCAGTCATAATTCGCCAGAGCTGCCTGCCAGTCAGGAGTCACCAGAGCTGCCCGCCAGTCAAGAGTCGCCAGAGCTGCCCGCCAGTCGTAAGTCGCCAGAGCTGCCCGCCAGTCGTGAGTCACCAGAGCCGCCCGCCAGTCAGGAGTCACCAGAGCCGCCCGCCAGTCAGGAGTCACCAGAGCCGCCCGCTAGTCAGGAGCCGCCAGAGCCGCCCGCAAGTCAGGAGCCGCCAGAGCCGCCGGCTAGTCAGGAGCCGCCAGAGTGGCCCGTCTGCCCGGAGATGCCAGAGTGGCCCGACTGCCCGGAATTGCCAGAGTAGCCCGACTGCCCGGAACTGCCAGCGTGGCCCGACTGCCCGGCACTGCCAGAGTGGCCCGACTGCCCGGAGCTGCCAGAGTGGCCCGACTGCCCGGAGCTGCCAGAGTGGCCCGACTGCCCGGAGCTGCCAGAGTGGCCCGACTGCCCGGAGCTGCCAGAGTGGCCCGACTGCCCGGAGCTGCCAGAGTGGCCCGACTGCCCGGAGCTGCCAGAGTGGCCCGACTGTCCTCCGGCCCAGCCCGAGTGGCCCGACTGTCCTCCGGCCCAGCCCGAGTGGCCCGACTGTCCTCCGGCCCAGCCCGAGTGGCCCGACTGTCCTCCGGCCCAGCCCGAGTGGCCCGACTGTCCTCCGGCCCAGCCCGAGTGGCCCGACTGTCCTCCGGCCCAGCCCGAGTGGCCCGACTGTCCTCCGGCCCAGCCCGAGTGGCCCTCCTGTCCTCCGGTCCAGCCCGAGTGGCCCGTCTGCCCGGCACAGCTATCGGCGCCACCGAAGTGGGCGATGCCGAGGGTGGAGCAAGGTCCACGTCCTGCACCTGAGCCACCTCCAGGATAGGTGGGTTGGGGAGGGAGGGTGTAGCACAGTGCCGTCGTTGACGGCAGCCACCCTCCCTTCCCTCCCTTATTGTTTAGGGGTTATTGTTTATGGGTTTTGTTGGGGATTTTGTTTGTTGGTGTTTTCTGTTGTTAGGTGCATTCCGGGGTCTGCACCTTGAGGGGGGGGGGGGGGGGGTACTGTCACGTCCTGACCAGCAGATGGAGCTGTTGTAGTAGTTTTGGGGTCAGGACGTGGCAGTCTTGTGTGTGTGAATGTTCTGTGTTGGTCTTGTGACTCCTGATCAGGAACAGCTGGGGATCGTTGTTCCTGATTGGGAGTCATATATGTAGGAGTATGTTTGTCACTTGGTTTTGTGGCTAGTTGTTTTTGCACTGCGTTTGTGAGCTTGCAAAACTGTTCGTGTCGTGAGTACTGTAAATTATTTTGTTTTTCCTGTGGATGCCCTTTCGTTTTACCATTAAAAGCATGAGTATCCACAAACCTGCTGCGCCTTGGTCCTATTCTCTCCCATACGACATTTTCTGTGAGGAGTACGACATTTTCTGTGACAGTAGCATTGCCTTTAAATTGTTTAACTTGGGTCAAACTTTTCGGGTAGCCTTCCACAAGCTTCCCACAATAAGTTGGGTGAATTTTGGCCCATTCCACCTGACAGAGATGGTGTAACTGAGTCAGGTTTGTAGGCCTCCTTGCTCGCACACACTTTTTCAGTTCTGCCCACAAATGTTCTATAGGATTGAGGTCAGGGCTTTGTGATGGCCACTCCAATACCTTGACTGTGTTGTCCTGAAGACTTATTTATCAAATAACTCTCTGTAATTATTATTACGCGATTAAACTGATTAATCATGTAACTGTAATTAACTAGGAAGTTGGGGCACCAAGGAAAATATTCAGATTGCAAAGTTATAATTTTCCTAATATAACTTTGAGATATTTTAATATCTGATCAATTAGTCTTCTAATTAATGAATTATTCTTTACCTTACGTTAGTCTCATACCAAACGTCGTAAATTGTTGGTTATCTGCACGAACCCAGTCTTCACTATGAGTCATCCATACTTCAGTTGTCTTAAATCCTTTATTTACTAACTAAGTAATTCACAGAAATGCATAAACAAACAGTAGATATCGTTACAAGGAAATGATAGGGGAATGTGTCCTAGTGGCTAAACCGACATCGCGGCTTGGTGGACAAAAGGGTAGTGGGGGTCGACTGAGATAAGACACCACAAAGTTGATAATTATAACAATTGAAATGCTAAGCCTTTGCACATGAACGCTCACTCATTCGGGAATAATTGCAATCAATATATATATTTATGCTCAGTGTGTTGTCGGGATGTCTGTTGAAAGGTTTGTTTCTGTTGGGGAGTTTGTCCGCCCTCTCTCTCTCTCTCTGTCGTGGTTAGAATGGATAGTTCAGAGTAACATTCAGCCATGTAGTTATAGGATAGATGTTTCGGCGGTTGTCGGTCTTCGCGTTCAATGATACCGAATTCCTAGGTGCAGACTAGTAATTCATATCAAAGACTTGTTCTTATTCTGTCGGTATCGATAGTCTAAGAGTTTAACCACGTGGGATGGTTAAAAGATTCAGCAATCTACTCAAACCCTTATTTCCCTCTGTGATTGAGGTACTGGTCTGGTCTTAAACCTTAGCCCTCTCGTTATCGAGGTAAGCTGGTCTAAAGTGGGAAAACCCAGGTGGGGGTTTTATTCGGAACATAGAAAAGGGCTGTTCCATGACACCGGGTCCTGCCTGTGCTCAGGGGATGGTCCTCTGATTTAGTTAAACTCCAAAGGGACTTTGTCATTAAACAGTCTAAAATCACATTACATAATTTCACAAATAGTTTCATCTTTACTCATTCATTTTATACAACAATTAGATCTAAGCCTCATAACTGAGACTGTTGTATAAACAGGATTATGGTAATGTGGCTGTATTGTCTCTCATGAGTTTCACAAAATTGTACCAAACGGACCAGTTCGTAGCTCGTTTCTTCACCGATCTTTTATACATTCTCCAGAACATGAATGTCGTTCGGTTCTCCAGTTCTGTGAGGTGGAAGAAATTACTTTGTTCTCTCTATGAAACTCACTCTCTCTCTATACTGTCTGGCCATGAGGAAGATTCTCCTCTTGGAATTTACGACCTCTCTGACCACAGCAGCCTGGGTGTAGGAGACAGAGAGAGGGGGATGGTGCAGAGGTAGGGGGATGGTGCTCGCTGTGTCCAAAGAGGGCAACGTCATGACACCTATTTTGTGAAGTGCACCAGTCCCTCCTGCAGCAAAGCACCCCCACAACATGATGCTGCCACCCCCATGCTTCACAGTTGGGATGGTGTTCTTTGGCTTGAAAGCCTCCCCCTTTTTCCTCCAAACATAACGATGGTCATTATGGCCAAACAGTTCTATTTTTGGTTCATCAGACCAGAGGACATTTCTCCAGAAAGTACGATCTTTGTCCCCATGTGCAGTTGCAAACTGTCAAAGCGGTCGATGAAAGGGGACCAAGGCGCAGCGTGTAGAGTGCTCATTCTTAATTTATTTTATGAGAACACTTAAACAAAATAACAAAACCACAGCCAACAGTTCCGTAAGGTACTCAGACAAAACGAAAAACAACTACCCACAACCCCAAAGGAAAAACAGGCTTCCAAAGTATGGCTACCTATCAGAGACAACGAAAGACACCTGCCTCTGATTGGAAACCATACCCGGCCAAAACTTGGAAAACAAAACATAGAAATAGAATACTAGAAAAACCCCACCTATAAACAGAAAACCCAAAACCACCCAACACAACCACCTGTCATGCCCTGACCGCTCTACTATGGCAAATGACTTCTTACAAGGGTCAGGACATGACAGTACCCCCCCCCCCAAAGGGGCAGACCCTGACTGCACCCAAACAAAAACCCAACAAAAACAACCCCAAACACAAAGGGAGGGAAGGGAGGGTGACAAACGTCTATGGCGGCTCATGCGCTACTCCCAGACCCTTCCACTGCCGCCGATCCTCCAGCAACGGAGGTGGCTCCGGGATCAGGGCGTAACCCCTGTTCTGCCCTCAGATCCCTCCGCTTCTGTAACCCTGACCTGTGGATCATTATCGGAGGAATCGGACTGTAGATCCTTACCGAAAGCTCTGTGCTGTAGACCACCGCCGGAGGATCTGGGCTGCAGGCCGCCACTGGAGGATCTGGGCTGCAGGCCGCCGCTGGAGGATCCGGGCTGAAGACCGCCGCTAGAGGATCCGGGCTGCAGGCCGCCGCTGGAGGATCCGGGCTGCAGGCCGCCGCTGGAGGCCCCGGGCTGAGAGGCGTCGCTGGAGGCCCCGGGCTGAGAGGCGTCGCTGGAGGCCCCGGGCTGAGAGGCGTCGCTGGAGGCTCCGGACTGGAGAGCGTCTCTGTAGGTTCTGGACTGGGGACCTTCGCTGCAGGCTCCGTGCCATGGATCATCACTACTGGTTCCGCGCCATGGATCATCACTGGAGGCTTTGTGCCATGGATCATCACTGGAGGCTTTGTGCCATGGATTAACACTACAGGTTCCGGGCCATGGATCATCACTAGAGGCTTCGTGCCATGGATTATCGCTGGAGGCTTCGGACCATTGATCATCACTGGAGGCTGCCTACGGGGAGCTGGAACCGGTCTCACCAGACTGGGGAGACGCACTGAGGACCGCGTGCTAAAAGCAGGCACCGGCCGTACTGGGCTATGGAGGCGTACTGGAAGAAGAGTGCGCGGAGCAGGCACAGGACGTACTGGGCTATGGTGGCGCACTGGAGGGAGAGTGCGCGGAGCAGGCACAGGGTACACTGGGCCTTGGAGGCGCACTGGAGGTCTGGCGCTTAGGGCTGGCACAACCCTTCCTGGCTCGATGTTGATTATAGCCCGGCAAGGGCGGAGCGCTTGTACAGGACGAACTGGGCCGTGCTGGTGAATGGGGGGTACCATGCGTAGAGCAGGTGCAGGATAACCTGGGCCGAAGAGACGCACTGGAGACCAGATACGTTGAACCGGTGCACTTCTCCCTGGCTGCCAGCCAACTCTAGCACGGCAACGGTGAGGAGCTTGCACCGAGCGCACCGGGCTGTGAGTGTGCATGGGCGACACCGTGCGCACCACCGCATAACACGGTGCTTTTACCATCACTCGCTCCCCATGGTAAGCACGGGGAGTTGGCTCAGGTCTTAACCTCGCCTTTGCCAATCTAGCCGTGTGCCCCCCCCAAAAGTTTTTGCCACTTCCTCTCGACCTCCAGTTGCTTGTCTGGCCATTCCTCCCAGTATCGCCGTTCCGCCCTTGCTGCCTCTACCTGTTCCCATGGGAGGTGATCCCTTCCGGCCTGGATCTCCTCCCACGTCCAGGATCCTTTACCATCCAGGATCTCCTCCCAGGTCCACTCCTCTGAACCATACTGCTTGGTCCTGCTCTTCCTCCTGGAGAACGCACGCTGCTTGGTCCGTTGGTGGTGGGTAGTTCTGTCACAGCGGTCGATGAAAGGGGACCAAGGCGCAGCGTGTAGAGTGCTCATTCTTACTCTATTTTATGAGAACACTTAACCTGTTAGGGCTAGGGGGCAGCATTTGCACGTCTGGATAAAAAAAATGTACCCGATTTAATCTGGTTACTAATCCTACCCAGTAACTAGAATATGCATATACTTATTATATATGGATAGAAAACACTCAAAAGTTTCTAAAACTGTTTGAATGGTGTCTGTGAGTATAACAGAACTCATTTGGCAGGCAAAACCCTGAGACATTTTCTGACAGGAAGTGGATACCTGATGTGTTGTATTACCTTTAAACCTATCCCATTGAAAAACACAGGGGCTGAGGAATATTTTGGCACTTCCTATTGCTTCCACTAGATGTCACCAGCCTTTACAAAGTGTTTTGAGTCTTCTGGAGGGAGATCTGACCGAACAAGAGCCATGGAACGATGATGTCCCATTAGACACCTGGCGCGCGAGTTCATGTTGGGTACCCTCGTTCCAATACGTTATAAAAGAGTATGCATTCGTCCACCTTGAATATTATTCATGTTCTGGTTAAAAAAGGCCCTAATGATTTATGCTATACAACGTTTGACATGTTTGAACGAACGTAAATATATTTTTTCCCCTCGTTCATGACGAGAAGTCCGGCTGGCTTAGATCATGTGCTAACAAGACGGAGATTTTTGGACATAAATGATGAGCTTTTTTGAACAAAACTACATTCGTTATGGACCTGTGATACCTGGAAGTGACATCTGATGAAGAGAATCAAAGGTAATGGATTATTTACATAGTATTTTCGATTTTAGATCTCCCCAACATGACGTCTAGTCTGTATCGCAACGCGTATTTTTCTGGGCGCAGTGCTCAGATTATTGCAAAGTGTGATTTCCCAGTAAGGTTATTTTTAAATCTGGCAAGTTGATTGCGTTCAAGAGATGTAAATCTATAATTCTTTAAATGACAATATAATATTTTACCAATGTTTTCTAATTTTAATTATTTAATTTGTGACGCTGACTTGACTGCCGGTTATTGGAGGGAAACGATTTCCTCAACATCAATGCCATAGTAAAACGCTGTTTTTGGATATAAATATGAACTTGATAGAACTAAAAATGCATGCATTGTCTAACATAATGTCCTAGGAGTGTCATCTGATGGAGATTGTAAAAGGTTAGTGCATCATTTTAGCTGGTTTTATGGTTTTGGTGACCCTGTCTTTGACTTGACAAAACATTACACACAACTCTTGTAAATGTACTGTCCTAACATACTCTAAATTTATGCTTTCGCCGTAAAACCTTTTTGAAATCGTAAAACGTGGTTAGATTAAGGAGATGTTTATCTATCAAATGGTGTAAAATAGTTGTATTTTTGAAAAATTTGAATTTTGACATTTATTTGGATTCAAATTTGCCGCTCTTGAAATGCACCTGCTGTTGATGGAGTGCACCACGGGTGGCACGCTAGCGTCCCACCTAGCCCATAGAGGTTAAAGGTTGAGACTGAGTCTGCGTCTCTCACATTGGTAGGCAGACCATTCCATAAAAATTGAGCTCTATAGGAGAAAGCCCTACCTCCAGCCGTTTGCTTAGAAATTCTAGCGACAATTAGGAGGCCTGCGTCTTATGACCGTAGCGTACGTGTAGGTATGTACGGCAAGACCAAATCGGAAAGATAGGTAGGAGCAAGCCCATGTAATGCTTTGTAGGTTAGCAGTAAAACCTTGAAATCAGCCCTTGCCTTAACAGGAAGCCAGTGTAGGGAGGCTAGCACTGGAGTAATATGATCAAACTTTTTGGTTCTAGTCAGGATTCTAGCAGCCGTATTTAGCACTAACTGAAGTTTGTTTAGTGCTTTATCCGGGTAGCCAGAAAGTAGAGCATTGCAGTAGTCCAGCCTAGAAGTAACAAAAGCATGGATTAATTTTTCTGCGTCATTTTTGGACAGAAAGTTTCTGATTTAAAATAGTTGTATGTTTGAAAAATTTGAATTTTGACATTTATTTGGATTCAAATTTGCCGCTCTTGAAATGCACCTGCTGTTGATGGAGTGCACCACGGGTGGCACGCTAGCGTCCCACCTAGCCCATAGAGGTTAAACAAAATAACAAAAACGACAGCCAACAGTTCCGTATGGTACTCAGACAAAACGGAAAACAACTACCCACAACCCCAAAGGAAAAACAGGCTGCCTAAGTATTACTTCCAATCAAAGACACCTGCCTCTGATTGGAAACCATACCCGGCCAAAACCTGGAAAACAAAACATAGAAATAGAATACTAGAAAAACCCCACCTATAAACAGGAAACCCAAAACCACCCAACACAACCACCTGTCACGCCCTGACCGCTCTACTATGGCAAATTACCTCTTACAAGGGTCAGGACGTGACACAAACCGTAGTCTGGCTTTTTTATATTTGTTTTGGAGCAGTGGCTTCTTCCTTGCTGAGCGACCTGATATGGTTCACTGTGGTTCACCCAGAGCCATATCCAGGTCTTTGGCACCCTCGACACGTTCTTCCTTGGGAATTGTTGCTATAAATTCCTTGCTGTTGGAGATAAACTTGTGGAACCGAAGTTTGCCAATGCTGCAAAGCTCCCTTGCTTTTTTCACCAGCTGGGCCACTTCAGCTTCAGACAATACGCTCGTCAACCCATCATCAACATAAAAGTTCCTTTCTATGAACTGGATAGACTCCTTGCTGAAGCTTCCTCGTCCTTCGGCAGCAAGATGTTTGAGACCATAGTTGGCGCAACCAGGAGATGAAGCTGCACCAAACAAGTAGACCTTCATACAATACACTGAGGGTTGAGACTCTAGATCTTCGTTCTGCCACCAAAGGAACCGCAGATAATCTTGGTCTTCTGCTTTCACATGAAACATGATTGCGACTGGACCCTTACGGAAACGGCAAAGGACACCCAGCAATGTGTTTGTCAACTCTGGACCGGTAAGGAGATGGTTATTCAAGGACGTCTCTCGAAACTTCGCTGAGCAGTCAAAGACAACTTGTATCTTCCCAGGCTTTTGTGGGTGATAAACCCCATGGTACGGGATGTACCAGACTGGATGGTTGTTCATTTCCTCCTTTGAGACCTTTTCAGCATCTCCACGAGCTATGGTCTCTTCCATGAAGGCTGTGTAGTGTCGTGGACGAATCACAATTAGTTGGGTAACATAGATAATTAAGATGTTTTTTTAGTATAATATGCTTATTTGAGGTACTTGTCATTAGAAAGTGTCCATTGGACTCTGGTGTCGTTTCAGTTGCATGTCTACCTTAGCTGGGGCTCAGACACTTGGGGCCCAGAGAGGGGAGAGGTCACATTTGTCGTCATGGGAATGTGTCTTTACTTATTCTTAAACCATGTGAAGGGATGGTGTGATTAATGGGGAACCAATGACTTGTCTCCACAATGTCTGTGAGCAAGTCACTCCCTCCTTTTCTTTATTGTGGGGAGGATTATGGCAGTAAATGGACCCTTGTATGTCCTCTCTTAGATCTCACACATATCCTGTGATAATATATGGCCTAGAGGCTCACTCCCCAGTGAGCCTGTCAAGGAGTGGGGTCAAGAGGGGGTTTGCTTGAGATGGGAGTATCTAGAGTTGACAATTGATATATGCCATTGGATGAAATTGTGTTTTTGTTCTATGAAGTACCAGGGAGGGACGGTTCTAGGGGGACCAGATACTGGGCTATACAATGAACCCTGTTGACATAGCAGTTACTGTCTGCTGTGTTCTATGGATATCTGTAATACAAAACTTAACCTCTGTGAACTGTTACTAAGTATCTGTGGTTTGTCAATGTACGTTGAAGGGGGTGTATCGTTGCTATAAAATATCCCTGTAGCCATTGTGTAATCACCTTCCTGGTTCATTCGAGAAAGTGCATTATTGAAGGTCAAGAACTTTTGCAAAAGTATCTTAAGTATTAAAGATGTAGTTTAACTCGGACTGGTGTGTTTGTAACTCTTCTCATTTGGTAATGCAGAACTTAGCCACCACAGTAGTCCTTGTAGTACTGCTTGTCTCTCCTTTGCCTCCTTTCTAGACACTTGAGACAGTGAACTGCACTTGTCTTATTGTTCAGTAGGTTGGATCTTTCTTCCTTAAACGGCAGCGGCATCTCGCAATGTCCATCATCCTTGCGTCCGTTGCTCGCTTTCATTTTTGTCAGGAACCGGATATCCTCTTGAGATATGAGGTCCTCTTCTGCGGCACTCTCATTGAAGTCGGATTCAAGCGTCTTGATAATGTCCAGTGCTGTGATTACCTCTCTTACGTGTATTCTACAAAAATAGTGTACTTGATTTGTGAGGTTGCAAAAGGATTGAAGACTTGGCATCACCTGTCTAACGATAACCCGATGACTCACTCCAATAGCGTCGCCATTATCGATACATGGGTTTCCATAGCCAACTATGCTCCAGCCGAGGTCTGTTCTCTGAACAAAAGGCTGACTTCCCTTACCAGGCACAATTTCTCTTGGGAGGAGAGCCTGGAAGTAGTTGTAGCTAATTAACCTGTCTGGGCAAGGTGGGACGTTTGCGTCCCACCCTAGTTAACAGCCAGTGGAATCGCGTCGCGCGAAATACAAAACCTCATAAATGCTATAACTTCAATTTTTCAAACATATGACTATTTTACACTATTTTACAGATACCCCTCTCCTGAATCGAACCACGTTGTCCGATTTCAAAAAGGCTTTACAGCAAAAGCAAAACATTAGATTATGTTAGGAGAGTACCCTGCCAAAAAAAATCACACTGCCATTTTCAAAGCAACTAGATGCATCACAAATACCCAAAACACAGCTAAATGCAGCACTAACCTTTGACAATCTTCATCAGATGACACTCCTATGACATCATGTTACACAATACATGCATTTTTTGTTCGATAAAGTTCATATTTATATATAAAAACAGCATTTTACATCGGCGCGTGACGTTCAGAAAATATTTTCCCTCAAATGCTTCCGGTGAATCAGCGCTACAATTTACAAAATTACTATTCGAAAACATTGTTAAAATGTAATATTGTCATTCAAAGAATTATAGATTAACATCTCATGAATGCAACCGCATTGCCAGATTTAAAAATAACTTTACTGGGAAATCACACTTTGCAATAAACGACGTGGTATGCTCAGAAAAATAGGCTAGGCGATACATGTTAGCGCCATCTTGGAACCATCTAAAATCAAAAATACTATTGTAAATATTTCCTTACCTTTGATTATCTTCATCAGAAGGCACTTCCAGGAATCCCAGGTCCACAACAAATGTAGTTTTGTTCAAAAAAGTTTATACTTTATGTGCCAATAGTTCCTTCTTGTTAGCGTGTTCCAAAGGCTACTCATAATGTACTGAAGCGCGCGGGACTTGTCGTCACGAATGTGCAAAAAATATATATTTACGTTCGTTCAAACATGTCAAACGTTGTATAACATAAATCTTTAGGGCCTTTTTCAACCAGAGCTTCAATAATATTCAAGGCGGACGATTGCATTGTCTTACTAAACGTTTTGGAACAAAAGGTTTCCCATGGGCGCCCGCGTCATAGTAGTAATAGCCCTCCCCCTGTGACCAACTTCCCAAGCCTCTCTTTGGGTCAGTTTCTACCATAGAAGACTCAAACCACTTTGTAAAGACTGCTGACATCTAGTGGAAGCCTTAGGAAGTGCTAAATGATTAATAAGTCCCTGTGTGTTTCAATGGCAAAGGTTTGAAGTGATTCCACACATCAGATTTCCATTTCCTGTTAGGATTTGTCTCAGGGTTTTGACTGCCATATGAGTTCTGTTATACTCACAGACACCATTCAAACAGTTTTAGAAACTTTAGAGTTTTCTATCCAAATCTACTAATTATTTGCATATTCTAGTTACTGGGCAGGAGTAGTAACCAGATTAAATCGGGTACGTTTTTTATCCGGCCGTGCAAATACTGCCCCCTATCCCCAACAAGTTAAGAGGCCTACATCACAGCTCTGTTGAGGAGCAATCTCCTCTGCAATGTGTTCAAGATGAGACCATCCTCTTGCAGTCTGTGGAGTGGGAATATGATCTCTGTTTGCAGGAATAAACTCTCTCTCGGGAGAGAGGCAGAGAGATTTTCTTCTCCAAGTGAAACCCTCTAACCTGCAAACCAGACAGCTTCTGGCAGAGCACAATGGCATTCCTTGAAGCCATTGTAGAGAGTTTCAGTTGTACTGGCTCCTTCCTTGTATTGAGAGTGTTTGTTGTCTCTTCAAGGATAAAAGTGGTCTCGCTCTGGGTGTCAAGAAGTGCATACATGAGAACTTCATGATCTGGCTCACTTGTGGTTGACACCCATACTGGAATGATTGTGGAATTGTGAGTGTTGTTAATTTCCCTTACAACTCCGTCCCCTTATCTTGTGGGGGCTCTGTCTTCCCATCCCTTGACCTTTCTTTAGTACGGTCTTGATGCAGGCAGAATGGATGCCTCCTCTGACACGTGTCACAGGTGTTCCTGTTATCACAATCTTTCGAATGATGCCCAGGCCTTAAACAGCCAAAGCACAATTTATTTTCTTGAACAAACTTCTGTCGCTCTGCGGTGGGCTTATCCAAGAATTTCCAACATTTGTGAAGACTGTGACCTGACTTCTCACAGAAGACACAACTAGTAACAGTACCTTTCTCATCAGAGTTAGTTGCTAATACCCTTGCTCCAGGGCTTTGAATCCTTGGCGTCTTAGATTTCCCATCTTCACTTGGTTTCAAAGCGTGAAGGGATGTTACAGGATTGCAAGCGATCTTGGCTTCTTTCGTGAGAAACTTTACAAACTGAGTGAAGCTAGGAAAGGTCTCAGTTATTTCTAAGATGTCTATGACCTTTCTATTCCATCCTGAAGTAGCCAATCTGGAAGTTTAGCGAGGATCTTTTGGTTTTCGTTACAGTCATTAAGCACCTTAAGGCCCTTATTCTGAGACATAGCAGCCTCACAGCTGTGAAGAAATTCTACAACTGTCCTTGGATCCTATCTTAGGCAATGCATTGAGCTTATCTCTGAAGGACTTGGCGATAAGGAATTTGTTTCCATACCTTTCTTCAAGAATGGTCCATGCAGCATGTTAGGCTGACTCTGTTCCTAAGAGAAAGTAACTTTTGATGGCCTTCTTGGCAGGCCCACCGACATATTTTCTTAAGTAGTATATCTTCTCAGTTGCTGGTATGTTTATCCTGTCTATCAGAGTCTGAAAAGAGACCTTCCAGTCAGTGAACGAGAGTGGTTCTCCGTTGAGTGTTACTAGTTCTGGTATGGGGAAGCGGCTTAAACTGATGGATTCCGCTAGTAACCTGACCATGGTCTTGGTGCCATCTTCTTGTTGTGTGCTTGTCACAACATGTTGTGGTGAGAGACTGTGAAATGAGCAACTTCTGTGCATAACTTCTTTCTCTTTCACAGATTTGCAGTTAACCTGTTAGGGCTAGGGGGCAGTATTGACACAGCCGGATAAAAAACGTACCCGATTTAATCTGGTTACTACTCCTGCCCAGTAACTAGAATATGCATATAATTATTGGCTTTGGATAGAAAACACCCTAAAGTTTCTAAAACTGTTTGAATGGTGTCTGTGAGTATAACAGAACTCATATGGCAGGCCAAAACCTGAGAAGATTCCATGCAGGAAGTGGCCTGTCTGACAAGATGTGTTTCATCTAGGCTGTTTTTATTGAAGATTTAGGATCTTTGCTGCCTCGACATCATTCAGCTTTTTCCCGGGTTCTGAGAGCCTATGAGAGCCGTAGGAAGTGTCACGTTACAGCAAAGATCCTAAGTTTTCAATAAAAAGAGTCAAGAAGCCCAAGGAATGGTCAGAGAGGGCACTTCCTGTACAGAATCTTCTCAGGTTTTTGCCTGCCATATGAGTTCTGTTATTCTCACAGACACCATTCAAACAGTTTTAGAAACTTTAGGGTGTTTTCTATCCAAAGCCAATAATTATATGCATATTCTAGTTTCTGGGCAGTAGTAATAACCAGATTAAATCGGGTACATTTTTTATCCGGCCGTGCAAATACTGCCCCGTACCCTCAACAGGTTAAAACTACACAACCCACAGATTGACTGGACCAGTGGCAGGGTTACTACATTTTGTCATTCCAATTGTCTACATTCTGTCTTTCCAGATTGTATAACCTAGCAGATTGTAGCAGATTGTATAACCTTTCACGCTCCAGATCTAAGAATACCAAGCCTGATGCCTTCTCCCATCAGTTCACCGCAGACAACACAGGTATCGAGCCAGAAACCATTATGCCATCCTCCTGCATCGTTGCTGCTGTCTCCTGGGAGATCGAGTCCCATGTTCGTCAGGCTCAGCTGAACCAGTCTGATCCAGGAAACGGTCCTTGTAAGGCTCTGTTTGTGCCAGATTCAGTTCGCTCTGAAGTTCTTCCGTGGGACCATGCTACTCACCTCACCTGTCACCCTGGCATGAACTGGACTGTTGCTTTCCTGAGGCAGCGATTTTGGTGGCCCACCATGGTGAGAGACGCTCAGGAAATCATCTCAGCCTGCTCGGTCTGTGCCCGGAACAAAACCTCCATCAAACCTACGTCCGGTCGGCTTCGCCCTCTTCCCATACCCAGTCGCCCCTGGTCACACATAGCTCAGGACTTCGTCACTGGCCTTCCTCCATCTAACGGTAACTCAGTCCAGGACCACAGGCGCCATTGTCATTGCACCTGGAGGACAGATTGGTCTGTTCTTCGTGCCTCCGCCAGGACCCAATCCCAAGCTAACCGTTGCCGTGCTTCAGCTCCAGTCTACACTCCAGGAGGTCAAAAGGATTTCCATAGCTCACACCCTAACAAGCTGGGTGTGGCACCCGTGGGGGGGGGAGTACTGTCACATCTGCTCCTGCCACACCCCCTACTGGTCATCCGGTGTCTGCTTGGCTTGACCTGCAGCCATTCCCCCAGTATACTCTCTCTCTCTCTCCCCTTCCCTTTCTGTTTGGGGGTGATTGTGTGGTTGGAGACAGGTGTTCTGTAGTCAGAGCAGATCCCTAACAGCTGCAACTCGTTCCATTATCAAGACCTCTACAGATACTCAGTTCTGCCACTTCCACTCTGCCAGATCGTAATCTCTGCTCATTTTGCCGCCTTGACTCTGGCTCCTGTTTCCTGTTCCACATCTCACCACCCTGCTACCCTGTTCTGGACTCACCACACCACCACTCCCTTGGATTCCCCTCCGGACCTGTTTACCCTGTCCCAACCCAGCACACTCCAACTTCAGCCTCCACATCTGGTTTCCTACAACTCATCCAAGCTTCCCCGGATCTGCACTCCATATCTCCCTGAGTTACAATAAATACCTTGGTTCATTCATTTCTGTTTCCTCGTCTGAGTCTGTACTTGGGTTCCCCTGTGCTGCTCCACATGACAGTCGCTCAGTTCTCTGCCCTTTTCAGTTAACCTCTCACATCTTTGTGGCTTTTGTTGTGATGTCTCATTAGCAGCCTCTGTATCATCATTCGCTGGCAGCCGTGACTCCACACCGGTCTGGGTCTCTTCCTGCTGCTCTGTTTGTTGTGATGAAGGTTTGAAGTTTGCGAGGTGTTGCTGCGGCTGCTCAACTTGACCCACCCCATCTATATCACCTTTAGTGAAACTACCTCTTTCTGACATTTAAGGTAAGGTTTGGATAAGTGAGTAGGTAATTTATACTCAGATTCACTGTCATTTAACCTCTTGAGGACCCCTTCGAGATAAAATCCTGTTAATGGGATTGGTTGGCCAACAACCAGTGAGATAGCACGGCGTGAAATTCAAAACAAAATAATCTCAAAATTAAAATTCAAGTATTATACGGCATTTTAAAGATACTCTACTCATTAATCCAATCACATTGTCCGATTTCAAAAAGGCTTTATGGTGAAAGCAAAACATTAGATTATTTTAGAATAGCACATTAGCAAAAAAAAAGCTATTTTCCAAGCACGGATAGCCGTCACAAAACCAGATATACAGCTAAAATTAAGCACTAAACTTGACAATCTTCATCAGATGACACTCCTAGGACATCATGTTAGACAATACATGCATTTTTTTGTTCGATCAAGTTCATATTTGTATCCAAAAACCCAATTTTTACATTGGCGCGTGATGTTTAGAAAATGTTTTCTCCCCATAACTCCGGTGAATAAGCACATTCATTTACAGAAGAACTCATAAACATTGACAAAATGTATAACAATTATTTAAAGAATTAGAGATAATCTACTCCTTTATGCAACCACTTTGTCAGATTTCAAAATAACTTTACGGAAAAAGCACATTGTTCAATATTCTGAGTACAGAACTTAGCCTTCAATGCTAAGCTATACAGTTAGCCTACAACCACGGCGTCGACAAATCTCTAAAAATATGTTCGAAATATTTTCTTACCTTTGCTGATCTTCGGCGGAATGCACTCGGAAGGGCACCCACTTCCACAAGAAATGTTAATTTGTTCTGCAAAGTCCATCATTTATGTCCAAATACGTCCGTTTTGTTGACCCATCCAGAACACTTTACAATGCCATGTGGCGTGGACGCAAATCCATAGACGAAATGTTCAAAAGTTCCATTACCGTTTGTTGAAACATGTCAAACGATGTTTACAATCAATCCTTTAGGGTATTTTTTTACGTAAAATTGCGATAATTTTACAACCGGGCATTCATCCCAGAAGAAAAATAAGGAACAGTGAAGTCATGTGCACGGGCGTCACGAGACACCTGTCCTCAGACTGGCCAGTGATTGACTGATTTTCTGCCCGGTAACAGGTGACGGATGAAACCAGTTCCTAAAGATTGTTGACAGCCAATGGAAGAGTTAGGAGGTGCAACGTAAATCCTATGTCACTGTACTTTTTCAAGGGATTCAAAAGAAAAACTACATTTCTAATTTCTCCCACTTCCTGATAAAATTTTTCTCAGGTTTTTACCTGCCATATAAGTTCTGTTATACTCACAGACACCATTCAAACCGTTTTAGAAACTTCAGAGTGTTTTCTATCCAAATCTATCTTTCTGGGCCAGAGTAGTAACCTGTTTAAATTGGGTACATTTTTCATCCGGCCGTGAAAATACTGCCCCCTAGCCCAGACAGGTTAAACCTTGGTATGTGGTATAAACATGTATAATGCTTGTAACAAAAGCTTGAACAAACACTTTAACAAACAATTACACTATTAACTTACAGGTGAAAATATAATGAATAAGTGTACGCTAACCCTTAATGTTTTGTAACTATATATATTTTTTAATAAGTATCAAATAATATTTTTCCAGTAATACACATACCGGTGATATATTACGTTAGAAAGAGCAGATGCATAATAACAGCAAGTCTTGATGAAATACACAACTATCTCCAGCCCTTACGAATTGTAAACTTAAAGTATCTTATTAGGAGTTCACAAGGCTAGGACCACCTTCAAACACCTTGACTTGAACTTACCTGTTAGCCTTGACCTTATGCTGCTTCATGACGCATCTTTATGTGGAGATTTCCTTAGGTTGCAGGTAGGTGCAAAACTCTTATCTGGCAGATGACAGGGCCTAACAGGACTTGAGAATCTTGTAGACATTTTACAGCTGGATGAGATTCTTCTTTCTCTCTTGCTTGTGAAGAGCAGTGAGTTCTCACTGTAGCTCCCTCCAGTAACCACGAGCACAACAGTTCCTTGATTTTAACTGGCGGCTTTATTCTGTACTTTTAGTCAGAAGTATCACCTTCCGTGAGAACTATAAAGTAAATGAAAATACAGTTAAGCACACTCTTACAACTTTCTTGTCTTATGAGTGACTTACTAGCTTGATATAACTTTTACATACATAAAAACAGTTTACCCGGAGATATAACAGTATCAGATTAAACACTTGAATAAAGGAAAAATACCTCATTGGCTGCTTATTACAGAAAGGAGGAAATCCCAAACTTCACACTTCTTATTCCTGCTATGAATTCATGCTTCATCCTTAATTATTATAACGTTACCATCCTAACATACACGTTTCAACCGTTACGAACTACACCCGAAGATATAAAAAACCTAGCTAGCACAGCGTGGGATTGCCTTCACTCCAAAAGTGTGTTGCTACGATAATAATCCCCGTTACAACAGTTCATAGCCACGTAGTTCTGCTTGTCTTACCATTTCCCCCGCATAGCAAACACGTAAACAATTCAAACAAAAACAATGACATAGACTGACAGGTTAATTGTCAGTTACACACATGAAAGAAGCTACTATGGTACCTGAGCTAACAGTGAGCATGTTATTCATACGTGCCCTGTATGGGAGAACATGGGACTCGATCTCCCAGGAGACAGCAGCAACGACGCAGGAGATGGCATAATCGTTTCTGGCTTGGTACCTGTGTTGTCTGCGGTGAACTCCTTTTGGAAAATCTGACCACGACTCCATTTTGTTGCTCCCAGCCTATAGACAGAAACTAAAACAGGAAACGCCTGTGCTCAGGTCTGTTCAACGCTGGTCAGACCAATCAGATTCCACGCTTCAAGATTGCTTTGATCACGTGGACTAGGATATGTTCCGCATAGCGTCGGACAATAACATTGATGAATACGCTGATTTGGTGAGCGAGTTTATTAGCAAGTGCATCGGTGATGTTGTACCCACAGCGACTATTAAAACCTTCCCCAACCAGAAACTGTGGATTGATGGCAGCATTTACGCAAAACTGAAAGCGCGAACCACTGTTTTTAATCAGGGCAAGGTGACCGGAAACATGACCGAATACAAACAGTGTAGCTATTCCCTCCGCAAGGCAATCAAACAAGCTAAGCGTCAGTATAGAGACAAAGTAGAGTCGCAATTCAACGGCTCAGACACGAGAGGTATGTGGCAGGGTCTGCAGTCAATCACAGACTACAAAAAGAAAACCAGCCCCGTCGTGGACCACAATGTCTTGCTCACAGACAAACTAAACATCTTCTTTGCTCGCATTGAGGACAATAGAGTGCCACCGACACGACCCGCTACCAAAACCTGCGGACACTCCTTCACTGCAGCCAACGTGAGTAAAATGTTTAAACATGTTAACCCTCACAAGGCTGCCGGCCCCGACGACATCCCTAGCCGCGTCCTCAGAGCATGTGCAGACCAGCTGGCTGCTGTGTTTTCGGACATATTCAATCAATCCTTTTCCCAGTCTGCTGTTCCCACACGCTTCAAGAGGGCCACAATTGTTCCTGTTACCAAGAAAGCTAAGGTAACTGATCTAAATTACTATCGCCCCGTAGCACTCACTTCCGTCATCATGAAGTGCTTTGAGAGACTAGTCAAGGACCATATCACCTCCACCCTACCTGAGACCCTAGACCCACTCCAATTTGCTTACCGCCCCAATAGGTCCACAGACAACGCAATCATACTGCACACTGCCCTAACCCATCTGGACAAGAGGAATACCTATGTGAGAATGCTGTTCATCGACTACAGCTCAGCATTTAACACCATAGTACCCTCCAAACTCGTCATTAAGCTCGAGACCCTGGGTCTCGACCCCGCCCTGTGCAACTGGGTCCTGGACTTCCTGCCGGGCCGACCCCCAGGTGGTGAGGGTAGGAAACAACATCTCCAGCCCGCTGATCCTCAACACTGGGGCCCCACAAGAGTGCGTTCTCAGCCCTCTCCTGTACTCCCTGTTCACCCATGACTGCGTGGCCCTGCACGCCTCCAACTCAATCATCAAGTTTGCAGACGACACCACAGTGGTAGGCTTGATTACCAACAACGACGAGACGGCCTACAGGGAGGAGGTGAGGGCCCTCGGAGTGTGGTGTCAGGAAAATAATCTCACACTCAATGTCAACAAAACAAAGGAGATGATCATGGACTTCAGGAAACAGCAGAGGGAGCAGCCCCCTATCCACATCGACGGGACAGTAGTGGAGAAGTTGGAAAGTTTTAAATTCCTCGGCGTACACATCACGGACAAACTGAAATGGTCCACCCACACAGACAGCATGGTGAAGAAGGCGCAGCAGTGCCTCTTCAACCTCAGGAGGCTGAAGAAATTCGGCTTGTCACCAAAAACACTCACAAACTTTTACAGATGCACAATTGAGAGCATCCTGTCGGGCAGTAGCATCCTATCGCCTGGTACGGCAACTGCTCCACCCACAACCGTAAGGCTCTCCAGAGGGTAGTGAGGTCTGCGCAACGCGTCACCGGGGGCAAACTACCTGCCCTCCAGGACACCTACAGAATGTAGCAAATTTACATTTTTACAGAGACACTGGTATGGTGTTGGATAAAATGAACATGAGGTTAAAAAATGGTAAAGTACCCCATTAATGTGTATCTCACACATGTGTATCTCACACATTAATGGGGTACCCCATTAATATGTATCTCACACATCAGTTACAGTCAATCCTGAGCCATTCTATATGTATCCTGTCCAACAGGCAAAAATCACCTCTTGGTTTTTCTTCTTCAGTTAGCAGTAGCATGATGCTGCTGTTGGCCTGTCCAAATGGGTTCTTTGCAATACACCAGTATGCCCCCTGGTGTCTCTCCTTGAAAGGATAATAATAGAAGAATCCAAAATGTTTTAGGCAATAACAACACTGTCCTGGTACCCATTGTTAAACTTAGTGACTCATATGCTCTAGTAGCTCAGTAGCTCAGTAGTATAACACTGGTGGTTAGACAGTTTGAGTAGTTTGAGACATGGCCTATCAGGACCTGAACATCATGGCATGCAGATGTTATAATGTACTAATAGGATTTTCCATTAAAGCACCAATGTGTCGCCAGTGATTATGTTAATGTCATCTTTAGTGTTAGTTTGGGGGAACTTGTGAAGAGCAGAATCAACAAGCTCTGCATCAACAAGACAGTTGCTTTCTGAGGTGTGAAGCGTGGAAGATGTTAACCCATGTTCACAGTTAGTCATTGTTATGTAAATGCTAGCTGAAAAGTACCAGTGACTATGCCTTGGCCGCAAGTCAGAGCAGATCCACTGAGGCCATGGCCCTGTTAGACATGGAAGCCGGGCCATGGAGGTGGAAACAAAAATGTCTGAGCCTTTTTGGTAAGTCCTTAGTGTAAATTCGCCATAATAATATAATATTAGTATAATAATAACAGTATATTATTCTTATATAATAATATATCAATAGTATATTACCTATTGTCTGCCTGCTTGATCACTACTGTCCACTGGACTGTAAGTGAGCTGCAGGGATGTGGATAATCTGGCTGATGTTGTGGCTGCTACTGCCTTCCCACTGCCACCATATCTGTGGCCTGGGACTCCCATCTGCAGTACAGTGGAGAGTCAATGAGGATCCCATAGTCATGCACAGGGAGCCCTATATTACAGCCCCATAGTGGTTCCGCACAGTCACAGTGCTGGGTCCATCTGTAAGAGAATGGCATAGACTAAAATGTTATATTGAGTTTTGATGCTCCTTTCAGCATGATATCAGTACTGTACATCAATCTGAACTTAGATTGTTACTACTTGAAACTGTTTCTGGGATCGAGTGTGGCCAGAGCAGATGAGAAACCACACAGGTGCACTCAATGGCCTGGTTCACTGCCACAGGGATGGACCTGAGTGGGCTGTTCAGAGAGAAGGTTCTGTCTGTACTGCTGTTTATGCTGGTGGCGACATTGTCTGGTGGTACATGGTGATGACCACAGGACCAGAGAATATGTATGTCTCCGGGGTAGAACCCGGAGGTGGTGCAGACAAGTTCCCCTCTCACTCCCGGAACTATGCGATCTTATATGAACAGTGGTGTTCAACAGTGGTGTCCACTTTGATATGAGAACAAAACAGAAACACGTCTGATTAAAAGACATGCCATTAGGCTTATTTCTCTTCTCTATATTGGTAAAATTGTTACTGTATGTACCATTTTTATTTACAGTAGGGGGAAACCTTGGTTCCGTTTCCTTGAATTCTGGTTGTCCTGTCAGGGTTTGGCATTTCCACATGCCAATAATACACCTGGTTGTGCTTGGGTCAGAGGCTCTCAATGGTATGGGAGTTTGTACAGACTAGCCAGTACATCAGGAGACGTGGAGGAGGCCGTAGGAGGGCAACAACCCAGCAGCAGGACCGCTACCTCCGCCTTTGTGCAAGGAGGAGCAGGAGGAGCACTGCCAGAGCCCTGCAAAATGACCTCCAGCAGGCCACAAATGTGCATGTGTCTGCTCAAACGGTCAGAAACAGACTCCATGAGGGTGGTATGAGGGCCCGACGTCCACAGGTGGGGGTTGTGCTTACAGCCCAACATCGTGCAGGACGTTTGGCATTTGCCAGAGAACACCAAGATTGGCAAATTCGCCACTGGCGCCCTGTGCTCTTCACAGATGAAAGCAGGTTCACACTGAGCACATGTGACAGTCTGGAGACGCCATGGAGAACGTTCTGCTGCCTGCAACATCCTCCAGCATGACCGGTTTGGCGGTGAGTCAGTCATGGTGTGGGGTGGCATTTCTTCGGGGGACCGCACAGCCCTCCATGTGCTCGCCAGAGGTAGCCTGACTGCCATTAGGTACCGAGATGAGATCCTCAGACCCCTTGTGAGACCATATGCTGGTGCGGTTGGCCCTGGGTTCCTCCTAATGCAATGACAATGCTAGACCTCATGTGGCTGGAGAGTGTCAGCAGTTCCTGCAAGAGGAAGGCATTGATGCTATGGACTGGCCCACCCGTTCCCCAGACCTGAATCCAATTGAGCACATCTGGGACATCATGTCTCGCTCCATCCACCAATGCCACGTTGCACCACAGATTGTCCAGGAGTTGGTGGATGCTTTAGTCCAGGTCTGGGAGGAGATCCCTCAGGAGACCATCCGCCACCTCTTCAGGAGCATGCCCAGGCGTTGTAGGGAGGTCATACAGGCACGTGGAGGCCACACACACTACTGAGCCTCATTTTGACTTGTTTTAAGGACATTACATCAAAGTTGGATCAGCCTGTAGTGTGGTTTTCCACTTTAATTTTGAGTGTGACTCCAAATCCAGACCTCCATGGGTTGATAAATTGGATTTCCATTGATTATTTTTGTGTGATTTTGTTGTCAGCACATTCAACTTTGTAAACAAAAAAGTATTTAATAAGATTATTTCATTCCTTCAGATCTAGGATGTGTTATTTTAGTGTTCCCTTTATTTTTTTGAGCAGTGTATATTAATTCACTTTAAGGATCTACCTGAAGGGTATGAAATAGCATACTATTATTTTAAAAACGGACCTTTACTTAGTCTAGGCAGATAGAGGCAGAAGAGAACAAAAGGGCACGACCATGTCTCAATCATGGTGTCTGTGTAAGCAATAAGGCCCGAGGAGGCCTATATCTCAGCCTATGCTACCCTCCAGTCCCTAGACTTCCTGGCGCTGACGGAAACATGGATCACCACAGATAACACTGCTACTCCTACTGCTCTCTCCTCGTCTGACTACGTGTTCTCGCATACCCCTAGAGCATCGAGCCAGCGGGGTGGTGGCACTGGAATCCTCATCTCTCCCAAGTGGACATTCTCTCTTTCTCCCCTGACCCATCTGTCTATCTCCTCATTTGAATTCCATGCTGTCACAGTTACCAGCCCTTTCAAGCTTAACATCCTTATCATTTATCGCCCTCCAGGTTCCCTTGGAGAGTTCATCAATGAGCTTGACGCCTTGATAAGTTCCTTTCCTGAGGATGGCTCACCTCTCACAGTTCTGGGTGACTTTAACCTCCCCACGTCTACCTTCGACTCATTCCTCTCTGCCTCCTTCTTTCCACTCCTCTCCTCTTTCGACCTCACCCTCTCACCTTCCCCCCCTACTCACAAGGCAGGCAATACGCTTGACCTCATCTTTACTAGATGCTGTTCTTCCACTAATCTCATTGCAACTCCCCTCCAAGTCTCCGACCACTACCTTGTATCCTTTTCCCTCTCGCTCTCATCCAACACTTCTCACTCTCCCCCTACTCGGATGGTATTGCGCCGTCCCAACCTTCGCTCTCTCTCTCCCGCTACTCTCTCCTCTTCCATCCTATCATCTCTTCCCTCTGCTCAAACCTTCTCCAACCTATCTCCCGATTCTGCCTCCTCAACCCTCCTCTCCTCCCTCTCTGCATCCTTTGATTTCCTCTGTCCCCTATCCTCCAGGCCGGCTCGGTCCTCCCCTCCTGCTCCGTGGCTCGACGACTCACTGCGAGCTCACAGAACAGGGCTCCGGGCAGCCGAGCGGAAATGGAGGAAAACTCGCCTCCCTGCGGACCTGGCATCCTTTCACTCCCTCCTCTCTACATTTTCCTCTTCTGTCTCTGCTGCTAAAGCCACTTTCTACCACTCTAAACTCCAAGCATCTGCCTCTAACCCTAGGAAGCTCTTTGCTACCTTCTCCTCCCTCCTTAATCCTCCTCCCCCTCCCCCCCCCCCCCCTCCTCCCTCTCTGCGGATGACTTCGTCAACCATTTTGAAAAGAAGGTTGACGACATCCGATCCTCGTTTGCTAAGTCAAACGACACTGCTGGTCCTGCTCACACTGCCCTACCCTGTGCTTTGACCTCTTTCTCCCCTCTCTCTCCAGATGAACTCTCGCGTCTTGTGACGGCCGGCCGCCCAACAACCTGCCCACTTGACCCTATCCCCTCCTCTCTTCTCCAGACCATTTCCGGAGACCTTCTCCCCTACCTCACCTCGCTCATCAACGCATCCTTGACCGCTGGCTACGTCCCTTCCGTCTTCAAGAGAGCGAGAGTTGCACCCCTTCTGAAAAAACCTACACTCGATCCCTCCGATGTCAACAACTACAGGCCAGTATCCCTTCTTTCCTTTCTCTCCAAAACTCTTGAACGCGCCGTGCTTGGCCAGCTCTCTTGCTATCTCTCTCAGAATGACCTTCTTGATCCTAATCAGTCAGGTTTCAAGACTGGGCATTCAACTGAGACTGCTCTTCTCTGTGTCACGGAGGCTCTCCGCACTGCTAAAGCTAACTCTCTCTCCTCTGCTCTCATCCTTCTAGACCTATCTGCTGCCTTTGATACCGTGAACCATCAGATCCTCCTCTCCACCCTCTCCGAGCTGGGCATCTCCGGCACCGCGCACGCTTGGATTGCGTCCTACCTGACAGGTCGCTCCTACCAGGTGGCGTGGCGAGAATCTGTCTCCGCACCACGTGCTCTCACCACTGGTGTCCCCCAGGGCTCTGTTCTTGGCCCACTCCTATTCTCGCTATACACCAAGTCACTTGGCTCTGTCATATCCTCACATGGTCTCTCATATCATTGCTATGCAGACGACACACAATTAATCTTCTCCTTTCCCCCTTCTGACAACCAGGTGGCGAATCGCATCTCTGCATGTCTGGCAGACATATCAGTGTGGATGACGGATCACCACCTCAAGCTGAACCTCGGCAAGACGGAGCTGCTCTTCCTCCCGGGGAAGGACTGCCCGTTCCATGATCTCGCCATCACGGTTGACAACTCCCTTGTGTCCTCCTCCCAGAGTGCTAAGAGCCTTGGCGTGACCCTGGACAACACCCTGTCGTTCTCCACCAACATCAAGGCGGTGACCCGATCCTGTAGGTTCATGCTCTACAACATTCGCAGAGTACGACCCTGCCTCACACAGGAAGCGGCGCAGGTCCTAATCCAGGCACTTGTCATCTCCCGTCTGGATTACTGCAACTCGCTGTTGGCTGGGCTCCCTGCCTGTGCCATTAAACCCCTACAACTCATCCAGAACGCCGCAGCCCGTCTGGTGTTCAACCTTCCCAAGTTCTCTCACGTCACCCCGCTCCTCCGCTCTCTCCACTGGCTTCCAGTCGAAGCTCGCATCCGCTACAAGACCATGGTGCTTGCCTACGGAGCTGTGAGGGGAACGGCACCTCCGTACCTTCAGGCTCTGATCAGGCCCTACACCCAAACAAGGGCACTCCGTTCATCCACCTCTGGCCTGCTCGCCTCCCTACCTCTGAGGAAGCACAGTTCCCGCTCAGCCCAGTCAAAACTGTTCGCTGCTCTGGCACCCCAATGGTGGAACAAGCTCCCTCACGACGCCAGGACAGCGGAGTCAATCACCACCTTCCGGAGACACCTGAAACCCCACCTCTTCAAGGAATACCTGGGATAGGATAAAGTAATCCTTCTAACCCCCCCCTTAAAAGATTTAGATGCACTATTGTAAAGTGGTTGTTCCACTGGATATTATAGGTGAATGCACCAATTTGTAAGTCGCTCTGGATAAGAGCGTCTGCTAAATGACTAAAATGTAAATGTAAATGTATATGGCCAATATACCAAGGCCAAGGGATGTTCTTATGCACGACGCAATGCGGAGTGACTGGACACAGCCCTGAGCCATGATATATTGGCCATATACCACACCTCCTTGGGCCTTATTGCTATTATAAACTGGTCACCAATGTAATTAGAGCAGTAAAAATAAGTGTTTTGTCATACCCGTGGTATACGGTCTGATATACCATGGCTGTCAGCCAATCAACATTCAGGGCTTGAATCACCCAGTTTATAATAACAAACATTTTTACATTTACATTTTAGTCATTTATCCAGAGCGACTTACAGTAGTGAATGCATACATTTCATACATTTCTCCCCGTACTGGTCCCCCGTGGGAATTGAACCCACAACCCTGGCATTGCAAACACAATGCTCTACCAACTGAGCCACACGGGACCAAACATCACCTGTTGAATGTGTTCCTTCTTTCTACCCTTCCTTCGCTTTTTCTTTTGGTTGGCTAACTTGTCAACAGATGAAGGTAGTTCACAGACACCACTGTAAAATAAACAAAAAACGATTGGGTCATAAAGAGGAAATATATATTTGTGTTTTATGATTTCCAAAGCAAATTGATATTCAATGTTTGCGTGTTGAAAATATATTTTTGTCGAGATAGGCCTAAGTGACACTCGTCAAGAAGGAAGTGAAGTAATGATACAGCCACAGACCAGACCCCATTGGTTCCTTCAGTTTCATGTGATTCTTGACATTGCTATTGTCCTAAAAAACTTGAGAGAGTTGTAAGGGGGACCTTGCATAAAGAAAGTACAGTATGTGGAGACTATTAGTTAAATGATTTATTGAGCATTAATTTAAACATCATAGGTACAGTAAATGAGACTGACAGACAATAGACCTACAGCAAGATGGACAAGATTTTCCTCACCACACATTTGTGATTTTAATAGCATATAGGACACCAATAACGTCTACATGCCTAATAAAGCAGCTCCATGAGAAAAACTCTCTTTTCATGACCACACTATTTAATTCTGAGAAAAAGATACCTCAGTTGACTTATGACCTATTTTGACCTTAATTCCACCCATGCAGAAAACCAGACATTCAAGTCAGAGAGACCTGATCAACTGCATTCACTGGAGAGATTGTGTGCTGTATAGTAACTCTCTTCTTGTACTAAGTCTACATGTCACATCATTCTCTGTTTCACAACATTATTCATTTATTTTAACAGGCCTGTGCACAGACATTTCAAGGGGCAGGTGTTCAAAATGAAAAAAGGGCACCCCCCCTTGAAAAAAACAACAAAAGGTTTAGCATATGCCTATTTATTTCTGCAACACACTCACTCATCACAAATTGTAACCAAGCTAGTTACATTGTCTCCTAAAGACATGATTGACATCGGGAAAAGATCTAGAGAGTGGGGTATCAGCTAACCATTGATGTTGATGAATGATGTACAGAAGGAGATGAAGAATTGTGGCCTGTTATGGAAAACCATCCCCAAACAGGCTGAAGATTGGCAGCAGTGGCGCTCTCTCGTGGAAGGCTTAGGTTTCACATAACAATTAAGAGGATTAAGTAAGTAAGTTAATGGATCAGGGGATGTCCTTGTCTTTGAAAAGTGCTGATCTGTATTGCCAAAGAAGTCTAATTTTGTTTTATCAGTCCACACCCCCAGGATTTAGGCTTGTTTTTGGGAAGTTCAGTCAGGCTTTCTTGTGTCTCTTTCAGCACTGGGGTCTTCCTATGTTTACCAATGACCAAATTAAGCATTCAAAGAAAATAACACCCTTCCTAGAATCAAACACGGAGAAGGGTCCAATAATTCTGTGGGGTTGCTTGGCTGCCTTTGGTACTGGGGGCTTTGAATGTGTGCAAGTGTTTTGGAGTGCAATGTTCAACCCAGTGTTAAAAAACTGTGTCCATTGAAGGTTGTGGGTTGTCCAGCCAGACAACAACCCCAAATGCATCAAAAAGCACCCAATGGTTCAAAAGGAATTGTGGGGACTGTTCTGGAGTGGCCAGTGATGAGTCCAGATCTAAAAACCTATGGCGAGATCTGAAAACTGCAGTTGGTGGAAGACACCCCTCAAACACTGAAGAATTGGAGCAGTGTGCAATTGAAGAGTGGGCCAAATTGCCATTAGCCGCTGGATTGGACACGTTGGCTGGAGTAGCTGCTAGGTTGGCCAGGGTAGCAGCTGGATTGGCCAATTTGGCAGGGGTAGCCGTTTAACCGGCTACCATCCACCTACCTTCCTGGGTTTCGGTGTCATGAAATATACACGGGGTCCAGAATTATTGGCTCCCTTGATAAAGATGAGCAAAAATAAATAACTAATACAAATACTAAGCTATATTGTACGCTCAAATAATTCATACATCTTAATTTATACTAATACAATTGCTCAGAGAAAGAGATATATTGGATCCCTGGTTTTCAATACTCCAGCACCCTCCCCTTGCGATGATAACAACACAGCCTTTTTCTAAAATGTTTTATGAGATTGAATAACACATTGGGAGGGATCTTAGACGATTCATGCAGAATCTTTCTAGATCCTTGATATCCTTTCTGTCCTCTGCAATTCAAACCACTTGTTTTCAATTTGGAGACTGAGATTTTGTGGTCAATTAACCATTTCTTTGTGGATTTTGATGTGTGCTTGGGGTTATTGTCTTGCGGGAAGAGTCACTTTCAGCCAAGTTTCAGCCTTGTTGGCAGAGGCAACCAGGTTTTTGGCTTAAATGTCCTGGTACTTTATAAAGTTTATTATGCTGTTGACCTTAACAAGGGTCCCAGGACCAGTGGAAGCAAAACAGGCCCTTAACATCAAAGATCCACCACCATATTTTACAGTGGAGACAAGGTATTTTTACACATATGCATTGTTCTTTTGAAGGCCAAACCCACACTGCTGGTGTGTGTGGCCAAGGACCTCTATTTTTGTGTCATACATCACGCCAGTGAGAGAAGACACAGGGGCTAGAATTGCACTCCCAGTGCATGTGCGTTATGTGCTTTGAGTGCAAATCTAGCCCCTGTGTCATCTGTTAGAAAGACACTGCAAGCCGGTGATTCACTGTTAACACTGTATTGCTAAGGTAGCCAGAAGAGTATTAAGATGTAAAGTAGTATCTGTATGTGACCGCTGACTCCGGTGTTGAGCTGGAATCTAAAGGTAGCAGGGAATTATTCATAGCTAGCTTATCTAGCTAGCTAAAATCTCACATTGGTTGAAGAATTGCTCTGACTTCAAAAGCATTTGAACACAATCATGTCGGACTTCCAACTTCCTTATTGGGAATTTTCCCACTTCCAACTAGAACATGAATGTCCAGTAACACTGAGGTGGTTGCAATACACACAGGTTTAAAAGGTTATTAATTACAATTCTATTAAACAATCTTAGTTACATGCGAACTATATACTGTATATCTATACTGAACAATAATATAAATGCAACATGCAACAATTTCTATGATTTTACTGAGTTACAGTTCATATAAGGAAATCAGTCATTTGTAATGAATTCATTAGGCCCTAATCTATGGATTTCACGACTGAGCCAGCCACTGGGGAGCCAGGCCCAGGCAATCCGAATGAGTTTTTACCCCAAAAAGGGCTTTATTGCAGACAGAAATACTCCTCAGTTTTATCAGCTCTCCGGGTGGCTGATCGCAGACGATCCCGCAGGTGAAGAAGCCAGATGTGAAGGTTCTGGGCTGGTGTGGTTACACGTGGACTGCGGTTGAGAGGCCGGTTGGTCGTACTGACCTATTCTCTAAAATGGCCTTGGTAGGAAAATTAACATTCAATTCTCTGATGGACATCTCTGCAGTCAGCATGCGAATTGCACGCTCCCTCAAAACTTGAGACATCTGTGGCATTGTGTTGTGTAACAAAACTGCACATTTTAGAGTGTCCCTTTACTGTCCCCAGCACAAGATGCACCGGTGTAACGCTGTTTAATCAGCTTCAAGTTATGCCACAACTGTCAGGTGGTTGGATTATCTTGGCAAAGGAGAAATGCTCACTAACATGGATGTAGATGCTGCGGAGTTGAGCAGTCGTTAACAAACTTAACTCTTCAAAGTTATCCTATTATTACCTTAATAAAAACGTTGAAACAATATTCTAACATCGGCTGATAAATTGTTAAGTACTTACCTTCCCAAAGAGCCATGGACCTCCGGCCGAGAGGCAAGAAGGTTGACCAAAACATAGTTGAATCCCAAGATAATAATAACTCCACAGCTAGCAAGATTAGCATTAGCCCTGATAACTCAGATGGCAGTGCCTCACTGTTCCTCTCAGCAGCCTCTTCTGAGTCTTCTGGCATGCTTGCTACTCTCCTCTGGGAGATTCAAGATGGTAACAAAGAAATTGACAAGAAATTGGTTGAACATTCTTCCATTGACGGCCTGAAATCCTCCCTGAATGCCCTCCTTTTGAGAACAACTGAGGCTGACTTGTGATTTAGCCCGGTTGAAGATACCATCAACTGACATGACCAGGTTATCAAACAGCTGCAGAAAGACAATGCCTATCTCTCAAACAAGTTGGACTAGATGGAGAACCAGAGCAGATGTAGCAATAAGCGTGTGGTGGGATTGAAGGAGGACAGCGAGGGCCATGATCCCGTCCTTTTCTTCACTCAATGGATCCCTGATGTTCTGGGCATGGCCAACTTTACAAAGCCATTGGAAATCGAACGTGCCCACAGAACCTTAACCCCGAAACCCACACCAGATGAGCCCCCACAGGATGTCCTGATCAGGTTCCTCTGTTTCCAGGACAGGGAAAGATACTGGGGTTTGGTGGCATGTCTGGTGGGGTAAGTGTGTGTGTCAGGGCTGTGTGTAAGTTGACTATGCAAACAATTTGGGATTTTCAAGACAATGTTTCTTACAAAAATAAGAAGTGATGCAGTCAGTCTCTCCTAAACTCTTACTTAAATCAGCCCTCTGATTACAACAATGAGCAAGTCATGCAGCTCTGTTCTGGGCCAGCTGCAGCTTAACTAGGTCTTTCCTTGCAGCACTCGACCACACGACTGGACAATAATCAAGATAAGACAAAACTAGATTCTGCAGGATTTGCTTTTTGGAGTGTGGTGTCAACAAAGCAGAGCATCTCTTTATTACAGACATACCCCTCCCCATCTTTAAAACCATTGAATCTATATGTTTTGACCATGACAGTTTACAATCTAAGGTAACATTTGGAATTTGGATCTGTTTACCGCTACAAATAATTTGAACATTTTCAACTAACTGTTATTTTTCCTGTGGTGAGTTCTATTACATTTACAGAAGAGTATGTTTTGGTTTTGACAATATCCTTTGGGCAAAGCAAATTAGTAGGCCTAGGCCCACTGCTTTTTCCCCCATTTATGTTTCTCTTCTTCTCCTGAAAAGAGACTCAAGCAGCCCTATTTGTTGACAGTAAAATGTTCAGCCATAAAGGTCTATTCACAACATTTGTTTTCAATATAGAGAGCTCGTAGGTTTTGGTTTTAGTTCATTCCAAAATGTAGCTAGTAAGAGCAAAATGGAAAGCCAGCAACAACTTGTCTCTACAAGTGTTTTCATGTTTTATTGTTGGGGATTGTGGTTTTAGTCTGACAATCAGGGTGGGTGGGGTTCATGTTTTTTCTTCTTCTATGTTTAATGTCAATTCCTTCCTAAAGAGACACATATAGTGCATTTGGAAAGTATTTAGACCCCTTGACATTTTCCACATTTTGGAACGTTACCGCCTTATTCTAAAATTTAATTTAAAAAAATGTCCCTCATCAATCTACACACAATACCTCATAATGACTAAGCGAAAACAGGTAAAACAATTTCAGGTCGGAGTGTCGCTGCACAGCTATTTTCAGGTCTCTTCAGAGATGTTCAATCAAGTTCAGGTCCGGCCTCTGGCTAGGCCACTTAAGGAGATTCAGAGACTTGTCCCAAAGCTCTCCTGCGCTGTCTTGGCTGTGTGCTTAGGGTCATTGTTCTGTTGGAAGGTGAACCTACGCCCCAGTCTGAAGTCCTGAGCGCTCTGGAGCAGGTTTTCATTAAGGATCTCTCTGTACTTTCTCCATTTATCTTTCCCTCGATCCTGATTAGTCTCCCAGTCTCTGCCCCTGAAAACCTCCCCACAGCATGATGCTGCCACCACCATGCTCACCTTAGGGATGGTGCCAGGTATCCTCCAGACGTGACGCTTGGCATTCAGGCCAAAGAGTTCAATCTTGGTTTCATCAGACCAGAGAATCTTGTTTCTCATGGTTTAATCAATTTTAGAATAAGGCTGTTATGTAACAAAATGTTGAAAAAGTTAAGGGGTCTGAATACTTTCCGAATGCACTGTACAGTAGGTCACTTCAGTGTCCAAACTAAAGTTGAAACATTAACTGACTATTTACATATGAGTGATTACCATTGGGTTATATATTTGAAACCGAACCCATGCTTAATCCACTAAAATATGTCACATTCAACATTAAAGGCCGTAACAGCCCGGTTGAGAGGAAAAATAGTCTATACATACCTTAAGAAATTAAAGGGTGACATTGTGTTCTTGCGAGAAACACATCTTACAGCCAGTGAACACAAGAAATTAAAGCAGGAATGGGTGGGAAAACTTTTTCCGTTGTCTTTGAACTCCAATGCAAGAGGAACTGCAATTTTGATAAATAGACACAACTCCTTTTTTATCAGCAACACCATATGTGATCCCTCGGGCAGGTTTGTTTTTTGGTGCAGGGGCATATGTATTCGGAGTCTTGGACCGTATTGAATATGTATGCTCCTAACTCCAATGTCTGTACAGTATGTTTCTTCATAATATCTTCCTTCAGGTTGCTCAAGCACCATCAGTATGGCTATTGGCTGTTTAGATACAGTTCTTGATAGGTCCTCTGATAAACTCTCCCCTCTTACCAAAGCCGCCAAGCTCACCATGTCATTCATGAAGGATCTCAATTTACTAGATGTCTGGAAACAGATGCACCCACAGGATAGGGACTACTCTTTTTATTCACTCCCACACAACACACACACATAGATAACTTTTTGTTATCAACCCAACTGTTTCATTGAGTGTTAGATACCGATTATCTCCCAAGATTGCTTAGTGACCATTCTCCTCTGGTATTATCAACCTCCATCCCTACCAAGGTAAATGGAGCATATAGACGGAGACTAAATTCTACTCTCCTGAAGCAACCTGAATTTTTACTTTTACTACTTACTTTGACAAACAAACCCTCTGCTCCTGACAGTTTCATTCTTTGAGATGCATTGAAAGCCGATCTGAATCATTAGGCTTTTCAATCATGAAATCATTTCCTATACTAAAAGGTTGAAGAGAAAACACGGTGCTGAACTGAATGTCCTTGAATCTGAAATCGTTGAGCTAAAGAAAACCTACTAGAGGCTTTCTATCAAGCTGAGAGGGCCATTACTAGATCAAAACAGTGTTGCTACAAACTTGGAGAGAAAGCACACAAAGTATTGGCATGGCAACTGAAAGCAGAGGAAAGTAAGAGGACAATTAATGCTATCGAAACTCTTACTTATGAGATATCTTTCGACCGTACTGTAATTAATGATGCTTTTAAGAAATACTATGAGGACCTCTATACTTCCCAATCAAGCAATGATCTATCAGAGATCGACTCTTTTCTCTCCACTCTCAACCTCCCATGCCTGTCAGAGGAAGACAGAGCACCTGAGTGAACAATTCTCAGTCCCTGAATTGTGGGAGGCCATTAAATCCTTACCTTCTAATAAATCTCCTGAGAAGGATGGCTTCCCCCCAGAGTTCTATAAATAATTTAAGGAGCTTTTGGTACCCTACCTTATGGAGGTACTTCAAAAAGCTGGGGAGGACAACTTCTTTCCAGAGTCTCTCTCAAAAGCTGTGATTACAGTAATTCAGAAGAAAGGGGAAAACCTGCTAAAGTGCGCCTCCTATAGACCACTCTCTCTCCTTAATACAGACTGTAAACAGATCACCAAGATGCTATCAAAAAGACTGGAGTCATTGCTCCCTCTGCTGGTCAACCCAGATCAGACCTGCTTGATAACTAATAGATTGTCCTCCAATAATCTTAAAAGGTTCTTTGATATAATTCACCTTGCTAACAAAAATAAATGACCTACTTTCACAGTCTCCCTTGATGCTGAAAAGGCCTTTGATAGGGTCGAATGGCCATATCTCTTTGAAGTTTTGGAAAAGTTTGATTAAGACACCGTATTTGTAAACTTGACAAAATCACTCTACAAATGTCCTAAAGCTAGGATTGCTACCAATGGGATTACTTACTCCTCTTTCCCTCTCTATAGGGGGAACAGACCGCATTGCCATATTAGCCCCCACTTCTTAGCCCTTGTCATCAAACCGTTGGCTGAGGCCATTAGAACGTGCCCTGTCATACATGGCTTTCAGGTGGGCCCCCATACTCCTAAATTATCACGTTTGCAGATGACCTTATCTTATTTCTAATAAACCCAGAATATTCCCTCTCTCACTTACAGCATTATAGTTATTTCTCTTGATATGAGGTCAATTTTGATAAAAGCGGGATCTTATCATTGTCTGTCTTTGGCCATCATACCATCAAGCATACGTTTCCTTTTAGATGGTTGACTATGGGCTTCACAGATTTGGGCATAATGGTGGATGGTAACCTGAAGAACCTTTATAAACTCAATCTGTCCGGTTTGTTGCAAAAGGTAGAGGGTGACCTGTGTAAATGGATGGACTTGCCTGTCACTTTACTGGGTAGAGTTGGTCAAGTGGGCCTAAACCTCCCCAATTTGAGAATGTATTACTGGGCTGCACAGCCTAGATTTCTGGTTCAGAGGTTTGACAATGGTCCTTCCCACTCATGGTTGAACATTGAAAAGTTTGAGGTACATGAGGAAACTGGGGCAGATTTGTTATACAAATGGGACATCTATAAAATCTATAAAAACTATCACAGACAACCCTTTAACTATACATTCAGTCCTGACATGGTGCAAACTGCATGAGCTGTTCAGACGAGAGGGATTTATTTTCCGTAAAACCCCTCTATGGAACAATAGATTGATTCCTATGTTTTTCCAGAATAGTAACTTTAGACCATGGTCTGATAAGGGTATCACTCTTCTGGAAAAATTGATATGAGGAGGGAATGCTGATGTCCGTTGAACAGCTGAAAGAGAAATACCACTTGTCTAACAAGGGCTTCCTTAGTTACCTTCAACTACGACATTTTATTAGGGTGAATCTCAAGGGCCAATAGAACCTTCCTAAGATGTCACCTATTGAACAACTCTGCCATGCAGACCAACCACTATTCAAGACCATTTCCCATGTTTATGATGCTCTTATGTCAGGATTACCACTGCCTGAGTTAGATGGGAAAAATATTTAGGTATTAATCTTGATGAGGAACTATGGAGTGACCTACAGTAAAAAAAATGTACCTCTATTTAACTAGGCAAGTCAGTTAAAAACATATTCTTATTTACAATGACAGCCTAGGAACAGTGGATTAACTGCCTTGTTCAGGGGCAGAACAACAGCTTCTTACCTTGTCAGCTCGGGGATTTGAACTAGCAACCTTTCAGTTACTGGCCCAACACTCTAATCACTAGGCTCCCTGCCGTATGCAGGGATGGTGTTACATCCACATGGCAGCAGCTACTCTTCCTGGGGTCCAGCAAAATTAAGGCAGTTTATACCAATTTAAAAACATTACAATACATTCACAGATTTCACAACACACTGTGTTCCCTTAGGCCCCTACTCCACCACATCCACATATCTACAGTACAAAATCCATGTGTACGTGTGTGTATAGTGCGTATGTAATCGTGTGTGTATAGATGTGTCTTTGCCTATGTTTGTGTTGCTTCACAGTCCCCGCTGTTCCATAAGGTGTTTTTTAATCTGTTTTTTCAAACAAATTTTACTGCTTGCATCAGTTACTTGATGTGAACAGAGTTCCATGTAGGCATGGCTCTATGTAGTACTGTGCGCCTCTCATAGTCTGTTCTTGACTTGGGGATTGTGAAGAGACCTTTTGTGGCATGTCTTGTGGGGCATGCATGGGTGTCTGAGCTGTGTGCCAGTAGTTCAAACAGACAGCTCGGTGCATTCAACATGTCAATACTTCTCATAAATAAGTAGTGATGAAGTCAATCTCTCCTCCACTTTGAGCCAGGAGAGATTGACATGCATATTATTAATATTAGCTATCTGTGTACAGCCAAGGGTCAGTCGTGCTGCCCTTTTCTGAGCCAATTGCAATTTTCCTAAGTCCTTTTTTGTGGCACCTGACCACACGAACAGTAGTCCAGGTGTGACAAAACTAGGGCCTGTAGGACCTGCCTTGTTGATAGTGCTGTTGAGAAGGTAGAGCAGCACTTTATTATGGACATACTTCTCCCCATCGTAGCTACTGTTGTATCAATATGTTTTGACCATGACAGTTTACAGTCCAGGGTGACTCCAAGCAGTTTAAAATTACAATGCTTGTCTTTCATAATTTGGTGAAATATACTTGTATGTGTAGTGTCAGCGTTTGTTGCTGGCATGTCATGCCTAAATTTGCTAATCTTGCCAATGAAAAAATCATTAAAGTAGTTGGAAATATCAGTTGGTTTTGTGATGAATGAGCCATCTGATGTGACTCAGATGAAGGAACATTCCTCCATTCCACTTGGCAGTTTTCAAAACTACACAGTTTCTGGCAAGGAGTATGCAATACCATATCCTCAATTCATGGGGCTGCATTCCCTGTAGACCCGGAGGTCTGTCTACTGGGTAACTTTACTAATTCCAATCTTAGGCAAAGACACACTATAAAGCTAACAGAAATGTTGCTAGCGATTTTAAAGAAATGTATTGCCTTGAAATGAAATCAGATACCCCCTGCCAATTGCCATGTGGCTATCTGAAGTAAATAGTTGTATCCCACTGGAGAAAATGACTTACAGCTTGAGGAATACAGAATTTACCTTTATTGATTAAATGGGGAATCTCCTCTCATATCATATTGATTGCATCTCTGTATAATCCTCATGTAATGTTTCACACTTAATGTATAATATGTAGCCTACTGCAGGTGATCATATCATGCAATGTCTCTTAATATTAAAAAAATATGTATTTAAATTTTTTGGGCCGCCATACACCACACTCATACAATACTCACAGTCAATAAACACATCTGTTGGATTCTGTTAATAATGGTTTGGGTTGGTGGGAAGAGAGCTCATGAGTGCAGGTGGGAGGCATTTAAAGGGATAGCCCTGCCTTTTTCTAGGTGGTTTTGATTTGGTTGATGGTGTTGACTGAGGTGTGTGGTTACCAATAAGGGGCAAGCTGGTCCATGGTGGGGAGGAAGTGTGGATTTTGAACAAGCTGTTATAATTATAAATTATTACACTTGGCCATGGCCTAGCTAGCTTGCTGGCAGTAGCCTTGGTAGCAGATTTAATGGAAAAATCAAGATTATAATGTGCATAAGTAATTGTCAGCTACAGAGAAATGTATAACAAACACTGAACAATGCGGACTATTTTAATGGCCACCATATCCTCCTCCCTGAGTGTGACATGCTTGCTGACTTTGAAAACTGTATGAAGGTCCATTGCACTAGCCTCGCGAGCCAGCCTGATCTTGTGTGCTAACATGAATGGTTTGTGGTAGTGAAACATTTATGTAAGTTCACGAGATCAGGCTGGCTCGCGAGGCTACACTGTACAGGCTTACAATATACAGGTATGGCAAAATGACACAATGAACCTAAATGTCCTGTTTCTCGTCTTTCATTTTACCACCCAGAGACGGATAACCAATGATAATAATTCTACCTGAAAATACGATAAATGAAGACAACTGAGACTTAGCTGCTTTTGAATGGCTTCTTTGTATGAGGAAGATAGTTCACAACCCCTTTTGTTGTAGCGCTCCGAATGTCTCCCCCTAGTGGTAGAGGTAAATATACAGCGCATTCGGAAAGTATTCAGATGTCACCAATGGATGCTACTAGCCCACACACAGCTAACTAGCTAGCTCTTCCACATTGGCTACACAAAGACTTTAATTCAAGAGATGTAGACCAGTCCAGGCTACAACACATGAAAATATATAAATATTTCTAGTAGCCTATATGGCTGTGTGCAGGGTTGGGGAGTAACAGATTACATGTAATCCATTACATGTAAGGGATTACAAAAACAACTGTAATCCGTTACGTTACCAGCTGAAATATTGCATTCAGATTACAGATACTTTTGAAAAACTAGATGATTACTTTGAGGATTACATTTAAATTCAGAAAGGATGTTTGCAAAAAAAATCTTTGACTTCTCCGTTTTCTCAATGACATTCAAATGATCATGAATATATGTATATATGTGACGACACACCAAATGTGTTTGATGGATCGCTGGAAAATACCAGGAATAGGCTTTTGTAGGCTACAGTCCAAGATATGTCTTCCAATGGTACGACTGCTGTCGGTATCCAAAGATTATTCAACTTGAATAAACGCTTGAGGTCAGGATGACAGCAGTGGTGTAGTCTATATGGATATAATTTATTATTGATATCTACATAGCGCATTGACGTGAATCACACTGCTGCTCTCCCATTTAGTTATTTGCACATTACGGATTGTGGTTGTTGTGGATGGCTGCTCACAAATCGAAATGTGTATTTGAACCCAATAATGGTTGAATTCAAGAAGTTTAAGCTGCCTATCAATCATTGTTTTTGAAACCTGTGAACATAGAGTGAAAAATGCGCTCTTGCAGTAGCTGCATAGTGCGGATCCAAGACTATGGAATAAAAGTGTGGCTTTTATTGCTCAATCTAATTCATGCTGATAAAAAAGAATCCATAGTTCTAATGGACTCATGCTCAAACTTGCACACTTTTGATAGACTTAAAAGGTGCAATCTCCAATTGCTACATCAATTTTTGGACTTATAAATTATATATATATATATATATATATATATATATATATATATTCCATATTTCCAAGTTCTATTCTTGAAGACCAAGGGCTATAACATTTATTGGAATGTCTGGAATTCTGATAGACTTTGGTTTATAATGTAAAGATATAATTTAATCGTATTATTCAAAATCAAATCAAATTGTATTGGTCACATACACATGGTCTGCAAATGTTAATGCGAGTGTAGCGAAATGCTTGTGCTTCTAGTTCCGACAGTGCAGTAATATCTAACAAGTAATCTAACAATTCTGGCAACAACTACCTAATACACACAAATCTAAAGGGATGGAATAAGAATATATACATATAAATATATGGATGAGCGATGACCGAGCGGCATAGGCAAGATGCAAGAGATAGCATAAAATATAGTATAGACATATGAGATGAGTATGTAAGATACGTAAACATTATTAAAGTGGCATTATTAAAGTGACTAGTGATCCATTTATTAAAGTGGCCAATGATTTCGAGTCTGTATGTAGTCAGCAGAACTTAAAACTTTACACCTTCTCCACTGCTGTCCCGTCGATGTAGACAGGGGGATGCTCCCTCTGCTGTTTCCTACTATATTATTTATAGTAAAATGCGATGGGTTAGAAGAAGCCTACACAACCAACCCATAAAGTAAAATGATACATCCATATATGGCTAGCTATGTAAACTTTAACATTGATTTATCCTGCAATAGATGTCGTTCAATTGGTAACATACATTTTTGTCTTCAATGCCTCTTAAGGGGAAAGTAATCTAAAACTAATGGAATGTAATCAGATTATGTTACTGAGTTTGGGTAATCCAAAAGTTACGTTACTGATTACAATTTTGGCCAGGTAACTAGTAATTGTAGTGGATTACATTTAGAAAGTAACCTACCCAACCCTGGCTGTGTGTGAAAGTTAATGCAGCCCTTGTATTCTGATCATGGAATTCCAAATGCACCAGCGTGTCTACACTTTTTTTATGTGCCAGTGAGCATTCTGGAAACCGTGGCAAAGGTAATATTACGATGACTCAAGAACTTATTGCAGTAGCTAACTAGTGTTGCTAGCCAGCAAGGCTGCTATAAAAGCTAAATGCAATGGATTAGCAGAACCATCTACATCCTTTAACCCCCAAAAAATGTGTTCTTCAAAAATTAGCTGGCTAGCATTTTTGAGGCCATGCAAACACTTTCCTCACGTTAGGACGTATGTCTTTAACTCATGGAAAGGCGCCTCTCGCTCCCAAAACACAGGTGGGCGGAATGGTGATGACGTCAGCCACTGTATATGCTTTTAGTAGCCAATATTTTGGTAGCTACTATGTAATTTAAAAGCGAACTCTGTGCTCAGATGTCTCAGCGCACGTAACTGTCATGGGTAGATAGGGTCTCTGAATCTCGTTGACCGTGTGGCTAGTGTTTGCCCTGAGATTGGAAGGTTGGGGGTTCAATCCCCAGTCGAGAAATACCAATGACTTCCTCTCTGCTTGGCTACTGCCAGAGAGTTTTTGTAAAGAAAATTGAGATTGAGACAAAGGTTTTGGAGATAATTGTCCATTGGCCTTTGTGTGCATGCAACTCATCCAAAAAAGTTTACAATAGTTCAACTTTTGACAGACAATGGTGAATATGTATCCATTTTCATGAGTCTCTGTATTGCCACAGACTAATGCCCTGCAACAAGCTAGCATCCTGTCTAGGGTGTGTAATTGTACAACAAGCTGCCTCATACTACAGAAACAGGAGATCCTGCCCTATGGGCCATACTGGTGTAACAGTGTAGGTTCTGTCCCTCTCTTCGCCCCAACCTGGGCTCGAACCAGGGACCCTTGCACACATCAACAACTGACACCCACGAAGCATTGTTACCCATCGCGCCACAAAAGCCGCGGCCCTTGCAACGCAAGGGGAACAACCACTTCAGGTCTCAGAGCGAGTGACGTCACTGATTGAAACGCTATTAGCGCGCACCACCGCTAACTAACTAGCCATTTAACATCGGTTACACTCACCCCCCTTTTGACCTCCTCCTTTTCCGCAGCAACCAATGATCCGGGTCAACAGCATCAATGTAACTGTGTAGGTTCCGTCCCTCTCTTCGCCCCAACCTGGGCTCGAACCAGGGACCCTTGCACAAATCAACAACTGACACCCCACAAAGCATCGTTACCCATCGCGCCACAAAAGCTGCGGCCCTTGCAACGCAAGGGGAAACCCTACTTCAAGTCTCAGAGCGAGTGACGTCACCAATTGAAACGCTATTAGCACGCACCACCGCTAACTAACTAGCCATTTCACATCGGTTACACTGGCTTGGACAAGGTTTAGTTAGGCCATGCAAATGTAATCCAAAAAAAATTATCAGAAAAAGTTTTACTGGAAAAATGTCACGATTTTAGCAAAAATAATGATACACAACTTCCTATGGTTGAACTATGCCTCTTTTAGCCTCCCGAAAGGCTAACATCTCTTGATTCGGTCGCTAGATGTTGAACTAAGGTTGCTACAGTATTTAAACAAAAGGGTCAACTATTTTATTTTTTATTTGCTCGCTTGCCTCACTTCCAAAAAATTTAATCTGGGTCCCATTTATTTGTATATCCCATAGGCTAGCATTGAAATGGCCTGTGACCTAAAAAAAAAAATTAAGGATGGATTTTCCTCAGATTTTCACCTACCATATCAGTTCTGTTATAATCACAGACATTATTTTAACAGTTTTAGAAACTTCAGAGTGTTTTCTATCCAATGCTACCAATTATATGCATATCCTAGCTTCTGGGCCTGAGTAACAGGCAGTTTACTTTGGGCACGTCAGTCATCCGAACTTTAGAACACTGCCCCCTAGCCTTAAGAGGTTTTAATAAAATATGTATGGCCCTACATACTTTATTGCCAAAATCAAATCAAATTTTATTTGTCACTTGCGCTGAATACAACAGGTGTAAACTTTACCATGAAATACTTGCTTATGAGCCATTCCAAACAATACAGTGTAAAATAATAATAATAATAATAAGTAACAAGAGGAATAAAATACATATAATACACATAATAAATAATTTAACTATATACAGGGAGTACCAATACCAGATCAATGTGCAGAGGTACGAGCTATTTGAGGTAGATATGTACGTAAAGGCAGGGTAAAGTGACAAGGCATTAGGAAAGATAATAAGAGTAAGAATACAGAACAGTAGCAGCAGCATATGATGAGTGTGAAAGTGTGTGCGCCTATGTCTGTGTTGTGTTGGTATGCGTGTGTGTGTGCGTATGCAGTGTATGTGAATGTGTGTGGGTTTTCTGTGAGTGTTAATGTAGTGTGTGTGAGTGAGTGGGTATATACAGTACAGTGCTGCGAGTATTTGCCCCTTCATGATTAACTCTATTTTTGCATATTTTGGACACTGAATGTTATCGGATCTTCAATCAAACCTAATATTAGATAAAGGGAACCTGAGTGAACAAATAACACAACATATTGATACTTATTTAATTTGTATAATTAACAATGTTATGCAACACTGAATGCCCCTGTGTGAAAAAGTTATTGCCCCCTTACACTCAATAACTGGTTTTGTATTTGTGGCTCAGTTGGTAGAGCATGGTGTTTGCAACGCCAACATGGTGTGTGCAACGCCAGGGTTGTGGGTTCGATTCCCACGGGGGGCCAGTACAAAAAAAAAATGTATGAAATGTATGTATTCACTACTGTAAGTCGCTCTGGATAAGAGCGTCTGCTAAATGACTAAAATGTAAAATGTAATGTAAATGTATTTGTATTGGTGGTGGCTGCATCATGTTATGGGTATGCTTGGCATCGGCATGGACTAGGGATTTTTTAGGATAAAAAGAAACAGAATAGAGCAAAACAAAGGCAAAATCCTAGAGGAAAACCTGGTTCAGTATGCTTTCCAAAACACACGGAGAGATAAATTCACCTTTTAGCAGGACAATAACCTAAAACACAAGGCCAAATATACACTGGAGTTGCTTACCAAGACAAAATGGAATGTTCCGAGCGGCCTTAGTTACAGTTTTGACTTAAATTGGCTTGAAAATCAAGACTTGAAAATGGCTGTCTAGCAATGATCAACAACCAATTTGACAGAGCTTGAAGACATTTTAAAAGAATAATTAGAAAATATCGTACAATCCAGGTGTGTAAAGCTCAGAGACCTGCCCAGAAAGATTCACAGCTGTAATCGCTGCCAAAGGTCATTCTAACATGTATTGGCTCGGGGTCGAATACTTATCTAATCAAGATATAGTGTTTTATTTTTCATTACTTTTTTACAAATTATAGAATTTTTCATCCACTTAGACATTACAGAGTATTTTGTGTAGATCGTTGACACTTTTTTTTTTTATAATTGAATCCATGTTAATACCATCTTGTAACACACCAAAATGTGTAAAAAGTAAATGGGTGTGAATTATTTCTGAAAGCACTGCATGGAGAATTCATGTCTGAAAAGGAAACTTTGACTTTTTTCATTAAATTAATGATCGTAATTAAACATGTGACTTGAAGGGCTTATCCCATGAAACATAATAGCTGCCTGTACTGTCAATTTTTATGTGCCGTTATTCATGCTTATACGGTGTACATTTAATTTACATTCTGATTACATCTGCATTTAAAAGTATGACCTTCTGTGCATTTTTTTTATCGCTCAACAGTACCTGGTTATGCTGTGTAACTGTACATGTCCTGAACATTATGAAGACGTTATATTAATCTTGCTGTCTCAGAACAATACACAACTGTAATGTTCTCTCTGTGTGGTTGATTCGGGCTGTCGCTCAAACTATCGTCCAATCACGACCAGCCTTACATGATAAGGATATGTTCACTCTGCATGTACAGTACTGTGTGTTGCAAAAACTGTTCTGATCAAAGAAGCACACTAAGAGAGGGTGAATGAGGTGGACAACGGCTCAGTTGGAGCACCACCATTTACTTACTTAGCTTGCTTTACATTCTGGGTGGCCTGTTGCGGGTGAGTGCTGGCATACGTTTACTGTTACACTTTATTTTCCAAACACTCCGATCCCTACAGTAACGCAACACCCAGGAAGCTAATATTAAGTAGTCCCACACGACTGAGACACAGGCATGGCTTTCTGCTTAATACAGTCATCAGTTTCTCTCCAGTCACATCTTTTCAGTGACCTATTTCAAAAACGTTGCAAGAACAAAGTTTGTTTAAAATATGTGTGCTGTAAGGCCAGAATCGGAATAGTTTATGATGAAATGGCTAGGCCAGTACTGGCTATGAACATCATAGCCTACTGCACAAGGCTACGCAAGAATACTTTGCGAACGGGGGAGGGTAGATTAGACACGAGTATACATTTGTCCGAGGAAAACGAAAGTACTGCGACCTAATGTAAATTATAATTTATCTTATTTCGATAGAATTCTAGAATTGTCATTGTTAGTTTGGTGATTTCGGATCGTTGTGTTGCGCCTCGCGCTGACTGTAGCGTTTATCCGGTGAAGTGTTCCTATTTGTGTTATTGTACAGCCAGTGCCGAACTGTTATGTGTCAATAAGTTTTAAGAAGGACGCTGGCGGGGATGAGAGGGCCCTTGTATTCGAGCTGGGTATTTGAGGTATGTTTTAATATGTATATGCCGTCATGACAGAGAACTTGTTGGTATTTTATCCGTTATAAATATCCCTGTCGTTTTCCCCAAAATGACTCAGTCATCCAGTGTGAGATCTGTGCTGGTTATCGCTGCTCTGGAAGTGGTCAGTGTGGTGCTTTTTTGTTTTTCGTGAATTATTGTATGTATACTAGGGGCTTTCATTTATAAACTTGTTGTTTTAATCGTGAATTCCATTCATCGAAGGCGTTTGGTGTACATTTTAAGTCACTGTTCTGTAAAAAAAAAAAAACGACTATGCAAAAAGCCCGAGACAACATGTACGACATGGCTAAGCTGGAGCACTTCCCCCATGAAATGCACGGCTACATTGTTACTATGCGAATGATGGCAGTGTCCGAATGCGTGAAAACCATCAAATGAGTGAAGTTTGCTTACAATTCCATGGATGCTTGTCACTTAGTGGCTCGTGGGCTTCTGGACCCATTGCATGTTTTGCATAATGACACGTTCAGCGGACGGACTGGAACAATTCGCGTTTGAGAGCTAGCAAGCTAACAAGCTACTTTTATTCCTAGTAACTGGTAGGACATGGAGACCATGCACATCAAACGGTTTGCCGCAATTTTCTGGACGGAAAATCCCTAGTTTAAGTAATGGAAGGTGACGATTTGTACATGTGGAATACCTTTTTCAATGAATGCATATGAGTTTGACAGGAGTGATATTTTCACCAAAGCAAGATGGACTCTCATTCGCTTGTCTGTCATGTCAGACCCTAGATCGACATTTGGCACGAATATGCACATTTGAGCTTAATATAAAGAACGTTGGGCTAGATCAACAAAACATTATTAATCAATTAGTATAAACTGATATTCATAGAATGTTTACCGTGGGTACACTTTTATTGATTCCGTGACAGCCTAATCGGGTTTGCAGGCAGCACCGGGTTTACCTGAAAACAACCGCTGCAATACTGTAGTATATCATCTCTACTGATCTATATCTACCATATATTGCGTATTTTATTGTGTACTGAACGTTAATTACTCCATAGTTGTCAACGTTTCTGGAAGTGCATTTATGTCCGATAGGCTGCACGAATTTAAGATCGACACTACTTCATCAACAACAAATAATGTCCCACCATAGTTTGAAGCTTTATCACATATCGAAGACTTGACTATACACACGTTTTAAGTTATTGTTACAGTGATGAGTAATTCGCATGTTTACTATGCCTGCTGAAGAATACAACTAGAACGCTAGCCTCTGTGGTTGTTTGGTGCATTAACCAAGCATTGCAAATGAATCGCTTGACTGAGAGAAGTGTCTTGTATTTTATAGGTCATCATCATCGCATGAAAAAGCCTGACTGACAGATTCATCTTCATCTTTCAGATACAGCATTTCCATAGTCTGTGCCTAAGTAAGTATGCCTGCAATCCATCCCATATTTTCAAAGTCAAGGATTATTCTCATTTCTTTGACCAGTTTTTGTTATTAATGGCCCATGGCATCCACTCATTGATATGCCGTGAAGCCCCATGTTATTATATCCTTACATTAACAAGCCTAGCTCTCATGATACATACATTACATAATTGATTGCCATACCTGATTTGATAGCAACTAGCAAAAGCACAGTAACCATTTCTATGGTTGTATGTAGATATTTGTATCAGTGACAAAGATATACCCTTTTAATTAAAATGATTAGGATACGTTTCAAAATGAATAACTTTATTTGAGTGATTCCTAGTTGCATAACCTGTGCACACTAGCTAGCTGTTTCACCAACGGGGAAACTGTGACTCGGTGTCAGGTGTGTATGCACGCTATGCATGCCTTCCCCATAGCACACCCTTCATAGAGCTCTGAGTTTTTCTTGACAAAGTTAAAGATGGTACATGTCACATTTCCACCTGCAAATAGAGACAAATGTCAATTACAGTATAATGGGGATAATATTGCACATTAAGACAATTTTGTCTGACTTACTAGCGCTCTATAAATCATTTTTGTTAATAGCAAATGTCATTTATTTGTTTATTTTATGGCCATGTTACACCACTCGCATAACGGTTCATGATGTCCGAGAAATTAATCAAGGTGCTATCAAAGACCTGAGGGGTATACTACGACGCTAGCTAAATCTATGCAGGATTTTCTAAAGTTAGCCAGCTTTAGTTAGCTTCACATTCCCCTCAGGCTTCATCCATTTTAGGGAGGTGAATATTGATCCTGTACCTTCTGCTAACTCAAGCCAGGCTTGTAACTGTGTGCATGTCACAGGTGGATATCTCAGCGAACAACGAACTCTTCATTGAGTCAATGCTGAAACACCAATCCATTACATTTTTTGTCGAAATCAATGTGAAAGAAAAGTTATCCTGCAATTTCAGACTATGGTGTGAATTAGGATATTAGAAGTGCTTTCTTTTTCATTACTACTATCGTTGTTTTTTGTGTGAATTTATTTTCCACTCAAATCGCTAAAATAGTTGAAGTCATATGAAAGTTTTACTGCATGTGAAGATTCAAATGCATCCTGTCATTACTAAATGTATAGTGTGATAGGTATTTGAACATTACAATGTTTAACACAAGAACATTTGATTAATAAAATATGTAAGGGCGGTGAGAAAATACAGTATAAAAAAAGGATTTCCATGTACCGTGCATTTGGAAAGTATTCAGACCACTTCACTTTCTCCACATTTTGTTATGTTAGACACTACATTTTAGAATATAAAACATTTCTCATCAATCTACACACAATACCCCATATTTGTAAGGCGAAAACATGTTTTTAGAAATGTTTGCAAATGTATTAAAGAGAAAAAAAAGTATTCAGACCCTTTGCTATGAGACTTGAAATTGAGCTCAGGTGCATCCTGTTTCCATTGATCATCCTTGAGATGTTTCTACAACTTGATTGGAGTCCACCTGTGGTAAATTCAATTGATTGGACATGCTTTGGAAAGTCACACACCTGTCTATATAAGGTCCCACAGTTGACCGTGCATGTCAGAGCAAAAACCAAGCCATGAGGTTGAAGGAATTGTCCATAGAGCTCCAAGACAGGATTGTGTCAAGGCACAGATCTGGGGAAGGGTACCAACAAATGTCTGCAGCATTGAAGGTCCTCAAGAACACAGTGGCCTCCATCATTCTTAAATGGAAGAAGTTTGGAACCCCCAAGACATTTCCTAGAGCTGGCTGCCCAGCCAAACTGAGCAATCGGGGGAGAAGGGCCTTGGTCAGGGAGGTGACCAAAAACCCGATGGTCACTCTGACATAGCACCTGAGTTCCTCTGTGAAGATAGGAGAACTTTCCAGAAGGACAACCATCTCTGCAGCACTCCATCAATCAGGACTTTGTGGCCAGACGAAAGACACTCCTCAGTAAAAGGCACATGACAGCCCGCTTGAAGTTTGCAAAAGGCACCTAAAGGACTCTCAGACCATGACAAACAAGATTCTCTGGTCTGATGAAACCAAGATTGAACACTTAGGCCTGAATGCCAAGCGTCACATCGGGAGGAAAGCTGGCACCATCCCCATCATGAAGCATGGTGGTGGCAGCATCATGCTGTGGGGATGTTTTTCAGTGGCAGGGACTGGGAGACTAGTCAGGATCGAGGGAAAGATGAACGGAGAAAAGTACTGAGAGATCCTTGATGGTAACCTGCTCAGGACCTCAGACTGGGGAAAGATAGCTTCGGAACAAGTCTCAATGTCCTTGAGTGGCCCAGCCAGAGCCCGGACTTGAACCTGAACATCTCTGGAGAGACCTGTAAATAGCTGTGCAGCGACCCTCCCCATCCAACCTGTCAGCTTGAGAAGAATGGGAGAAGCCTGTAGCGCCATACCCAAGAAGACTCAAGGCTGCAAAAGGTGCTTCAACAAAGTACTGAGCAAAGGGTCTGAATACTTATGTTAATTTGATATTAATGTGATATTTCTGTTTTATATTCAATACATTTGCAAACAAAAAAAATAAATGTTTTTGCTTCATTACGGGGGTATTGTGTGTAGATTGAGGGGGGGGGGGAAACAATTAAATCAATTCTAGAATATGGCTGTAACATAGCAGAATGTGGAAAAAGGGAAGGGGTCTGAATACTTTCCGAAAGCACTTTATCTTTCAAATTTTGGAATTTTCTCAAACCATTACTGGCCATAATATCGACAATTGGGGGATGCAAAAAGCCACCCTCCAGTTCATAAGGCATGCCATTTTGATTCCCAGTTAAATTGTTTTTCAGTTCTGTGCCAAATAGAAATTATGTGAGCAATAATAGAACCAAACCATAGTTTACATTGTTTATGGAATATAGTGAAGACTTTGGCTGCATTCCAAACACTTAACAGACGCACCCTCTCCCCGCAGCCCTCAAATTAAGGGGACACTTCTGATGACGTCTGACGAGTATACACTTGCCGGGTGAGGGAGGAAGGAATGATTTTTAAATGGACTGCCCTTGGCTGGAAATTTGTCATCCCGCGATGATTGTGTTTTCACTCACCGTTAGCTTGTGGGTGCTTTATATGCTCTACAGTCAATTATGGTTGCATGTCTACTTATATTAACTATATAATTATTAATATACACCTACTGTATGATAGCTAGAAAATTAATTAGCTAACTAATGTTAGCCTGCCTAGCTGGAACTTCTGAAGAAGGAACATGTTTTATTTCTTAGGAAAAAAGTAGGGGAGTGGATCAGAAAACCAGACAGTATTTGCAGTGCAACACATCTTCTTCACAGAGTTGATCAGGCTGTTGATTGTGGCCTGTGGAATGCTGACCCACTCTTTTTCAATGGCTGTGCAAAGTTGCAGGAACTGGAACATGCTGTTGTATACGTCAATCCAGAGCATCCCAAACATGCACAATGTCTAGTGAGTATGCAGACCACAGAAGAATTGGGACATTTTCAGCTTCCAGGAATTATGTACAGATCCTTGTGACAAGGGGGCGTGCATTATTTTGCTGAAACATAAGTTGATGGTGGCGGATGAATGGCACGACAATGGGCCTCAGCATCTCATCACAGTATCTCTGTGCATTTAAATTGCCATTGATAAAATGCAATTGTGTTCGTTGTCCGTAGCTTATGCCTGCCCATACCATAACCCCACCGCCACCATGGCGCACTCTGTTCACAACGTTGACATCAGCAAGCCGCTCGCCCACACGAAGCCACACATGCTGTTTGCCATCTGCCCGGTACAGTTTAAACCGGGATTCATCTGTGATGAGCACACTCCTCCAGCGTGCCAGTGGCCATCGAAGGTGAGCATTTGCCCACTGAAGTCAGTTACGACGCTGAACTGCAGTCAGGTCAAGATCCTGGTGAGGATGATGAGCACGCAGATGAGCTTCCCTGAGACTGTCTGGCAGTTTGTGCAGAAATTCTTCAGTTGTGCAAACCCACAGTTTCATCAGCTGTCCGGGTGGCTGGTCTCAGACGATCCCGCAGGTGAAGAAGCCGGATTTGGAGGTCCTGGGCTGGCGTGGTTACACGTGGTCTGCGGTTGTGGTCTGGACATTCCTGCAGTCAGCATGACAATTGCACGCTCCCTCAACTTGAGACATCTTTGGCATTGTATTGTGTGACAAAACTGCACATTTGAGTGGACTTGTATTGTCCCCAGCAGAAGGAGCGCCTGTGTAATTGATCATGCAGTTTCTTTTATATATTTATTCACTTTTTTCCTAAACCAAAACATGTACATTAGACAACAATATAACAAAGTGACATTAACCTTACGAGACAACAGACAAATTAAAATGAATTAAAAAAGATGAGACATTGGATCATATGATCACTTGCAGTAGGCTACATATTATACATTAAGTGTGAAACATTACATGATTATACAGAGATGCAATCAATGTGATGTGAGGGGAGATTCCACATATAATCAATAAAGGATTGCCAAATTCTGTAAAATGTCATTTTAATTAGTAAGTCATTTTCTCCAGTGGGATACGACTATTAACTTCAGCTATCCCCCTGCTAAATGCAATGTGGCGATCTGATTTCCATTTCAAGTCAATACTTTTCTTGGCAATTGCTAGTAAGATTTCTGTTAGCTTTATAGCATTGATTTTGCCTAAGGTTGGAATTAGTAAAGTTACCCAGTAGACAGACCTCTGGGGTCTACAGGGAATGCAGCCCCATGAATTGAAGATATAGTATTGGATACCCCTTCCCAGAAACTGTGTAGCTTTGAACACTGCCAAGTGGAAAGGAGGAAGGTTCCTTCATCTGAGCCACATCTAAAACATAGGGAAGAGATACCAGGGTAGAACTTGTAAGGGCATGTTCTAATGGCTTCAGTCAATGGTTCCATGGCGAGGGTCGAAGAGGTGGGAGCTAACAGGGCAACCCTGTCTGTTCCTCCTATAGAGAGGAGAAAGTAATCCTGTTTGTAGCAATCCTAGCTTCAGGACATTTTGCAGAGTGATTTTTATCAAGTTTACAAACATGGTTCCTAAACCGAACCTTTCCAAAACGCGAAAGCGATATGGCCATTCAACCCTATCAAAGGCCTTTTCGGCGTTGAGGGAGATGGCGACACTAGGTAATTATGAAGCCAGTCTGATCTGGGTTGGCCAGCAGAGGGAGCAATGACTCCAGTCTTTTTGATAGCATCTTGGTGATCTGTTTACAGTTGTATTAAGGCGAGAGAGTGGTCTATAGGAGGTGCACTTTAGCAGGTTTTTCCCTTCTGAATTACTGTAATCACAGCTTTTGAGAGACTCTGGAAAGCAGTCCTCCCCAGCTTTTTTTTAAGTACCTCCATAAGGTAGGGTACCAACAGGTCCTTAAATTATTTATAGAACTCTGGGGGGAAGGCATCCTCCCCAGGAGATTTATTAAAAGGTAAAGATTTAATGGCCTCCAACAATTCAGGGACTGAGAACTGTTCACTCAGGCTTTCTCTGTCTTCCTCTGACAGGCATGGGAGGTTGAGAGAGGAGAGAAAAGAGTCGATCTCTGATAGATCATTGCTTGATTGGGAAGTATAGAGGTCCTGATAGTATTTCTTAAAAGTATCATTCATTTCAGTACGGTTGAAAGATATTACAGTTTAGTAAGAGTTTCGATAGCATTAATTGTCCTCTTACTTTCCTCTGCTTTCAGTTGCCATGCCAATACTTTGTGTGCTTTCTCTCCAAGTTTGTAGCAATGCTGTTTTGATTTAGTAATGACCCTCTCAGCTTTATATGTGTTCCGGGTATTATGTTTCAGTTTTTTATTTACCAAGAGCCTGGGTGAAGAAAAAAATATAACTGTATAGCATTTTAAGATTCAAGGACATTTTAGTTTGGCCCCTTATTTTCTCTTCAACCCTTTAGTATAGGCAATGATTTATCCCCTCAGATCGGCTTTCAATGCATCCCAAAGAACGAAACTGTCAGGAGCGGAGGGTTTGTTTGTCAAAGTAAAAATATTGATCTGCTCTTTGATGAATGTACAAAATTCAGGTTGCTTCAGGAGAGAAGAATTTAGTTTCCATCTATATGCTCCATTTACCTTGGTAGGGATGGAGATTGATAATACCAGAGGAGAATGGTTACTAAGCAATCTGGGGAGATAATTGGTATCTAACACTTTATGAAAATGTTTTTTATTGCAAAAAAGTTTCTATGCGTGTGGGTGTTAATGAAAAGAGTAGTCCCTATCCTGTGGGTGCATCTGTCTCCAGACGTCTAGTGAATTGAGATCCTTTATGAATGACAGGGTGAGCTTGGCGGCTTTGGTAAGAGGAGTGGGTTTATCAGATGTCCTATCAAGAACTGTATCTAAACAAATATTTACATCTCCTCCAGCCAGTAGCCAGCCTGGTGGTGCTTGAGCAATCTGAAGGAATACATTCTGAATAAACATATGGTCATCGAAGTTAGGAGCATAAATATTCAATTGGGTTCAAGACTCCAAATATATATGCTCCTGCAACAAAACAAACCTGCGGATACAAAAGGATGTCTATTCATCAAAATTGAGAGGATGCAAAAAGTTGTCCCACCCATTTCCTCTTTCATTTCTAATGTTTCCTTGCTGTAAGTTGTGTTTCTTGTAAGAACACAATGTCAGCCTTTAATTTATTTTCCTCTTAACCAGGCCGTTAAGACCTTTTTTAAAAAAATTGAATGTGACATATTTTAGTGGATTAAGCATGGGTTGGGTTTCAAATGTATAACATAATGGTAATCACTAATTAGAAAAAAATCTGGTAATGTTTCAACTAGTGATGCACCGATATGACATTTTTGGCCGATACCGATATCCAATATCTTCCTTGTTACATTTTTTTATAAAAAATGATAACCGATATTTTACATTTTAGCAGGCTTTTAAGCATTCTAGTACAGTTAAATAGTGAAAACACACAAGGACACAACGGTCTAAGGCACTGCATCTCAGTGCAAGAGACATCTCTACAGTCCCTGGTTCGAATCCAGGCTGTATCACATCCGGCCGTGATTGGGTGTCCCATTGGGCGGCGCACAATTGGCCCAGCATTGTCCGGGGTAGGCCGTCACTGTAAATAAGAATTTGTTCTTAAAACCTCTTACATCTAGGCGTTCTGCTAGCGGAACCCCGTTTCGCCAGCGGAACCCCTAGCCAACACCCAATGGGATCGCATGGCGCGAAATACAAAAACCTCAAATCCAATCATTTCAATTTTTCAAACATACGACTATTTTACACCATTTGAAAGATAAACTTCTCCTGAATCCAACCACGTTATCCGATTTCAAAAAGGCTTTACAGCGAAAGCAAAACATTAGATTATGTTAGGAGAGTACATAGACCAAAATAACCACACAGCCATTTTCCAAGCAAGCATATATGTCAATAAAACCCAAAACACAGCTAAATGAAGCACTAACCTTATAATGATCTTCATCAGATGACACTCCTAGGACATTATGTTATACAATACATGTATGATTTGTTCAATCAAGTTCATATTTATATCCAAAAACAGCTTTTTACATTGGCGCATGATGTTCAGAAAATGTATTCCCACCAAAAACTTCCGGTGAATTTACAAAAATACTCATCATAAACGTTGACAAAATACATAACAATTATTTTAAGAATTATAGATACAGAACTCCTTTATGCAATCGTTGTGTCAGATTTTAAAATAGCTTTTCGGCGAAAGCACATTTTTCAATATTCACAGGCTAGCTATTCAGACACCCGCCAAGTTCGGGGCAACCTAAACTCAGAATTAGTATTAGAAATATTGTATTACCTTTGCTGATCTTCGTCAGAATGCACTCCCAGGACTGCTACTTCCACAAGAAATGTTGTTTTTGTTCGAAATAATCCATAATTATGTCCAAATACCTCCGTTTTGTTCGTGCGTTCAGGTCACTATCCAAAGGGTAACGCGCGAGCGCAATTCGAGACACAAAAAGTCAAAATGTTCCATTACCGTACTTAGAAGCATGTTTAAAAGAAATGTTTATGGTATTTTTTACGTAAAATTGCGATAATATTCCAACCGGACAATAGTGTATTCATTCAAGGAGGAAAAGAAAAAACGGCGTGCTCGCGGGAACGCGCATATCCAATCTCTTTGTCCTCAGGCAGACCACTCAGTAACTGAGCTCCTATACTCTTCCCAGAGATAGAAGGCTCAATCCACTTTCTGAAGGCTTTAGACAGCCAATGGAAGCCTTAGAAAGTGCAACGTAACAGCACAGATACTGTAGGTTCGATAGAGAATCAAAAGAACTACAATTCTCAGACTTTCCACTTCCTGCTTGGAATTTTCTCAGGTTTTTGCCTGCCATATGAGTTCTGTTATACTCACAGACACCATTCAAACAGTTTTAGAAACTTCAGAGTGTGTTCTATCCAAATCTACTAATAATATGCATATCCTCGTTTCTGGGCAAGAGTAGTAACCAGTTTAAATCGGGTACGTTTTTTCATCCGGCCGTGAAAATACTGCCCCCTATCCATATCAGGTTAACTGACTTGCCTAGTTAAATAAAGGTTACACACACACCACACTGACCAAAAAGTTATTTTGTTGGCATTCACGCATGTCCCCATTACCAGTAAAACATAATCAAAACCTATTTATTTCGCTTACTTGCTGTGCTGTTTCATTGTTCAGTCGTTTTATTCTCAACCAGGATTTGTCATGGAACACCGTTTGGGTTTTGCGTGTCAAATAACACTATTTGATGTGTCAAATAAGCTTGTTGACCAATCAGAACCTGAATATGACTGCACGTCACATAATTTAATGTGTTCATAGTTTTTTTACGTAGTTATTAGACATTGATTACACCATCACTCATATTTCATATGTCACAACGATTCATTGATACGTATGCTATGATGCTGGTAAAGTTGTCTCGCGCACCTGCAGTGCTGGTGATAAAAAAAGCAAGCTAGCTCATGGTTGCAAACAATGTTCTTCCCCAAAAACATAGCAGAATGACATAATCTGTTTCAGTAGCTATAGTTAGCTAGCTAACTATATAGCTAGGTGTCGTCATCTAAAATAACCCTAATTTATAAGACCGTTCATATTTGATTAATGGTGGTCGGACCCATCTATGTAAAGCTAGCCACAATAAGGATTAGCCACAATAGTGGACTTTGTGGTTAGCCTTCAAAAGAAAAGTTTGTCATTGACAGTGATGCAAATGAATACAAAAAGTAGAATTATGCCATAATTGAATAGATCATGCTAAACGAGGTTGGAATGTTGTTATATAAAATAAACTAAAGACAATTTTGTTCATTTTCCAAAAATCTGTTGAAATCACACTGGATGTATTATACTTTAGAGTTGCATTGGGATTGTGGATACCTATGGATTGTGGATCAATGACATGTGGTATCAGCTCTTATTGCGAGACTCTGACTCTGAAACAACTGAATTGAGCCACATTTATTGTCAACCTGTGTTTATTAAACACTATTCCCGAGGAAAAACAATACTACGTGGATGTTTGAGTCTGATAAATCTGAGGACGACATTGGGAAAAAATATCTTGGGTATTGAGTAGACTGATACCACATTTCATTGATCCCCAATCCTTAGGTAAATCTGTACAGTGCAATATGAATGTCAATACACACAATAGGCTGACTGGGGAGGTGATTTCCCACCGTCAGAGTCCTGCAATAAGAGCTACAATGCTAATATTTGCATAAACTCTAAACAGTTGTGTTCCGTGTGTGTCACCGAGTAGACTGATACCCCATTTCACTTCACATTGCAACCTTTTTTAACATTATCTAGTCTAAATATGGCATGATTCCACCAATTGTAACCTTCTGCATCACTTTCAAAGAGGTACTTTGATTTTGAAGGCAAACCACAAATTCCACTATTGTGGCTAGCTTCACAACACATAACTCGGTCTGGTCGAGCATCACTAGCCAGATGTAGCTAGCTGGCTGCGTATAACGTTAGCTTTGGGCAACAGGGTTAACTTCTTACATCTAGACGTTCCGCTAGCGGAACACTGCTCCAATATCCAATGATAGGGCGTGGCGCGAATTACAAACTCCTCAAAAATCCAAAAACTCCAATTTTTCAAACATATGACTATTTTACACCATTTTAAAGACAAGACTCTCCTTTATCTAACCACACTGTCCGATTTCAAAAAGGCTTTACAACGAAAGCAAAACATTAGATTATGTCAGGAGAGTACCCAGCCAGAAAGAATCAGACACCCATTTTTCAAGCTAGCATATAATGTCACAAAAACCAAAACCACAGCTAAATGCAGCACTAACCTTTGATCTTCATCAGATGACACTCCTAGGACATTATGTTATACAATACATGCATGTTTTGTTCAATCAAGTTCATATTTATATCAAAAACCAGCTTTTTACATTAGCATGTGACGTTCAGAACTAGCATTCCCACCGAACACTTCCGGTGAATTTACTAAATTACTCACGATAAACATTCACAAAAAACATAACAATTATTTTAAGAATTATAGATACAGAACTCCTTTATGCAATCGCGGTGTCCGATTTTAAAATAGCTTTTCGGTGAAAGCGCATTTTGCAATATTCTGAGTAGATAGACCGGCCATCACAGGCTAGCTATTTTGACACCCACCAAGTTTGGTACTCACCAAACTCCGATTTACTATAAGAAAAATTGGATTACCTTTGCTGTTCTTCGTCAGAATGCACTCCCAGGACTTCTACTTCAACAACAAATGTTGGTTTGGTTCCAAATAATCCATAGTTATATCCAAATAGCGGCGTTTTGTTCGTGCGTTCAAGACACTATCCGAAGGGTGACGCGCCCGCGCGTATCGTGACAATTTTTTTTTTAAATAATCCATTACCGTACTTCGAAGCATGTCAAACGCTGTTTAAAATCAATTTTGATGCGATTTTTCTCGTAAAATAGCGATAATATTCCCACCGGGAGTCGTTGTTTTCGTTCAAAGACTGAAAATGTAAAATGGACTCTTCACGTGCACGCGCGCGACCGTCTCATTGTTCTCAGATCGACCACTATCCAAATGCGCTACTGTTTTTCAGCCATGTACTGCAAAGTCATCATTCAACGTTCTGGCGCCTTCTGAGAGCCTATGGGAGCCTTAGAAAGTGTCACGTTACAGCAGAGATCCTCTGTTTTCAATAAAGAGGCTAAAGAAGGCCAAGAAATGGTCAGAGAGGCCACTTCCTGTTTGGAATCTTCTCAGGTTTTGGCCTGCCATATGAGTTCTGTTATACTCACAGACACCATTCAAACAGTTTTAGAAACTTTAGGGTGTTTTCTATCCAAATCAAACAATTATATGCATATTCTAGTTTCTGGGCAGGAGTAATAAACAGATTAAATCGGGTACGTTTTTTATCCGGCCATGAAAATACTGCCCCCTATCCATAACAGGTTAAGTAGCTGGCTAGCTATTTATTTTCATGAACTGAAGTTCAATTTCAATAGGCGAACAACAAGTAGCTACCTAGCTAATACTTACTCACAAGGATTCCTAAATCATTGCTAAGAATAGGGAGAATGACTGCAATTTATACTTGTCATTGTTTTCAGGCTGGTTGTATTGGTGCTAGCTAGGTACCAAGATAAAGCTAGCTAGCTACCCCAGAAGTTGCGGTCAAACAAATAATGCTTTATTACCATCGCGGCATTGTAAACACATCATTTGTGGCCGGTGTTTGCTTGTTTGCAGACTTTTTTTGTACAGCTTTGACAGTGCTACTGATAGTACTGGTGGCGCTTGGCTTGCACGTGCAAATTCAGAACACACAACATTCTATAATAGAACTGTGTTATTTGACGTATTAAATGAAAAGTTTATTTAACGCGTCAAATAGTGTTATTTGACATGTATCTTTTTTGACACGCAACCTCCCAACAGCGTTCCATAGTATGTTGTGAGCTAATAGCAGTGATGCTATTACTGTGCACTTGGTAACGTTAGTGTGTACCGGTGCTCGAACAGTCGCGAAAGCAAACATCACCCACAACAGAGAACGGTTGATTGTCAAGGGCAATGAATTCCATTATCTTGGCGTTAATGGATTTTGCCTTTTGAGTTGTCACGCTGAAATGTTCTTACTCTTTCAAATGACTGCTCGACTTGTTGACTGCTCAATCCACACAGCAGACATTGTGGGCTCTAGGTTAGGAATGCTGTGTTGCACGTGTAGTGCAAAATTTTACGTGGCGTCATTACGTCATGTACCTACGTTTTATATAGGTATGCACGTCAGCTTTGACATCGGTTTTTCAGATCAGTGTTAAACTAGACATCGGCCAATACCAATGCTGGCATTTTTAGCTAATATGGTCCGATTCTGATATGTTCACTGATATGTCGTGCATCCCTAGTTTCAACTTTAGCTTGAACACTGAAGTGACCTTTGTCTCTTTAGGAAGGAAACGACATATAATATTGAAAAATTAACATAAACCCCTTGCATCCCGATTGTCGGACTAAAACAACAATCCCAACAGTCAAACATGAAAACACTTATAGAGCTACATTGATGCTAGATTTCCATATTGCTCTTACTAGCTAAACTGTGGATTCAACTAAAACCAAAATCTATGAGTTCTCTGTTGAAAACAAACGTTGGGAATACACATTTATGGCTGGAATTTGGATATTCTAAAATCACCTCTGGCAATGATGATTACAGCCAAGGGCGTCATTAAGGGGGAAAACATGAATGATGCATGGGGCCCTAGCCTGGTAGCGGCCCCTAAATGTTTAGAAAATGATTTATCATTTAAAAAAAATCTGTGGTGAAAATTAAAACGTATAACCATAATTGGATCAGGCATTGGTCCATTCTCCACAAGGAGAAAAAAAAATACAGCTGATCAGACAGTTGCTCCGGCATGTAGCCTAAGCATTCACAAGAGATGACCACTATGCCCCCCTCAAAAACTAAATCGGGTTTCCAGAAAAGGAAAGAAAGACGGATGCAGCTGTCTTTCAGGAAAAAAACGAGAACGATTTGAGTGGTAAGTCAGTGCAGACGGCCTGCCGAACTGAGTAGCCTAGCTAGTTTGATAGCTTGCTAGCTACAGGTAGCTGCCGACCATGGACTCACTCGGCTCGGTCAGAGCAGTAATTATTAACATGATGATGAGCTACCACTACCAACTATGGCTAACATGTAGCCTACCTATCCATACTGTAGCTGCTACTACTACTGCTGTAGACAAAGATCCCAACATGTGTCTACTACATGAAGTTGAAACAGCAGACATTGGAGGTGAGGCAGTTGTTTTGTAGCAGCAGCATAACTAGACCATTTTTAAATTGTAAAGTTAGATACACTTAAATACGTATTCCCTTTTATATATATTACACACACTATAAAAATGTTTTTTCCTTCAGTAGTACATTTTTTAGTATGGTAACCTTTGTAGGAGCAAACATTAAACCTGAAATTCCCTTTGTTTACTCACTTCCTAGTGCCTAGAGAGCCCCAGGTAGGCAGAATCTCAGCAGAAAGCTGTCAGACAGACTCGGATGCAGAGGAGAGCAGGGAGGAGGAAGAGGAGTTAGAGTAGCAGCAGTGCCAGTGAAGGAGTGACAGAAGAGATTGAACAAGCAAGTAATAAGGGAAAGGAAGAGTGGACAGATTAGAAGTGAGGAAGATGAGGTTTTAGAATATCCAGCACTGTGGCCAGAGAAAGTACAAGAACATGAAAGAGAAGCTATTGTTCGCAGACTACCCAAGAGGTGTGGTGAGGAGGACAGAACTGTATAAAATCATACCCCCAGACTCAGAAGGCAAGCCATTCCCCAACTATTTACAGTATAGTAAGTCAGAAAATGGAAGAGAAGTTGCAGAGAGACTGCCTTATTTATAGTAAGAGTGTAAAGGCGTATTTCATTTCATGTGTTCTTTTTTCTCATGAGCAAAGTAAACGATCACCCAGTTCTCTGAATATTAAGGATGGCTATAAGATATCATCAATGAAATGGAGGAGAATGTATGACAAACTACCAGAGCATGAACTGTTACTAGAAATTGAAAAATCTGCAGCATACCATAACAACAGCTAGAGGTATAGACAGTCAGCTGCAGAAACAAATCTAGTCAGAAATGTATAGAAACAGAGCACTTCTAGAAATTATTTTGAATGTGATACTGTACTTAGCATCTAGGAATCTGCCGTTATGGGGGAAATCACTCGATCTTGATGTGCATAATGGACATTACCTAGGCTTACTTCAACTGTTGTCAAATTATGACCTGAGCACTTACAGAAAGTCAGGGACATAAAGAAAGGAGCACGACTGACTCATTACCTCAGCCCTGAGAGACAAAACAAATTCATAGGAATATGTGGTCAAAGGGTTTTTGAAAAACAATACTTTATGAAAGAGAAGACGCAAACTATTACTCGGTTATATGTGATGCAACTCCAGACATTTCCCATACTGAGCAAAATGTATTATTGGTGAGACATGTACACAAAGATAAAGTTCAGGGAACAGGTAAATGGGGGAATAATTGAAAGTTTTCTTGAATTTAAAGACTTTGCTAGAAAGACAGGCAGTGAAATTTCTGAAATGATTGTGAGTGCATTGGAAGGGCATGGTATTGACAGCCTTGACTACGGCAATCTGCTATGATAATGGTGCAAATATGTCAGGGAAAGTGAAGAGAGTTCAAGCACACATACTGCAAAAGAATCCACTGGCCACATACTCACCTTGTGCCTCCCATACTCTTAATCTTGTGGGTGTACATGCAGTTCAGTCATGCCCAGAAGTATCAACTTTTTTTGGCAATGTATCGTCTTCACAATCTGTTCAGTGCCAGCCCAGAGCGATGGGCCATTCTCAAGGAAAATACTGGCTGCTGTCTTAACTGCATTTCAGACACGTGATGGAGTGCGCTGTGGTCCAACTAGTGGCAACTCATTTACTATCAATCATCAAGGCCCTAGAAATGCTTCTTGCTACCTGCAGCCTGACAACGAAGCAAAAGGTCTGAAAAGCTACTTCATGTCTTTAAAGGTGATCTTCCTTCTCACTTTCTGGGGGAAAGTTTAGCAGCATATTGAGAATAGAAGCCTAATTCTTCAGTCAGGAAATATTTCTCTGGACACTGAAGCAGCTCACATTAAGGCACTACAGGAAGAAATACAGGCTCTGCGTAATCAATGGGACACTTCTGGCTGAAGCCTCCATGGTGGCAAATGAAATGGGTGTAGCTACTCAGTTTCACAGTGAACAGAGGAACCACCAGAAAAAAAGAAAACGTTGATGAGACTGAAGATGACATGGCAAATTAACAGATGTCAGACACTGGATTTCACAACACAGTGTTTTATGTGGCTCTGGATAGTATAATCAGAAATTTGGACATGCGATTCCACACGATTGCAGCTATGTGTGAGGAGTTTTCACCAATACTTACATTTAGGAAAATGACTGAAAACCAAATTTGTGTATCTTTTGTTAACATTAAGAACCAAAAATGTTTGCAATACTGTTAGTATAGGCAAAGGATGAAGGTGGAAATTAGAATCTGCACAATTGTAGTATAGTGCAGCAGAAGCTTATACGCTGCTCAAAAAAATAAAGGGAACACTAAAATAACACATCCTAGATCTGAATGAATGAAATAATCTTATTAAATACTTTTTTCTTTACATAGTTGAATGTGCTGACAACAAAATCACACACAAATAATCAATGGAAATCCAATTTATCAACCCATGGAGGTCTGGATTTGGAGTCACACTCAAAATTAAAGTGGAAAACCACACTACAGGCTGATCCAACTTTGATGTAATGACCTTAAAACAAGTCAAAATGAGGCTCAGTAGTGTGTGTGGCCTCCATGTGCCTATATGACCTCCCTACAACGCCTGGGCATGCTCCTGATGAGGTGGTGGATGGTCTCCTGAGGGATCTCCTAAAGCATCCGCCAACTCCTGGACAGTCTGTGGTGCAACGTGGCGTTGGTGGATGGAGCGAGACATGATGTCCCAGATGTGCTCAATTGGATTCAGGTCTGGGGAACGGGCGGGCCAGTCCATAGCATCAATGCCTTCCTCTTGCAGGAACTGCTGACACACTCCAGCCACATGAGGTCTAGCATTGTCTTGCATTAGGAGGAACCCAGGGCCAACCGCACCAGCATATGGTCTCACAAGGGGTCTGAGGATCTCATCTTGGTACCTAATGGCAGTCAGGCTACCTCTGGCGAGCACATGGAGGGCTGTGCGGCCCCCCAAAGAAATGCCACCCCACACCATGACTGACCCACAGCCAAACCGGTCATGCTGGAGGATGTTGCAGGCAGCAGAACGTTCTCCACGGCGTCTCCAGACTCTGTCACATCTGTCACGTGCTCAGTGTGAACCTGCTTTCATCTGTGAAGACCACAGGGCACCAGTGGCGAATTTGCCAATCTTGGTGTTCTCTGGCAAATGCCAAACGTCCTGCACGGTGTTGGGCTGTAAGCACAACCCCCACCTGTGGACGGCGGGCCCTCATACCACCCTCATGGAGTCTGTTTCTGACTGTTTGAGCAGACACATGCACATTTGTGGCCTGCAGGAGGTCATTTTGCAGGGCTCTGGCAGTGCTCCTCCTGCTCCTTCTTGCACAAAGGCGGAGGTAGCGGTCAAGTGTGATTGACTTGGAGTTACATTGTGTTGTTTAAGTGTTCCCTTGATTTTTTTGAGCAGTGTAGTTAGTACATTTAATAACACACATTGTTCAGTATGTTATTTTAATTTGAAACATTCTGATTTCTATGTTTCTGGGTAAATCTCTAAGAGCTTTGCACACCTGGATTGTACAATATTTGCTAATTTATTCTTTAAAAAAATCTTCCAGCTCTGTCAAGGTGGTTGTTGATCATTGCTAGACAGACATTTTCAAATCTTGCCATCGGTTTTTCAAGCCGAATTAGGTCAAAATTGTAACTAGGCCACTGAGGAACATTCGGTGTCATCTTGGTAAGCAACTCCAGTGTATATTTGGCCTTGTGTTTTAGGTTATTGTCCTGCTGAAAGGTGAATTTGTCTCCCAGTGTCTGTTGGAAAGCTGACTGAACCAGGATTTCCTCTAGGATTTTCAGTTTATTTTTGTCCTAAAATACTCCCCAGTCCTTGCCGATGACAAGCATATCCATCATTGCATGATACAGCCACCACCATGCTTGAAAATATGAAGTGATACTTAGTGATGTTTTATTTGCCACACACACAACGCTTTGTACGCTTTTTGCAGTTTTACCTTAGTGCCTTATTGCAAACAGGATGCATGTTTTGGAATATTTTTTATTCTGTATAGGCTTCTTTCTTTTCACTCTGTCATTAAGGTTAGTATTGTGGAGTATCTACAATGTTGTTGATCCATCCTCAGTTATCTCCCATCACAGCCATTAAACTCTAACTGTTTTAAGGTCACCATTGGCCTCATGGTGAAATCCCTGAGCGGTTTCCTTCCTAGGAACGCTTGATGGTTTTTGCGACTACATTTGAAGAAACTCAAAGTTCTTAATGTTCCGGATTGACTGACCTTCATGTCTTAAAGTAATGGACTGTCATTTCTTTGCTTATTTGAACACTTTTAAGGAAAGTAATTCCACAAATTAACTTTTAACAAGGCACACCTGTTAATTGAAATGCATTCCAGGTGACTACCTTATGAAGCTGGTTGAGAGAATGCAAAGCTGTCATCAAGGCAAAGGGTGGCTACTATGAAGAATCTGAAATATAAAATCTATTTCAATTTGTTGGTTACTACATGATTCAATATGTGTTATTTCATAGTTTTGATGTCTTCACTATTATTCTACAATGGAAAAATAAAGAAAAATTAGTAGGTGTGTCCTAACTTTCGACCGGTCCTGTATGTTTCTACTTGTTTCTGACATTTTGGTAGGATATTTGTTTATCAATTTCCTATAATTAGATAATGCAGCTTCTCTTCTGTCATAGAAAGCTGTGACCCAACATTCTGATAAGATATCAGTTCGGGTTGCATGCATTGATGATGTGGTGGAAATAGGCTACTATCAGCTTTTATGATGCTGGTAAAGATGGCACCTCTACAGACAGTATCTAACTGCGCATTCACATTATCTCAAGATCCTGAAAGAAAACTCAGATCTCCACTCCTCTAGTCAAAATTTACATTTTGGTGTAGAATTTTACTGCAAGAAATGCTTAATTCTGCAGGAGTTTATATTAAGACAGTGTGAGAGGTTACAGACCTACATTCAGTGTCCAGATTTCAGTTTCTATTTAACCCATCTGAACAGTGGGCTACAGTACCCTTGACGTGCCATAGGCTTATTTGAAGTCATCGCCTGGTGACTGTCGAATTTGTATAGCATCTCACAATCACACATAACATATGTACTGCCATCATCCTCTTTTGCCACCACCAAATCTTTCCCAAACATTACTTTTCTGGCTCTTTATTTTCAACTCCATTTTGCAGCTATTTTCTTATTGAATTAAACTCTGACATTGTCATTTTTCCTTAGTGGATCTATTTCTTTCTGCCCGTTCCCAGAAGTGTTTCAGGCTATGTGGCACGCGTAAAGTTTAGGCTTCACAGAAAGCTTTCGCACTAATGCCAGACAGCCTAAAAATAATGAAAGAAAAACCTCAATGTTAGCCTATCAATATAAATTGCACAAGAATTTGTTTAAATATATTGTTTTCTTCTTTATTTAACCTGCCCAACCCATGTATATAACCACGGGGACTGTGGGTTATGGGTGTGCATCACTAGTGTGTTTGCTGAAACAATATTTTATTAGTAATTACCTTGTCATTTAAAAATAGTGCTACTGAGTTTTCAGTGCTACTAGGTATGCAACACCTCAGTGAGTCATCTGCTTCTGTAGAAGTACTTGAGGTTAGCTTCTATCTTATATTCTAATCACTTTTCATGACCTTTAACCTTTACTCTCTGCTACCGCTATCCCTACCACCAGCAGTTGCTCAAGAGACTAAAGAATTCAGTCAGTAGTCAATCCAATGTATTTGTATAGTGCTGCTTACTTACAAAGTCATTGATCATAGTGCTCAACAAGACCTGAGAAGTTTCCCCTAGGTAAAGATCTAGGATCAGCTTACCCAATCCTATTAGTGTGGAAAAGCAAAAAAGATCAGCGTCTAGATGTTTCTGAGTGAACTCTCTTTCTCCCCTCTCCAGGCTCGGCAGCGCCATGAAAGGTGGAGGAAGGGGTAAGGAGCCTCCAGTGGAGGTGAGCTACAAGCGGCCCAAGCGCAAGTGTCTACAATGGCACCCGCTACTCTCCAAGAAGGCCCTGGACTTTTCGGAGGAAGAAGAGGAGGACGAAGAAGAACTAGAGAAGGTGACTGTCCTCTTTTGCAGGTGTCGCATTCAGTATGTACGTTTTGAAATGAAAGAGCATTTCTTATTGGGCAAGTTCAGATGGATAGTTTCGGACCTACTGAACATAACTCTGGGCATCTCTTGCCACATTCCCACTTGCCTATTGCCCCATGATACATTTATGACAGTCTATTGTTAGTTCACTATGCAGTGACCTCTCCAGTATAGAACCACCAGCCAAGGGCACATTACCCCCTCTATGAAGTATCTCTCCCTGGCTGGCTGTGGGGGCAGAAATACCATGTCTAAAATATGATTGAAACATTTGAATTTCTAAAACACACATCATTTTGATAACTAAGTATGTAGTCTAGAAGTATTCACTTTCATTTTCTATGATATAAAAAAAACTACACTGACAAAAATATAAACGCAACATGTAAAGTGTTGGTCCCATGTTTCATGAGCTGAAATAAAACCTCCAAGAAATGTTCCATATGCACAAAAAGTAGTTTTTCTGAAATGTTGTGCACAAATGTGTCTACATCCCTGACAGGTATGGCATATCAAGAAGCTGATTAAACCGCATGCTTATTACACAGGTGCGCCTTGTGGTGGGGACAATGCACTTTATAATGTGGAGTATGCCACACAACACAATGCCACAGATGTCTCAAGTTTTGAGGGAGCATGCAATTGGCATGCTGACTGCAGAAATGTCCACCAGAGCTGTTGCCAGATAATTTAATGTTAATTTCTCTACCATAAGCTGCCTCCAATGTGGTTTTAGAGTATTTGGCAGTACACCTAACCGGCCTCGCAACCGCAGACCACATGTAACCATGCCAGCCCAGGACCTCCACATCCGGCTTGTTCACCTGTGGGGTCGTCTGAGGGGGGTTGGGGGGATGCTGAGGAGTATTTCTGTCTGTAATGATGCCCTTTTGTGGGGAAAAACTAATTCCGATTGGCTGGGCCTGGCTACCCAGTGGGTGGGCCTGGCTCCCCAGTGGGTGGGCCTATGCCCAGCTATGGCTGCACCCCTGCCCAGTCATGTGAAATCCATAGATTAAGGCCTAATGCCTTAATCTAATTGACTGATTTACTTATATGAACTGTAGCTCAGTAAAATGAAAAAATAGTTTTTACATTTTTGTTCAGTATAAAACACATTTCTGAATTATTTCCAAAGAGATACCAACTGAATCAGCACTATAAAATAGAGCCTAACCATTGTTATGATAATAGTGGTGGTGGGGGTAGTGATGATGAAGTTTAAACATCTATCACTGATGCGTCTGTCCACAGGAGCCATTGATGGTCAGGGAGACCCGGGGGCCAAAGGTGCCATGCGGGGGGCCCATGGAGGGGGAAGAGGACTCTTCAGAGCAGCGGGCCCGCCGGCCCATGAATGCCTTCCTGCTTTTCTGCAAGCGCCACCGATCGCTGGTGAGGCAGGAACACCCTCGACTGGACAACCGCGGTGCCACCAAGATCTTGGCTGACTGGTGGGCCGTGCTGGAGCCCAAAGAGAAACAGAAGTACACCGACATGGCCAAGGAGGTGAGCATCACCAAAATCCCGTTCTGGAATTGTCAAACGTCTCTTATTCTCTTAGGTGCGAATTCTAACATCTAATTAAGAAAAATGTTCACTTAGTCTCCCAGTGACATCAATGCATGATGACTAAGTGAACATTTTCTTAAGATGCATGCTGACCAGACCACTCGCGCACCATTGCGCATATGTTGATTTTTGTCCACCCACACCAAATACGATCAGGACACACAGCTATATTAATTTTGGAGCCAAGTCGAAAAGCATTAAACATTTATGGCGATTTAGCTAGCTAGCTTGCTGTTGCTAGCTAGTTTGTCCTGGGATTTAAACATTGGGTTATTTTACATGAAATGCACAAGGTCCTCTTCTACGACAATTAATCCACAGATAAAAGGCTAAACCGAGTTTGTTTCAAGTTATATTTTTTTAATTTATTTTTTGTATTTTCCACTCCTTTTTTTCTCCCCAATTTCGTGGTATCCAATTGGTAGTAGTTACAGTCTTGTCTCATCGCTTCGAGAGCCGTGCGTCCTCCAAAACACAACCCAACCAAGCCGCACTGCTTCTTGACACAAATTCCATCCAACCCGGAATCCAGCCGCACCAATGTGTTGGAGGAAACACTGTACACCTGGCGACCGTGTCAGCGTGCACTGCACCCGGCCCGCCACAGGAGTCGCTAGTGCGCGATGAGACAAGGATATCCCTGCCGGCCAAACCCTCCCTAACCCGGACAACGCTGGGCCAATTGTGCGCCGCCCCATAGGCCTCCCGGTCGCGGCCGGCTGCGACAGAGCCTGGACTCGAACCCAGAATCTCTAGTGGCACAGCTAGCACTGCGATGCAGTGCCTTAGACCACTGCGCCACTCGGGAGGCCATGCAACCAACTTTAAGGTGCATTACCACCAATTGAACTGGAGTGTGGACCTCAGTTCATCTTTCAATCACCCACGTGGGTATATGCTCCTAAAAACCAATGAGGAGAAGGGAGAGGCGGGACTTGCAGCTCGTCAAGCGTCACAAATAGAACCAAGTTCTATTTTAGCGCCTGGCTACGCAGACGCTCAGTGACGTGCGCAAGCAGTGTGGGTGCAATGATTGTACGTATGTGTAAACATATGTGTACATTTATTTTGCTGTGCATATGACACGAGCTGTGTGGTCAGCATGTTAGGGTTCACCCCTTACTGTTTCTCTAAACAAACTATCATTTGATTTAGAATTCAGATAGAATGAACCCTGAAGCTGATCAAGAGTTACAACACAGGATCACAATCAAGTCATTTGAAACTGGAGTGTCGTAGCCATATTAAGACATGCATTATCCATCTTTCTAGTACCTTTTTATTGGCCATGAAACTATCTAAAGCGACAATGTATGCACACTACTGAATGAGTCTACCATAGCTTATTTTGGATAGTCTCTATGCAAATGAAGTCCAGCAAAATATGAAAGTTCTGTTATGTAACACTTCTTCAGCAGTGGCGGTCGGTGACTGAAGATTAGGGAGGACGATTGTTTTGTTTTTTATGAGCATCATCTTATTTCTATTACAGCATATTGGATGACTGGCATTTTATATTCCATTCACCCAGCTCAATGAAACATCGATAGGTTTAGGCTACTACATGATACTCAAATTTCCCCTATACCCATCATGAGGTTGCTACAAACTAGCCTATAAAGGAACATTTATAACAGGTACACAGGTCGAGAGACAAATTGGAGTAATTAAGGTGACAGACAGTGACACATTTAATACCGCCTTTCACACTTTTGGCTGATCTGGGGTGTAATCGTTAGTCCAACCAGTTACGTTTTGGAACTAAAACAAATTCAGGTAGGTCCCTCCACGTTTCATTCCATTTGCGTCCATATTTTGCAACAGAATCGTTCGAATGAATACACCCCTGATCACCTCCACACACAGTTCACTTTCATAGCAGCCACATACAGCATCATCACTTAGCTCATTACATAGATGCGAAAAGGAATTATACACTCTTCTCCTCTTACCTTTTCCCATCACTTGTGGACTTTAGTGCACAACACAACAGCTGTCTGTGACCAGTCGCAAAAACTTCCCCAAGCCAAACCTTCATACCATAACCGCTACACAGCCTACATTTTTGTCACCGTAACGTTATAGTCAACAAAGTTTAACTATCGTGTTAGTAAACATCCAATCCATGTGCACAATCACACAGTACAGTGAGTGTACATTTAGTAGTTACACTGGCGGGCCCGGTGGCAATAAATGTATAAAACAAAAGCTTACCTTGACTTGGAAGAGTTTCTGTGTTGGACAGTCTAAGCCAACTAGCTAACATAAATATAATTTCTCTCTGTGTGAGTCAGGTTGTTGAGTAACATTAGGCTAAATTAGCTGCATTAACTCAGTAAATGAAAGGTAAAATATGAAGAAGAAAAATACAATGATATATAGCTAGCTCTCTCTGCTGCTTCAAAAAGTTTTGAAGGAAGGGATATATTCAAAACTGTTCAACTATTGTCTTTCTCTCTTTGAGTCAACTACCGAACCACCACATTTAATCACGGCAATATGACTGGGAACGTGGACGTGTACAGACTAGCTATGACCTCTGTGAGGCAATCAGAGACAAAACAATAATACAGGGCTAAAAATTGAGTTGCTATTCAACAGCTCAGGCAAGAGACATATGTGGCAGGGACTCCAGATAATCACAGATTATAAAGGGAGAGCCAGCTTTGTCGCGGACACCGACGCCTCGCTCCTGGACAAGCTAAACACCTTCTACGCCCACTTTGAGGAAAACATAGAGCTGCCAGACTGTGCGTTCTCATTCTCCGTGGCCACCCTCGCGTGGCTGCCGACCCAGACGGCATCCCAAGCCGTGTCCTCAGAGCATGTTCAGACCAGCTGGCTGGAGTGTTTACGGACATATAAAATGTCTCCTTATCCCAGTCTGTTGTCCCCACATGCTTCAAGATGTCCACCATTGTTCCTGTACTCAAGAAAGTGAAGGTAACTGAACTACACTGAACAAAAATAGAAATGCAATGATTAACGATTTTTCTGAGTTACAGTTCTTATCAGGAAATCAGTCAATTGTAATAAATTCATTAGGCCCTAATCTATGGATTTCACATGACTGGGAATACAGATATGCATCTGTTGGTCAGATACCTTAATAAATAAAGTAGGGGCGTGGATAAAAAAAACAGTCCAGTATCTGGTGTGCCCACCATTTGCCTCATGCAGCGCGACACATCTCCTTCACATAGAGTTGATCAGGCTGTTGATTGTGGCCTGTGGAATGTTGTCCCACTCCTCTTCAATTGCTGTGCGAAGTTGGCGGAACCTGGATTCAGAGCATCCCAAACATGCACAATGGGTGACATGTCTGGTGAGTATGCAGGCCTTGGAAGAACTGTAACATTTTCAGCTTCCAGGAATTGTTTACAGATCCTTACGACATTGGGCCATGCAATATCATGCTGAAACATGAGGTGATGGCGGCAGATGAATAGCATGACAATGGGCCTCAGGATAACGTCAAATTCTCTAAAACGACGTTAGCCGGATGTGATCCTGGGTTACACGTGGTCTGCGTTTGTGAGGCCGGTTGGACGTACGGCTAAATCCTCGAACACAACGTTGGAGGCAGCTTACGGTAGAGAAATTAACATTCAATTATCTGGCAACAGCTCTGGTGGACATTCCTGCAGTCAGCATGCCAATTGCACGCTTCCGCAACATGAGACATCTGTGGCATTGTGTGACAAAGCTGCACATTTTAGAGTGGCCTTTCATTGTCCTCAGCACAAGGTGCACCTGTGTAATGATCATGCTGTTTAATTGATATGCCACACCTGTCAGATGGATGGATTATCTTGGCAAAGGACAAATGCTCATTAATAGGGATGTAAATAAATTTGTGCACAAAATTTGAGAGAAATAATATTTTTGTGCATATGAACATTTCTGGGATCTTTTATTTCAGCTCATGAAACATGGGACCAACACTACATGTTGCGTTTATATTTTTGTTCAGTATGAATGACTATCGCCCGTAGGACTCACTTCTGTCATCATGAAGTGCTTTGAAAGGCCAATTAAGG
>NC_138294.1:71536606-71584106 GCF_965601325.2 Salmo salar | reverse complement strand
TCGACTCTCTCTCTCTCTCTCTCGACTCTCTCTCTCTCTCTCGACTCTCTCTCTCTCTCTCGACTCTCTCTCTCGCTCTCTCTCTCTCTACTCTCTCTCTCGACTCTCTCTCTCGCTCGACTCTCTCTCTCGCTCGACTCTCTCTCTCGCTCGACTCTCTCTCTCGCTCGACTCTCTCTCTCGCGCTCGACTCTCTCTCTCGCTCGACTCTCTCTCGCTCGACTCTCTCTCTCTCTCGCTCGACTCTCTCTCTCTCTCGACTCTCTCTCTCTCGACTCTCTCTCTCTCGACTCTCTCTCTCGACTCTCGACTCTCTCTCTCGCTCTCACTCTCTCTCTCGCTCTCTCTCTCTCGCTCGACTCTCTCTCTCGCTCGACTCTCTCTCTCGCTCGACTCTCTCTCTCTCGCTCGACTCTCTCTCTCGCTCGACTCTCTCTCTCGCTCGACTCTCTCTCTCTCTCGCTCGACTCTCTCTCGCTCGACTCGCTCTCTCTCTCGCTCGACTCTCTCTCTCTCGATCTCTCTCTCGACTCTCGACTCTCTCTCTCGCTCGACTCGCTCTCTCTCTCGCTCGACTCTCTCTCGCTCGACTCTCTCTCTCTCGCTCGACTCTCTCTCTCTCGCTCGACTCTCTCTCTCTCGCTCGACTCTCTCTCTCTCGACTCTCTCTCTCGCTCGACTCGCTCTCTCTCTCGCTCGACTCGCTCTCTCCCGCTCGACTCGCTCTCTCTCTCGCTCGACTCTCGCTCTCTCTCTCGCTCGACTCTCTCTCTCGACTCTCTCTCTCTCTCGCTCGACTCTCTCTCTCTCTCTCGCTCGACTCTCTCTCGCTCGACCTCGCTCTCTCTCTCGCTCGACTCTCGCTCTCTCTCTCCGCTCGACTCTCTCTCTCGCTCGACTCTCTCTCTCGCTCGACTCTCGCTCTCTCTCTCTCGCTCGACTCTCGCTCGACTCTTTCTCTCGCTCGACTCTTTCTCTCGCTCGACTCTCGCTCTCTCTCTCTCTCGCTCGACTCTTTCTCTCGCTCGACTCTCGCTCTCTCTCTCTCTCGCTCTCGCTCGACTCTCGCTCGACTCTCTCTCTCTCGCTCGACTCTCTCTCGCTCGACTCTCTCTCGCTCGACTCTCTCTCTCGCTCGACTCTCTCTCTCGCTCGACTCTTCTCTCGCTCGACTCTCTCTCTCGCTCGACTCTCGCTCGACTCTCTCTCTCGCTCGACTCTCGCTCTCTCTCTCTCTCGCTCTCGCTCGACTCTCTCGCTCGACTCTCGCTCGACTCTCGCTCGACTCTCTCGCTCGACTCTCGCTCGACTCTCTCTCTCTCTCGCTCGACTCTCTCTCTCCTCGCTCGACTCTCTCTCTCTCGCTCGACTCTCTCTCTCTCTCGCTCGACTCTCTCTCTCTCTCGCTCGACTCTCTCTCTCTCTCTCGCTCGACTCTCTCTCTCTCGCTCGTCTCTCTCTCTCTCGCTCGACTCTCTCTCTCGCTCGACTCTCTCGCTCGACTCTCGCTCGACTCTCTCTCGCTCGACTCTCTCTCGACTCTCTCTCGCTCGACTCTCTCTCGACTCTCTCTCGACTCTCTCTCTCCTCTCTCGACTCTCTCTCTCTCTCTCTCGACTCTCTCTCTCGACTCTCTCTCTCTCGACTCTCTCGACTCTCTCTCGACTCTCTCTCGACTCTCTCCTCGATCTCTCTCTCGACTCTCTCTCTCGACTCTCTCTCTCTCGACTCTCTCTCTCTCTCGACTCTCTCTCTCTCTCGACTCTCTCTCTCTCTCGACTCTCTCTCTCTCGACTCTCTCTCTCGCTCTCTCTCGACTCTCTCTCTCTCGCTCGACTCTCTCTCTCTCTCTCTCGCTCGACTCTCTCTCTCGCTCGACTCTCTCTCTCTCTCTCGCTCGACTCTCTCTCTCTCTCTCGCTCGACTCTCTCTCTCTCTCTCGCTCGACTCTCTCTCTCTCTCTCTCGCTCGACTCTCGCTCGACTCTCTCTCTCTCGCTCGACTCTCTCTCTCTCTCTCTCTCTCTCGCTCGACTCTCTCTCTCTCTCTCTCTCTCTCTCGCTCGACTCTCTCGCTCTCTCTCTCTCGCTCTCGCTCGACTCTCTCTCGCTCGACTCTCTCTCTCTCTCTCTCGCTCGACTCTCTCTCTCTCTCTCGCTCGACTCTCTCTCTCTCTCTCTCGCTCGACTCTCTCTCTCTCTCCCGCTCGACTCTCTCTCTCTCGCTCGACTCCCCTCTCTCTCTCTCCCGCTCGACTCTGCTCTCTCTCGCTCGACTCTCTCTCTCTCGCTCGACTCTCTCTCGCTCGACTCTCTCTCTCTCTCTCTCTCTCTCGACTCTCTCTCTCTCTCGACTCTCTCTCTCTCTCGCTCGACTCTCTCTCTCTCTCGCTCGACTCTCTCTATCTCTCGCTCGACTCTCTCTCGCTCGGCTCTCTCTCGCTCGGCTCTCTCTCTCTCTCGCTCTCACTCGGCTCTCTCTCTCTCACTCGACTCTCGCTCTCTCTCTCTCTCGCTCGTCTCTCGCTCTCTCTCGCTCGACTCTCTCTCTCGCTCGACTCTCTCTCTCGCTCGACTCTCTCTCTCTCGCTCTCGCTCGACTCTCTCGCTCGACTCTCTCTCTCTCGCTATCGCTCGACTCTCTCGCTCGACTCTCGCTCGACTCTCTCTCGCTCGTCTCTCGCTCTCTCTCGCTCGACTCTCTCTCTCGCTCGACTCTCTCTCTCGCTCGACTCTCTCTCTCTCTCGCTCTCGCTCGACTCTCTCGCTCGACTCTCGCTCGACTCTCTCGCTCGACTCTCGCTCTCTCTCGCTCGACTCTCGCTCTCTCTCGCTCGACTCTCTCTCTCTCCGCTCGACTCTTTCTCTCTCTCGCTCGACTCTCTCTCTCTCGCTCGACTCTCTCTCTCGCTCGACTCTCTCTCTCTCTCTCGCTCGACTCTCTCTCTCTCTCGCTCGACTCTCTCTCCTCGCTCGACTCTCTCTCTCGCTCGACTCTCTCTCTCGCTCGACTCTCTCTCTCGCTCGACTCTCTCTCTCTCTCGCTCGACTCTCTCTCTCTCTCGCTCGACTCTCTCTCTCTCTCGCTCGACTCTCTCTCTCTCTCGCTCGACTCTCTCTCTCTCTCTCGCTCGACTCTCTCTCTCTCTCTCGCTCGACTCTCTCTCTCTCTCTCTCGCTCGACTCTCTCTCTCTCTCTCGCTCGACTCTCTCTCTCTCTCTCGCTCGACCTCTCTCTCTCTCTCTCGCTCGACTCTCTCTCTCTCTCTCGCTCGACTCTCTCTCTCTCTCTCTCTCGACTCTCTCTCGTCTCTCTCTCTCTCTCGCTCGACTCTCTCTCTCTCTCTCTCTCGACTCTCTCTCTCTCTCTCTCGACACTCTCTCTCTCTCGCTCGACTCTCTCTCTCTCTCGCTCGCTCTCTCTCTCTCTCGCTCGACTCTGACTCTCTCTCGCTCGACTCTCTCTCGCTCGACTCTCTCTCCGCTCGACTCTCTCTCCGCTCTCTCTCTCTCTCGACTCTCTCTCTCTCTCTCTCCGACTCTCTCTCTCTCTCTCGCTCGACTCTCTCTCTCTCTCTCGCTCGACTCTCTCTCTCTCTCTCGCTCGACTCTCTCTCTCTCTCGCTCGACTCTCTCTTCTCTCGCTCGACTCTCTCTATCTCTCGCTCGACTCTCTCTATCTCTCGCTCGACTCTCTCTCACTCGGCTCTCTCTCTCTCTCGCTCTCACTCGGCTCTCTCTCTCTCACTCGACTCTCGCTCTCTCTCTCTCTCGCTCGCTCTCTCCGCTCTCTCTCGCTCGACTCTCTCTCTCGCTCGACTCTCTCTCTCGCTCGACTCTCTCTCTCTCGCTCTCGCTCGACTCTCTCTCTCGCTCGACTCTCTCTCTCGCTCGACTCTCTCGCTCTCGCTCGACTCTCTCGCTCGACTCTCGCTCGACTCTCTCGCTCGACTCTCGCTCTCTCTCGCTCGACTCTCGCTCTCTCTCGCTCGACTCTCTCGCTCGACTCTCTCTCTCTCTCGCTCGACTCTCTCTCTCGCTCGACTCTCTCTCTCGCTCGACTCTCTCTCTCTCGCTCGACTCTCTCTCTCGCTCGACTCTCTCTCTCGCTCGACTCTCTCTCTCGCTCGACTCTCTCTCTCTCTCGCTCGACTCTCTCGCTCGACTCTCGCTCTCTCTCGCTCGACTCTCGCTCTCTCTCGCTCGACTCTCTCGCTCGACTCTCTCTCTCTCTCGCTCGACTCTCTCTCTCTCGCTCGACTCTCTCTCTCTCGCTCGACTCTCTCTCTCGCTCGACTCTCTCTCTCGCTCGACTCTCTCTCTCGCTCGACTCTCTCTCTCTCTCGCTCGACTCTCTCTCTCGCTCGACTCTCTCTCTCGCTCGACTCTCTCTCTCTCTCGCTCGACTCTCTCTCTCTCTCGCTCGACTCTCTCTCTCTCTCGCTCGACTCTCTCTCTCTCTCGCTCGACTCTCTCTCTCTCTCTCTCGCTCGACTCTCTCTCTCTCTCTCTCTCGCTCGACTCTCTCTCTCTCTCTCTCGCTCGACTCTCTCTCTCTCTCTCGCTCGACTCTCTCTCTCTCTCTTGCTCGACTCTCTCTCTCTCTCTCTCGCTCGACTCTCTCTCTCTCTCTCTCGCTCGACTCTCTCTCTCTCTCTCGCTCGACTCTCTCTCTCTCGACTCTCTCTCTCTCTCGCTCGACTCTCTCTCTCGCTCGCTCTCTCTCTCTCTCTCGCTCGACTCTCTCTCTCTCTCGCTCGACTCTCTCTCTCGCTCGACTCTCTCGCTCGACTCTCTCTCGCTCGACTCTCTCTCTCTCTCTCTCTCGCTCTCGCTCGACTCTCTCTCTCTCTCTCGCTCTCGACTCTCGCTCTCTCTCTCTCGCTCTCTCTTTCTCGCTCGACTCTCTTTCTCGCTCGACTCTCTCTCTCGCTCGACTCTCTCTCTTGCTCGACTCTCTCTCTCTCGCTCTCGCTCGACTCTCTCGCTCGACTCTCGCTCTCTCTCGCTCGACTCTCTCTCTCTCTCGCTCGACTCTCTCTCTCTCGCTCGACTCTCTCTCGCTCGACTCTCTCTCTCTCTCTCGCTCTCGCTCGACTCTCTCTCTCTCTCTCGCTCTCGACTCTCGCTCTCTCTCTCTCGCTCGACTCTCGCTCTCTCTTTCTCGCTCGACTCTCTCTCTCGCTCGACTCTCTCTCTCGCTCGACTCTCTCTCGCTCGACTCTCTCTCTCTCACTCTCGCTCGACTCTCTCGCTCGACTCTCGCTCTCTCTCGCTCTCGCTCGACTCTCTCGCTCGACTCTCGCTCTCTCTCTCTCGCTCGACTCTCTCTCTCTCTCTCGCTCGACTCTCTCTCTCTCTCTCTCTCGCTCGACTCTCTCTCTCTCTCTCTCTCGCTCGACTCTCTCTCTCTCTCTCTCTCGACACTCTCTCTCTCTCGCTCGACTCTCTCTCTCTCTCGCTCTCTCTCGCTCGACTCTCTCTCTCTCTCGCTCGCTCTCTCTCTCTCTCTCGCTCGACTCTCTCTCTCTCTCGCTCGACTCTCTCTCTCTCTCGCTCGACTCTGACTCTCTCTCGCTCGACTCTCTCTCGCTCGACTCTCTCTCTCGACTCTCTCTCTCTCTCGACTCTCTCTCTCTCTCTCTCGACTCTCTCTCTCTCTCTCGCTCGACTCTCTCTCTCTCTCTCGCTCGACTCTCTCTCTCTCTCTCGCTCGACTCTCTCTCTCTCTCGCTCGACTCTCTCTATCTCTCGCTCGACTCTCTCTATCTCTCGCTCGACTCTCTCTATCTCTCGCTCGACTCTCTCTCACTCGGCTCTCTCTCTCTCTCGCTCTCACTCGGCTCTCTCTCTCTCACTCGACTCTCGCTCTCTCTCTCTCTCGCTCTCTCTCTCTCTCGCTCGTCTCTCGCTCTCTCTCGCTCGACTCTCTCTCTCGCTCGACTCTCTCTCTCGCTCGACTCTCTCTCTCTCGCTCTCGCTCGACTCTCTCTCTCGCTCGACTCTCTCTCTCGCTCGACTCTCTCGCTCTCGCTCGACTCTCTCGCTCGACTCTCGCTCGACTCTCTCGCTCGACTCTCGCTCTCTCTCGCTCGACTCTCGCTCTCTCTCGCTCGACTCTCTCGCTCGACTCTCTCTCTCTCTCGCTCGACTCTCTCTCTCTCGCTCGACTCTCTCTCTCTCGCTCGACTCTCTCTCTCGCTCGACTCTCTCTCTCGCTCGACTCTCTCTCTCGCTCGACTCTCTCTCTCTCTCGCTCGACTCTCTCTCTCTCTCGCTCGACTCTCTCGCTCGACTCTCGCTCTCTCTCGCTCGACTCTCGCTCTCTCTCGCTCGACTCTCTCGCTCGACTCTCTCTCTCTCTCGCTCGACTCTCTCTCTCTCGCTCGACTCTCTCTCTCTCGCTCGACTCTCTCTCTCTCGCTCGACTCTCTCTCTCGCTCGACTCTCTCTCTCGCTCGACTCTCTCTCTCGCTCGACTCTCTCTCTCTCTCGCTCGACTCTCCTCTCTCTCGCTCGACTCTCCTCTCTCCGCTCGACTCTCTCTCTCTCTCGCTCGACTCTCTCTCTCTCTCGCTCGACTCTCTCTCTCTCTCGCTCGACTCTCTCTCTCTCGCTCGACTCTCTCTCTCGCTCGACTCTCTCTCTCGCTCGACTCTCTCTCTCGCTCGACTCTCTCTCTCTCTCTCGCTCGACTCTCTCTCTCTCTCGCTCGACTCTCTCTCTCGCTCGACTCTCTCTCTCGCTCGACTCTCTCTCTCTCTCTCTCGCTCGACTCTCTCTCTCTCTCTCGCTCGACTCTCTCTCTCTCGACTCTCTCTCTCTCTCTCGCTCGACTCTCTCTCTCTCTCTCTCGCTCGACTCTCTCTCTCTCTCTCGCTCGACTCTCTCTCTCGCTCGCTCTCTCTCTCTCTCTCGCTCGACTCTCTCTCTCTCTCGCTCGACTCTCTCTCTCTCTCGCTCGACTCTCTCTCTCGCTCGACTCTCTCGCTCGACTCTCTCTCGCTCGACTCTCTCTCTCTCTCTCTCTCGCTCTCGCTCGACTCTCTCTCTCTCTCTCGCTCTCGACTCTCGCTCTCTCTCTCTCGCTCTCTCTTTCTCGCTCGACTCTCTTTCTCGCTCGACTCTCTCTCTCGCTCGACTCTCTCTCTTGCTCGACTCTCTCTCTCTCGCTCTCGCTCGACTCTCTCGCTCGACTCTCGCTCTCTCTCGCTCGACTCTCTCTCTCTCTCGCTCGACTCTCTCTCTCTCGCTCGACTCTCTCTCGCTCGACTCTCTCTCTCTCTCTCGCTCTCGCTCGACTCTCTCTCTCTCTCCGCTCTCGACTCTCGCTCTCTCTCTCTCGCTCGACTCTCGCTCTCTCTTTCTCGCTCGACTCTCTCTCTCGCTCGACTCTCTCTCTCGCTCGACTCTCTCTCGCTCGACTCTCTCTCTCTCGCTCTCGCTCGACTCTCTCGCTCGACTCTCGCTCTCTCTCGCTCTCGCTCGACTCTCTCGCTCGACTCTCGCTCTCTCTCTCTCGCTCGACTCTCTCTCTCTCTCTCTCTCGCTCGACTCTCTCGCTCTCTCTCGCTCTCTCTCCGCTCGACTCTCTCTCTCTCTCGCTCGACTCTCTCTCTCTCTCTCTCGCTCGTCTCTCTCTCTCGAATCTCGACTCTCTCTCTTTCTGTGTGTGGACATCTCCCTCTCTTGGTGTATTTGGTGGCCTTCATACCCCTCTGAATGAGAACCTATTATTACCCCATAGAAAGACAAATTAGTCTACCTCTCTCGCTGTGGAAGGGCTGTAAAAATAAATCTATATAAATAAAGGGACAATAATAGGTAGAACAACACAAGTCTGGGAATGCACTTCACTAAGTCATCCATTATTGTCTGTGTTTCCATTAGTTGGTGGTCTTTACAGCTTACAGTAGATTCTACCTAACTTGTGCAATTTGCAGTATGGAAAGCATCCATCGCGTGGTGTTCATTCACAGTCTAATCAATTATTCATATAAAGTACTAGCTCTGAGACTTCTTTACCTTGAATACCCCCGTGTGCATGCACAAGAAACTCAATTCCAGGATTGTATTCATTAAGGCACACATTTAGAAATATTTGAATCTGAAAATGAGCATTTTTTTATTGGACAAGGCCAGGCAGTCCCTCTCTATTTCAGTCTGTTTTCTTCCATTTGGTGCCTAATGAATACGACCCAGAACTTTGCTGTGAACTTCATAATGAGGATTCTCTGGCCGTATGTTCTAATGAAGTGGATAATGGTCTGATTTGAGCCCCATCAACGGCATTGCACCTTGGCGATACTGTATTTTTCCTAATCAGCAGATCCTGGGGCAATTTGATTGATGAAGGTGTCATTGCTAAGCACCGGAGCATTAAGGCGGACAGAGGAGAACAGAGCAGGCTGAGATGCAAGGCCAGTCTGTATGTTCTCTAGAAGCTTGAAATGTCTTTTTCTTCCCAGCTCCTTTGATGGCAATTAGATTTAAATACTGCTGTGTGCCATAAAAGGGGAAAATTGTATGATGTAGAATACCGGTGTAGGTGCAAATGAAGGTTATTCTGAGGGTTCGGTTGTGATGTAGAGGGGGAGTTTGAAGACTGTTATATTGGATGTTCTTTGGTGCAATGTTGCTTACACCTAACTAGTCTTCTCAAATCTACACAGGTGCCTAGGGGGTATGGGCTAGGTGTTCTCTGGGGCTAGGGTTTTTCAATAGAGGTAATCATGAATTCTAGAAAGCTCCAGTGGTGTCTCTGCAGTTACACCATATTTCCTGCAAGGCTTTTGCAAATATGGAGTAATATTGTGAAGACATCTTTCCTAGTGTTTGTATGTTAGTTCTGTAGTTTCTCATCTCTTTCTTCTGTCAGGCTCTTGGTCTTCAGCATTGTTAGCTACACTATGTTTTTTAAAGAGAACAATACGCATTGAATATGACGGAACAAACAGACAAACAAATTCCTTTCAATCGGAATAATTTGTCTGGCAACTCAAAGATGTTTAGTGTCCTAGCTCTCACTCAAATGCCTCTAGAAATCTGCACAGCACCTCTTCAAAGATCAAAGAATTGTTCACTCTGTTTAGTTTCTCCCCCTTTTAATTTTTGGCAAAATTAATTACTAGCCTATCGGGTTCGTCTTCACTGTCGAAATGAAAAAGGTCCTTTCTTTGCTGCACATGTACATAATTAGTTACACTAGATTACACTTGGACCCTTCCATTTGAACAAAATGCACAATGAAAAATAGTTTCTTCAGAATTGTGCTTTGAATTACTTTAGAGTGTGATGACAACTGCCAACAGAGTGAAACTGCTAGCCCATGACTCAGACAGTAGGAGTAGTTGGCTATTTGGCTAACCCCCTGTGTTATTAACAAAACATACCTTCATAAGTTGATAAAACTGTTTGATGTCTACTTCAGAGAGGGATGCTTGCTACTGTGTGGGGACTAGGATGTGCTTGTTAGACAGAACAGACTTACTTCGCTCACTTTTGGAATAATTGATCAGAGAGACATGGTTGTCATTTTCTTCATCCCAAATGGCACAATATTCCTTATAGTGCACTACTTATGACCAGAACCCAGGTCAGAAGTAGTGCACTATATAGGGAATAGGGTGTCATTTGGGACATTGCCATAGTCATCATAGTCATGGTCTTGTTATGTGGTCTTTCAACATGAATAGTTTGTTTTCTCAAACCTCATGGATCATCTGTCATCATTGTTGTTTTCAGATCGCTGTGTGCTTTAATTGATTGTGCTCCTATCAGGCAACTGCGTGTGTATTTACATTTGTAAATAGTCAACTCTAATTAAAAGGCAGATCAAAGAGGAACGGCGAGGAAAAGTCACGTTGTGGGAGGGAAGTAATGGTGGGGGTCTCAGCGGGAGCGACGTCCTCGTTACTCAACAACCTTTTTATGGGAGTTTGTCCCCCCCGCTTCCTCTAGAAGTGCACTGCACACACCACCTACCTACTGCAGTCACTTCCTCCCTCCACCACTTCCCCATCTCTCTATTTCCCCCAGTCTCCATCATCCATTTCTCCGCCTTTCATTTCTTTGCTTTTAGCCACAGTAAATCATTCTGGCTAAAGCTGTGGAAATATCTGTACTGTTGCCGTAGTAACCGGGCAGGCAGAATAGTGGCTTGATTTGAGAGAGCACTGGGACACTTGAACAGAAAGGTCACAGAAACACAATGGCACAGGTCACTGGCACTGCTGCACTAGCATGCCACGGTGGCAATGACGTTTATAGTGCATATTCCCCCTTAACAGGACGGACAGAATGAATGAAATGATTTACCACCTGATTGAAGCCTCTGCTCCAGCTTGCAGCAGGTAATATAAAAAAAATTGTATCTGCGTCCTGTAGGGATGCCAAATGTTCAGCCTGCTGCACCGACCCTATGGATGCTCTAGTCTAGGGTGGCTGGTTAAATTGTGCTTAGGAGTGTTTTTGAAATCTCTACATGGTTAAAGTAGGCAGAAATAGATGTGATTATTGAAAAAATCTGAGTTTGCTTAATTTACTATCATCCTAAATTAAGATATTGAATTATTTTGCCATATCTACTTAATGTATATGACGCTACTTTCCATGATGTGGACACTATGTGTTACTACATTACACAAGCTGACGTTTTGACCACATCGGATTGGTGGAATTGCATCCATTTTACCTCAGATTGGTGATGTTAGTATAAAAGTTTATAGTCAACTCGATGACAAAAGATCAGTTAAATAAAACTGATCAATATCTTTGGTTTTGTACTATTGATTTTGAACACTGCTATCATTTTCTTTCTCAAATTGAACGGATATTTCAGGGCGGCCTCTATATAAAAGTTGCTGGCCACACACCAATATTTGGATTTGAAAGTCAAACTATCACTTAAATAGCAGTCAACCTTTGTCACTGATAAAAAATAGTCTGTTCCCTTTTCCGTGATGGCAGCCTCCCGAAATCAACAGCTCGCATTCTAAAATATAGATAGAAGCATTCTACAAATAACCATCCAACCAACCATGTGTCATGACGTTGGCCTGTGGGTAAGGTTTATGACCCCCTCCCCCCATAAATACCTTTCTCCCTTCCCCTCTCTGACCCTACTGAAGGACTGCTGTCCTGAAGGACTGCTGTCCTGTTAAATATAGAGAGTCTGGGAACATCAAACAAATGGAGAAAGGAACCATATTTTGGTAATAAAACCAGTTGGAAATATGCTTTGGAACGTAATGAGTATGGATGTCAGTTCGGTTGTCATCTGAGACATTATGACTGATGACAGGACAACATAAACTGTACCTGGGAAAGTATACACCCTCTAGTTATCAGAGTCACATGGAATTGTTATGCAATTGAAATGTTTGATATTGAAACTGTTTGTTAGGAGATTAAATGTAATTTTAGCTTCCAAATGAGAGAATTGGGTTTTCATAAGGAAAGTGCCCTGCTTGATCAGTGGCCCACCCCTGTGAAGAGACAGGGGTTATAAACGATGAAACACATCCTTCCCCCTCTCCACTATATAAGCCTTTGATGAAAAGATAACCACATGTTCCAGTACGTGAGGTCTGCAGCCTCTACGTTAGAAGGACACACGTCAAGTACAGAACTAAGCCAACCTCGGCGTGAGCTTTGGTGGCGAATATGAACTTTGAGCTTATTCACTACAGAAGTGATACTTCCTAGCCGTTGAGTTAGCAGCGGCCGCTGTAGACGGGGGCTAGGAAAGGACGGACGACGGATCCAGTCTGACAGACGGACGAAGATACCACCACGTATCCAATTTACCACCAGAGACATTCTTCCGAGGACAGGAAGATCTGTTGGCCAACCCGGCCAGCATCTACGACCAATATACCGAAGCGCAGCTCAGAGTAAATATTTATTGCATTTTCCTTTTCCAAATGGGCGGTAATTTAGTAATGCATAAGATAATGTATTTACGATAGCATAGCTGCTGTTTCTTCGTTCCTAAATCTTCCCGCTCTTTCATTCAAGCCCAAACCCTTTCCTTTGTGTAACCAGCTTTCATACAGGTTCCGTCCACCAGGACGTTTTCTGTATGACATCATTTGTATTCTGTGTATATGTAATTCTGTGTGATTAGTTTAGGTATTTAGTAAATAAATAATTAAACCCAATTTGGTATTGCTGATTCAACTTGTTAGCCAGGGTTCGTGAAGATAGCCAAGAATTTACAACTTTCATTATGAGACTGAAAATAAGATAAGGGTTAATATTGACTGCTACCGATGTAAAGTATTACTAAGTATTTTAAGAGTTTATTCGGAAGATAACGGCTCTATAAACGTTCTTCCGTGGTGCCCCGACTTTCTAGTTAATTACATTTACATGATTAGCTTAATCAGGTAATATTAATTAGAGAAAGAATTTTATAGGTTAGCATGTCATATCACTTAATCCGGCATAGCCAAAGACACGACACATGTATAGGTTATTTCAAGTTTCCTTGTGGCCTTTGCATAGTGTCAGTTTAAACAGCGCTACACCCCAAACATTTGTTCACTGTTCTATTGATTTCAGCGTGATATCCATGGAAGTGATTGGCAAAAGTGTTAAATTACACTTACCGCATTGGCGAGCCACTTCAATCAAAATGCAACACTTCAAAATGTCCTCTAACCAGTGATGTACACATTATTCCCAGATTCTGTGTTTTTTGAAATGTGTTTAGTTTTAACAGGATGTGCAACCTCATTTCCCCCCTTTCGTGCAATTCATATCAACGTGATAATTGATAGGATTGATTGACAAATAAGTGTTGCGTTTCTCATTCTGTTTTGGTGACCCCCCATATCAAAATGCCCCCCTAATATATCCAATTTCCATGTGGTTTTTGAGTTGTAGTTTCAACAGCGCATATCCCCCCCTAATTGATGAGTGATTTTATTTATACTTATTTCCACAAGTAATATGATTGATAGTGTTGCAGATATATGTGTAGATGGTACATTTTGTTTGGATTTTCAATATATCACACAGTTTCTTCATATTGGTATTGATTTGGACACTTTAAAAGTGAAAGCATAATTTTTAACTACGATTTTAGGAATCTAAATTGAACTTTCAACATTCATTTCCAAAAGTATTGTACTTAATCCGGTAAAAACTGCTGAATGAGTCCAAAAATGTGCTGTGATTTATTTGTTTTGATATACCAGAAATCACCAAAACAGGTTTGTCCTGCCTACTGTATGTGCACTTTGAAGCCCACACCTACATACAACACATACTTACCGTAATGTGTACAGTCGTGGCCAAAAGTTGAGAATGACACAAATATTAATTTTCACAAAGTCTGCTGCCTCAGTTTGTATGATGGCAATTTGCATATACTCCAGAATGTTATGAAGAGTGATCAGATGAATTGCAATTAATTGCAAAGTCCCTATTTGCCAGGCAAATTAACTGAGTCCCCCCAAAAAACATTTCCACTGCATTTCAGCCCTGCCACAAAGGGACCAGCTGACATCATGTCAGTGATTCTCTCGTTTACACAGGTGTGAGTGTTGACGAGGACAAGGCTGGAGATCACTCTGTCATGCTGATTTGAGTTCGAATAACAGACTGGAAGCTTCAAAAGGAGGGTAGTGCTTGGAATCATTGTTCTTCCTCTGTCAATCATGGTTACCTGCAAGGAAACACGTGCCGTCATCATTGCTTTGCACAAGAAGGGCTTCACAGGCAAGGATGTTGCTGCCAGTAAGATTGCACCTAAATCAACCATTTATCAGATCATCAAGAACTTCAAGGAGAGCGGTTCAATTGTTGTGAAGAAGTCTTCAGGGCGCCCAAGAAAGTCCAGCAAGCGCCAGGACGTCTCCTAAAGTTGATTCAGCTGCGGGATCAGGGCACCACCAGTACAGAGCTTGCTTAGGAATGGCAGCAGGCAGGTGTGAGTGCATCTGCATGCACAGTGAGGTGAAGACTTTTGGAGGATGGCCTGGTGTCAAGAAGGGCAGCAAAGAAGCCACTTCTCTCCAGGAAAAGCATCAGGGGCAGACTGATATTCTGCAGAAGGTACAGGGATTGGACTGCTGAGGACTGGGGTAAAGTCATTTTCTCTGATGAATCCCCTTTCCAATTGTTTGGGTCATCCGGAAAAAGCTTGTCCGGAGAAGACAAGGTGAACGCTACCATCAGTCCTGTGTCATGCCAACAGTAAAGCATCCTGTGACCATTCACGTGTGGGGTTGCTTCTCAGCGAAGGGAGTGGGCTCACTCACAATTTTGCCTAAGAACACAGCCATGAATAAAGAATGGTACCAACACATCCTCCGAGAGCAACTTCTCCCAACCATCCAGGAACAGTTTGGTGATGAACAATGCGCTTTCCAGCATGATGGAGCACCTTGCCATAAGGCAAAAGTGATAAGTGGCTCGGGGAACAAAACATCGATATTTTGGGGACATGGCAAGGAAACTCCCCAGACCTTAATCCCATTGCGAACTTGTGGTCAATCCTCAAGAGGCGGGTGCACAAACAGAAACCCCACAAACTCCAAGCATTGATTATGCAAGAATGGGCTGCCATCAGTCAGAATGTGGCGCAGAAGTTAATTGACAACATGCTAGGGCGGATTGCAGAGGTCTTGAAAAAGAAGGGTCAACACTGCAAATATTGACTCTTTGCTTCAACTTCATGTAATTGTCAATAAAAGCCTTGGACACTTATGAAATGCTTGTAATTATACTTCAGTATTCCATAGTAAGATCTGACAAAAATATCTAAAGACACAGAAGCAGCAAACTTTGTGGAAATTAATATTTGTGTCATTCTCAAAACTTTTGGCCACGACTGTACACAAAAAGTACACTATGTAAAAAAATGCATTTGGAAATTTATTCAACCTTTTATCGTTTGCCAACCCTTGTTATCGTCTGTTTTAGCAGTTCATGAGAATTATGTTGAGTTTTTCATGGCTATTATATCGAATAAGCATTTGGGCTTTGTTTTGTGATCCTCGACTTACTTAGTATACAGGCTTGATCAGATAATGATGAGATCATTAACGTTTTAGGGCGATTCAACACTGTCAGTCCTAATCAACAACTCCCCAGACCACTGACGTTGTCAAGCGCCATTTTTTTTGCCTCTAGCGCTAAATACCTTTCAGAGCTAATATATAATATTGCCTCCGGGCTATTTGACATGATGCCAATATCCATGGAAGAAAGCATGGACTATAGAAGCTGTCTTTGCCTCCGGGCTATTTGACACAATGCTAATATCCATTGAAGAAAGGATGGACTATAGAAGTGTCTTTACTATACATGTATTTCTTGTCAGTTTGGCACAAGAGGCAAAATTAACTTGAATTCTGCATTAAAACAGCTAAATGGCAGAATCTTTGTGCAAAAAAGCATGTTGTGTAACAGGCAAATCAGGAGAATAACCCTTTCTTCATAGGGCCTCTAGTCAACACCAAAGCATCAGTATACAGCGCTGTGGCTGATGGTGCTACTTAAAGATTAACCACAGGTGGCCAACAGTTAGCTGAATGTTCCTTTAAAAAGAGCAGTGCTCTACCAGGTTTTCAGCGTGACCCCTTAACCCTCCTGCTGTGTTCCGGTCGAACTGGACCGATTTTACAAGAGTTTCTCTCTGAAAAATGTAGTTAATTTAATCTGATTGTCATAAGGTTCCATGACTTTGTTCACGCAGGGCATCTGAACACACAAAATACATTTTGATGATTTTCATAAAATGTTGGGTGTTTTATTTAACTTTTGTGCACCTGTGGTGTTCCCGGTCAAAAATGACTGGTCATTAGAAATTGATGGGTGAGACTACAATTAGTGTATAAAATTGAGTTCAGGCACATGCCCATTCATCAATGATACACACTTCCTCTACCAGACCCCCACATGCATGTGTGTTTGAGCACACACACACACCTCACTCCCCTTTTTGGCTTCCATGGAAACCCCTATGGGAACCTTTCCCCAATAGAATCTTTCACCCACGGGAACCACACCTGTTGGCATTCTCACAAACAATATACACTGCTCAAAAAAATAAAGGGAACACTTAAACAACACATCCTAGATCTGAATGAAAGAAATAATCTTATTAAATACTTGTTTCTTTACATAGTTGAATGTGCTGACAACAAAATCACACAAAAATAATCAATGGAAATCCAATTTATCAACCCATGGAGGTCTGGATTTGGAGTCACACTCAAAATTAAAGTGGAAAACCACACTACAGGCTGATCCAACTTTGATGTAATGTCCTTAAAACAAGTCAAAATGAGGCTCAGTAGTGTGTGTGGCCTCCACGTGCCTGTATGACCTCCCTACAATGCCTGGGCATGGTCCTGATGAGGTGGCGGATGGTCTCCTGAGGGATCGCCTCCCAGACCTGGACTAAAGCATCCGCCAACTCCTGGACAGTCTGTGGTGCAACGTGGCGTTGGTGGATGGAGTGAGACATGATGTCCCAGATGTGCTCAATTGGATTCAGGTCTGGGGAACGGGCGGGCCAGTCCATAGCATCAATGCCTTCCTCTTGCAGGAACTGCTGACACACTCCAGCCACATGAGGTCTAGCATTGTCTTGCATTAGGAGGAACCCAGGGCCAACCGCACCAGCATATGGTCTCACAAGGGGTCTGAGGATCTCATCTCGGTACCTAATGGCAGTCAGGCTACCTCTGGCGAGCACATGGAGGGCTGTGCGGCCCCCCAAAGAAATGCCACCCCACACCATGACTGACCCACCGCCAAACCGGTCATGCTGGAGGATGTTGCAGGCAGCAGAACGTTTTCCACGGCGTCTCCAGACTCTGTCACGTCTGTCACGTGCTCAGCGTGAACCTGCTTTCATCTGTGAAGAGCACAGGGCGCCAGTGGCGAATTTGCCAATCTTGGTGTTCTCTGGCAAATGCCAAACGTCCTGCACGGTGTTGGGCTGTAAGCACAACCCCCACCTGTGGACGTCGGGCCCTCATACCACCCTCATGGAGTCTGTTTCTAACCGTTTGAGCAGACGCATGCACATTTGTGGCCTGCTGGAGGTCATTTTGCAGGGCTCTGGCAGTGCTTCTCCTGCTCCTCCTTGCACAAAGGCGGAGGTAGCGGTCCTGCTGCTGGGTTGTTGCCCTCCTACGGCCTCCTCCACGTCTCGTGATGTACTGGCCTGTCTCCTGGTAGCGCCTCCATGCTCTGGACACTACGCTGACAGACACAGCAAACCTTCTTGCCACAGCTCGCATTGATGTGCCATCCTGGATGAGCTGCACTACCTGAGCCACTTGTGTGGGTTGTAGACTCCGTCTCATGCTACCACTAGAGTGAAAGCACCGCCAGCATTCAAAAGTGACCAAAACATCAGCCAGGAAGCATAGGAACTGAGAAGTGGTCTGTGGTCACCACCTGCAGAACCACTCCTTTATTGGGGGTGTCTTGCTAATTGCCTATAATTTCCACCTGTTGTCTATTCCATTTCCACAACAGCATGTGAAATTTATTGTCAATCAGTGTTGCTTCCTAAGTGGACAGTTTGATTTCACAGAAGTGTGATTGACTTGGAGTTACATTGTGTTGTTTAAGTGTTCCCTTTATTTTTTTGAGCAGTGTATGTATTATTATGGATTTATAATCAGCTATAATGGGGCGGTAATTTTGGACCGGGAACACAGAATTAATTAACATGAAATTAATACAACATGAGGGTTAAAAGAGTCTATTGACCTACTCGTGCGTTAATCTAAGTTACATAATAAAAAAATCCCCATCAAAATCTATCAATTCAAGCTTGGGCTTTGTCTCAATCCACCACATCTGCCTTGTGGCCTTACTCTTCTGCGGTAGATGGTGGCCGAGCTACAGTGGTGTTTCAGACCATGAAACATCCCGAAAATCAGTTTTACATTGAAAACATCTGTAGAGTCCGAAAAGTCTGGCCTACACACTATTATGACCACTTTATGGAAAGGAGAGACTCTCACGAACACGATGGTTTTGCTCTAAGACGCCCACAAGTGACTGGTCTGAAGGTAACCCATACAAACGAATGGAGGTATGCAAGTAGTGTACCAACAAAAGTTTTGAAAAATACATATATATTTCCATATAGTACAGACACTTAACCTCATTCCTTATGATACATATTTTTTTACTGTATTTTTTGCCATTTATGAATGTTTTATTTAATGAATTTCTATGGGCTATAGTAGTAAAGGACACATATTTTTTTAATACCTAATGGGGTCCTGAAATGTATTTAGTTTTAAAGAGAAACCTATGTCGAACTGCATTATTGAAAATACTGTAGATACAGTGCCTTCACAGTATTCACACCCTTTGACTGTTTCCACAGTTTGGTGTGTTATAGCCTGAATTTAAAATGGATTAAATGTAGATGTTTTGTCACTGGCCTACACACAATACCCCATAATTTCAAAGTGGAATGTTTTTCAAATTTTGTACAAATTAATAAACAATGAAAAGCTGACATTTCTTGAGTCAATCAGTATTCAACCCCTTTGTTATTGCAAGCCTAAATAAGTTCAGGAGTAAAGAATTGCTTAACAAGTGACATAATAAGTTGCATAGACTCTGCAATTACATTATTTTTGAATGACTGTCTCATCTCTGTACCCCACACATACAATTATCTGTAAGGTCCCTCAGTCGAGCAGTGAATTTCAGACAGATTCAACAACAAACACCAGGGAGTTTTTCCAATGCCTCGCAAAGAAGGGCACCTATTGGTAGATGGGTAAAAAAAAAAAAAAAAGCCGACCTTGAATTTCCCTTTGAGCATGGTGAAGTCATTAATGACACATAGGATAGTGTATCAATACACCCACTCACTACAAAGATACAGGCATCCTTCCTTCAGTTGCCGGAGAGGAAGGAAACCACTCAGGGATTTCATCATTCATCATAGTTACTCCACAATACTAACCTAATTGACAGAGTGAAAAGAAGGAAGCTTGAATAAAAATATTCCAAAACATTAATCCTGTTTTCAACAAGGCACTAAAGTAACAATGCACAAAATGTGGCAAAGCAATTCACTTTTTTGTGCGTTGTTTGTGGCAAATCCAAATGACTCAAGGGTGTGAATACTTATGTAAATTAGGTATTTCTGTACTTCATTTTTAATTAAAAAAACATGTTTTCACTTTGGCTGTGTGATTTTCTGTGTGTGTTTGTGTGTGTGGTTAAAACATGTTTTTAATCTATTTTGTATTCAGGCTGTAACACAATAAAATGTGGAATAAGTCAAGGGGTATGAATACTTTCTGAAGGCACTGTAGGTACAAGGATTATCTAATAGTCTGGAAGAAAGGTTATTAACAAACGGTGTATTTTGTGGTTCCAGGGAACGTGTCCTTTAATCATATTCACTCATGTTTTTGAGAGGGAGAGAGAGAGGGGGGTTGAAACTGGAATTAGCTCCCTTGCTCGGAGGTACACACACTCACAGACCCAAATGTAATAAATTGCAGATAAAGGGAGCCATACTCTGGATCCTCTCAGAATGTTTACACTTTGATGTGTTAGAAGCTGTCCTTCTAAGGTGTTCACATGAAATTGCACCTGTCTTTAGAATAGTGCATAAACATTCCTATTGAACCCGCAAGTAAGGTTTTTCTTTATCTGCAACTGATTGACTTGGGGCCACAGCCAGACATTTTATTTTATTTATTTCACCTTTATTTAACCAGGTAGGCTAGCTGAGAACAAGTTCTCATTTACAACTGCGACCTGGCCAATATAAAGCAAAAAACGTTCGACACATACAACAACACAGAGTTACACATGGAATAAACAAACATATAGTCAATAATACAGTAGAAAAAGTCTATACAGTGTGTGCAAATAAGGAAAGATAAGGGAGGTAAGGCGAAGTAATTACAATATAGCAGTTAAACACTGGAGTGATAGACATGCTAAAATGGAAAAGGGATCAGGCTTGTGCCTTGTCTAACCTCAGTTCAATGTGTTCTGTTTTGGTGGTTGTGTCTCATGACATTATATGGCACAGGGTGGGTTTTTTGTTGATGCGTCACGACTTCAAAAGAGTAGACGGAATCAGCTCTAGACATAAAATATTTGTTGTTTTTTATGCCATTTTTGAAAAAACACCATTTTGGGGGATTGGATTCTCAACCCGACTTGGGGATCTTGGATGCCTACAAACTGTTTTTAGGGTTGCTGGGGCGGAGATGCATTCAGGTGACCGCTGATGCAAAGCAATTACACATATTTACAGCTCACAATCTTTTGAATGTTTGCATTGCTGATTTTGAAATCAAGAGCATGTTAAGTACCTCAATGTATTTCCTATTCATGTGCTAATTCATGCTCTCAAGACTGTTTTGCTGACGTGGGAGGGGAACATACATTGCCACGATGATGCTTGCAGAGGTGGCAGAGAAATGTAAGAGTGAGTTTATGCCAGACGCTATATGTGCTGATTGAAAGGCCCCAGGTCTAAGTGGTTTGGAACGGCAAGAGGAACTTTAATGTATCTATTTATATTCTTAAAGTAGTTGCTGGTTGTGTGCGTTGAGGAGAAGAGGTCAAGGAGAAATGGAGCCAATTTGTCGTAATCCCCACACACAGAGCTCTGCCGAGCTTTCTGCCGAGCTCCACTGTCATCTGCATTTACAAGGGAAGACGAGAATGGCTCGAGGGAGGCTACGGAACTGCATGGCATATTCTTTGGTCTTTCTTCCCACAGTTGTTGTCCCCCCCACTTACGGGCCGTTCCCATCAATGCAGAGAGAAAATAAAAAGATAACACAAGGAATAAATACACAATGAGTAATGATAAATTGGCTATATACGTGGGGTACCAGTACCGAGTCGATCAAGCAGTTGCCGCACCAAGCTTGCACCCAGTCAAGATGCTCTCAATGGTGCAGCTGTAGAACTTTTTGATTACTGAGGGGGGAGAGGACTTGTTGTGTCCTCTTCATGACTGTGTTGGTGTGTTTGGACCATGATACAGTGAGGGGAAAAATGTATTTGATCCCCTGCTGATTTTGTACATTTGCCCACTGACAAAGAAATGATCAGTCTATAATTTTAATGGTAGGCTTATTTGAACAGTGAGAGACACAATAACAACAAAAAAATCCAGAAAAACGCATGTCAAAAATGTTATAAATTGATTTGCATTTTAGAGGGAAATAAGTATTTGACCCCTCTGCAAAACATGACTTAGTACTTGGTGGCAAAACCCTTGTTGGCAATCACAGATGTCAGACGTTTCTTGTAGTTGGCCACCAGGTTTGCACACATCTCCCACTCCTCTTTGCAGATCTTCTCCAAGTCGTTAAGGTTTCGAGGCTGACGTTTGGCAACTCGAACCTTCAGCTCCCTCCACAGATTTTCTATGGGATTAAGGTCTGGAGACTGGCTAGGCCACTCCAGGACCTTAATGTGCTTCTTCTTGAGCCACTCCTTTGTTGCCTTGGCTGTGTGCCTTGGCTGGGTCATTGTCGAGCTGGAATACCAATCCATGACCCATTTTCAATGCCCTGGCTGAGGGAAGGAGGTTGTCACCCAAGATTTGATGGTACATGGCACCGTCCATCGTCCCTTTGATGCGGTGAAGTTGTCCTGTCCCCTTAGCAGAAAAACACCCCCAAAGCATAATGTTTCCACCTCCATGTTTGATGGTGGGGATGGTGTTCTTGGGGTCATAGGCAGCATTCCTCCTCCTCCAAACACGGCGAGTTGAGTTGATGCCAAAGAGCTCCATTTTGGTCTCATCTGACCACAACACTTTCACCCGGTTGTCCTCTGAATCATTCAGATGTTCATTGGCAAACTTCAGACGGGCATGTATATGTGCTTTCTTGAGCAGGGGGACCTTGCGGGCGCTGCAGGATTTCAGTCCTTCGCGGTGTAGTGTGTTACCAATTGTTTTCTTGGTGACTATGGTTCCAGCTACCTTCAGATCATTGACAAGATCCTCTTGTGTAGTTCTGGGCTGATTCCTCACCGTTTTCATGATCATTGCAACCCCACGAGGTGAGATCTTGCATGGAGCCCCAGGCCGAGGGAGATTGACAGTTCTTTTGTGTTTCTTCTGTTGTCACCTTCTCACCAAGCTGCTTGGCGATGGTCTTGTAGCCCATTCCAGCCTTGTGTAGGTCTACAATCTTGTCCCTGACATCCTTGGAGAGCTCTTTGGTCTTGGCCATGGTGGAGAGTTTGGAATCTGATTGATTGATTGATTGTGGACAGGTGTCTTTTATACAGGTAACAAACTAAGATTAGGAGCACTCCCTTTAACCTGTTATGGCTAGGGGGCAGTATTTTCACGGCTGGATAAAAAAACGTACCCGATTTAATCTGGTTACTACTCCTGCCCAGTAACTAGAATATGCATATAATTATTGGCTTTGGATAGAAAACACTCCAAAGTTTCTAAAACTGTTTGAATGGTGTCTGTGAGTATAACAGAACTCAAATGGCAGGTCAAAACCTGAGATTCCTTTACAGGAAGTGGCCTGTCTGACCATTTCTTGAACTTCTTTGCCATCTCTATCTTTTACAAAGGATCTCTGCTCTAACGTGACACTTCCTACGTCTTCCATGGGCGCTCAGAGCCCGGGAAAAACCTGAATGTCGTCATCCCAGCCCCAGGCTGAAACACATTATCGCCTTTCTCAAGTGGCCGATCAAGGGACTGTGGGCTTAGGCGCGTGCCCTGGCCGCCCCCGTCTTTGTGATTTTTCCTCTGTTTGCCGAAAAGGAGATTCCCGGTCGGAATATTATCGCTTTTTTACGAGAGAAATTGCATAAAAATTGATTTTAAACAGCGGTTGACATGCTTCGAAGTACGGTAATGGAATATTTAGAATTTTTTTGTCACGAATTGCGCCATGCGCGCGACCCTGATTTACCATTTCGGATAGTTTCTGGAATGCACGAACAAAACGCCGCTATTCGGATATAACGATGGATTATTTTGGACCAAACCAACATTTGTTATTGAAGTAGCAGTCCTGGGAGTGCATTCTGACGAAGACAACAAAAGGTAATCAAACTTTTATAATAGTAAATCTGATTTTGGTGAAGGCTAAACTTGCCGGGTGTCTAAATAGCTAGCCCGTGATGGCTGGGCTATGTACTTAGAATATTGCAAAATGTGCTTTCACCAAAAAGCTATTTTAAAATCGGACATATCGAGTGCATAGAGGAGTTCTGTATCTATAATTCTTAAAATAATTGTTATGCTTTTTGTGAACGTTTATCGTGAGTAATTTAGTAAATTGTTAGTAAATTCCCCGGAAGTTTGCGGGGGGTATGCTAGTTCTGAACGTCACATGCTAATGTAAAAAGCTGTTTTTTGATATAAATATGAACTTGATTGAACAAAACATGCATGTATTGTATAACATAATGTCCTAGGTGTTTCATCTGATGAAGATCATCAAAGGTTAGTGCTGCATTTAGCTGTCTTCTGGGTTTTTGTGACATTATATGCTAGCTTGAAAAATGGCTGTGTGATTATTTCTGGCTGGGCACTCTGCTGACATAATCTAATGTTTTGCTTTCGCTGTAAAGCCTTTTTGAAATCGGACAGTGTGGTTAGATAAAGGAGAGTCTTGTCTTTAAAATGCTGTGAAATAGTAATATGTTTGAAAAATTGAAGTTTTTGTATTTTTGAGGAATTTGTAATTCGCGCCACGCCTATCATTGGATATTGGAGCAGGTGTTCCGCTAGCGGAACGTCTAGATGTAAGAGGTTAAGAGTGTGCTCCTAATCTCAGCTCGTTACCTGTATAAAAGACACCTGGGAGCCAGAAATCTTTCTGACTGAGAGGGGGTCAAATACTTATTTCCCTCATTAAAATGCAAATCAATTTATAACATTTTTGACATGCGTTTTTCTAGATTTTTTTGTTGTTCTGTCTCTCACTGTTCAAATAAACGTACCATTAAAATTATAGACTGATCATTTCTTTGTCAGTGGGCAAATGTACAAAATCAGCAGGGGATCAAATACTTGTTTCCCTCACTGTAGATCCTTAGTGATGTGGACACTGAGAAACTTGAAGCTCTTGACCTGCTCCACTACAGCCCTGTTGACGTGAATATGGGTATGCTCGGCCCTCCATTTCCTGTAGTCCACGATAAGCTCCTGTGTCTTGCTGACGTTGAGGTAGAGGTAGTTGTCCTGGCACCACACTGCCAGGTCTCTGACCTCCTCCCTATAGGCTGCCTCATCATTGTCTGTGATCAGGCCTACCACCATTGTGTTGTTGGCAAACTTAATGAGAGTGTTGGAGTCGTGCACGGCCACACAGTCGTGGGTGCACAGGGAGTACTGGAGGGGACTAAGCACGCACCCCTAAGTCCAGGATCCAGAGCACAGGGACTATGATGGTCTGCTTTATATAGGAATTTCAGACTGGGTAAAGGAGAGGTTGAAAATGTCAGTAAAGACACTTGCCAGCTGGTCAGCGCAAGCTCGGAGTACGCACCTTGGTAATCCGTCTGACTTGTAGCCTTGTGAATGTTAACCTATTTAAAGGTCTTACTTGCATCAGCCACGGAGAGCGTGCTCACACAGTCATCCGGAACAACTGGTGCTCTCATGGTTCAGTGTTGCTTGTCTCGAAGCGAGCATAAATGGCATTTAGCTCGTCTGGTAGGCTTGCGTCACTGGGAAGCTCGCGATTTGGTTTACCTTTTGTAATCTGTGAGAGTTGGCAAGCCCTGCAACATCTAACGAGTGTCAGAGCCGGTGTAGTAGGCTTCGATCTTAGTCCTGTGTTGAGGCTTTGCCTGTTTGATGGTTCGTCGGAGGTCGTAGCGGGATTTCTTAGTGTCCGGATTGGTGTCTCAAATGGAGGGCAGGGAGAGCTTTGTATGCGTCTCTGTGTGTGGAGTAAAGGTTGTTTAGAGTTTTTTTCGTCTCTAGTTGCACAGGTGAAATGCTGGTAGAAATTAGGTAAAATGGATTTCATTTTTCCGGAATTAAAATCACCGGACACTAGGAGTGCCGCCTCTGGATGAACTCTCTGTAAATAGTATAGTCTACAGCTTATCATGAGGTATTCTAAACCAAGCAGAACCTTGAGACTTCCTTAATATTACAGATCGTTCACTAGCTTTTGTTAACCTCTATGGGCTAGGTGGGACGCAAGCGTCCCACCCGTGGTGCACTCCATCAACAGCAGGTGCATTTCAAGAGCGGCAAATTTGAATCCAAATAAATGTCAAAATTCAAATTTTTCAAACATACAACTATTTTACACCCTTTGAAAGATAAACATCTCCTTAATCTAACCACGTTTTACGATTTCAAAAAGGTTTTACGGCGAAAGCATAAATTTAGAGTATGTTAGGACAGTACATTTACAAGAGTTGTGTGTAATGTTGTGCCAATTCAAAGACAGGCGTCACCAAAACCATAAATCAGCTAAAATTATGCACTAACCTTTTACAATCTCCAACAGATGACACTCCTAGGACATTGTGTTAGACAATGCATGCATTTTTTGTTCTATCAAGTTCATATTTATATCCAAAAACAGCGTTTTACTGTGGCGTTGATGTTCAGGAAATCGTTTCCCTCCAATAACCGGCATTCAAGTCAGCACCACAAATTAAATAATAAAAATTAGAAAACATTGGTAAAATATTATATTGTCATTTAAAGAATTATAGATTTACATCTCTTGAACGCAATCAACTTGCCAGATTTAAAAATAACCTTACTGGGAAATCACACTTTGCAATAATCTGAGCACTGCGCCCAGAAAAATACGCGTTGCGATACAGACTAGCCGCCATGTTGGGGAGATCTAAAATCGAAAATACTATGTAAATAATCCATTACCTTTGATTCTCTTCATCAGATGTCACTTCCAGGTATCACAGGTCCATAACGAATGTAGTTTTGTTCAAAAAAGCTCATCATTTATGTCCAAAAATCTCCGTCTTGTTAGCACATGATCTAAGCCCGCCGGACTTCACTTCATGAACGAGGGGAAAAAATATATTTACGTTCGTTCAAACATGTCAAACGTTCTATAGCATAAATCATTAGGGCCTTTTTTAACCAGAACATGAATAATATTCAAGGTGGACGAATGCATTCTCTTTTATAACGTATTGGAACGAGGGTACCCAACATGAACTCGCGCGCCAGGTGTCTAATGGGCCATCATCGTTCCATGGCTCTTGTTCGGTCAGATCTCCCTCCAGAAGACTCAAAACACTTTGTAAAGGCTGGTGACATCTAGTGGAAGCAATAGGAAGTGCCAAAATATTCCTCAGCCCGTGTTTTTCAATGGCATAGGTTTAAAGGTAATACAACACATCAGGTATCCACTTCCTGTCAGAAAATGTCTCAGGGTTTTGCCTGCCAAATGAGTTCTGTTATACTCACAGACACCATTCAAACAGTTTTAGAAACTTTAGGGTGTTTTCTATCCATATATAATAAGTATATGCATATTCTAGTTACTGGGTAGGATTAGTAACCAGATTAAATCGGGTAAATTTTTTTATCCAGCCGTGCAAATACTGCCCCCTAGCCCCAACAGGTTAACAGACTACCCCCCTTGAGTTTACCCAACACTACCATTCTGTCCTGCCTATGCATAGAAAAAACAGAATATTATTCACGTTCTGGTTCAGTCCAGTTTCGAGAAACATGGATATTACAGTTCTTCAGGTCCCGTTGATAGGATACTCTTGAAGGGAGCTCATCCCGTTTGTTCTCCAGTGATTGTACGTTTGCCAATAGAACAGAGGGTAGAGGAGGATTATTTACTCATCGCCATACTGCCCTACCAAGCAAAAAGGCAGTAACTGCTAATTTGGTCAAATTAGTTCATCATTTTTGCTACATTAAATACATTCTTAATCATGTGGACAAGTGTCCTGCCTCGTATTGTGTTTTGGAGAAAATGGGCGTCATGTTAGCAGTAACTATGAAAACAAGGTAAATAAAAACTTTTTCTCAGTTCCACGCTGTGAGCAGTTAATGCCTTTTTGCTTGGTAGGGCAGCATAGTTTCATAAGGGTACCTGCACATCGACCTCGATATCACTGTCTCTTTCTCTTCCGAGTGTCAGGGTTTGATCCGGGATAAGCAGTATGTCCTGTGCCACCAACTCATTGAAGTAGAAATCTTCATCCAAATCGAAGCTATTAAAAGGGTCCTGTTGGTTCCAGACTTGGTACATCGGTACCCCACGAGAGAACAGTCTGACTTGGGTTGCAATGTGGCCAACCTGTCGACAAAATTATTTCTAACAAGGTGTTTTATTGAGTGACTTCAAATATTACCTTACAGTGCCACAGCAGTAGATCACTCCTTTTGGTGAATAAGATAGACAATAAGCCATAATACCCAGATAAGCCACATGTTTTGTCTGCAAGTCATGTTGATGTATAGTCTATACAAATACACCCCTGAATGAACCTAGACAATTCCTGTGAATCCAAATAAAAAACAAATATTGAACCTTAGCTACAGTACCAGTGGGATCATGGGATATACCTTAAGCAGGTAAAATTGTAAGATCTTCATTACTTATCTAATGGGTCAGAGAACTGAAGAGGGAATGTTTTGCCAAAGTAGCTATCTCACTCAAAGGAATGACCCAGGCCTGTTTATGATAGAAGGCAAATTGCATCAGTGGAAATGAAGATGCAGCAAATATGCTGAGCTTGATTACCAAATGTGCATGTTAATCAATGCTTGGAGGAGGCCATCATTTGCATGTCAAATCATTTGACATTTCCACAAGACATTGTTACCGCAGCTGTGGATCCAACATTAGAGAAGATGAATTCATTGTAAGGCTGTTTATTTCTTTACTGAGGAGCAAGAACATCTTGTCACATTGGGAAAAATAACAAAATAAAGTGGATTGCTTACGACTTAAGCAGCTGTATGTGAGATGTTACAGCGTTGGAATGATTGGTTTCACCTGGATGTGCACTGAAACAACAACCTTTTTTGTTTGCAATCACATTTAAGATACATGTAGTTATTATTGTGGATATCCTAGTTTTCTAATTGAGATTCACTGGTTTTAGTAACCTGGACTTGGAAATAATTGGGTTCAGTTATTTTTGTGTCATAAAAAAAAGGTCATTAAGCAGACGCTCTTATCCAGAGTGACTAACAATTAGTACATTCATCATAAGATAGCTAGGTGAGACAACAACACATCACAGTCCTATCAAGTACATTTTCCCTCAACAAAGTATTTATCAGCGAAGTCGGTGCTAGTGGTAAAAGAGAAATGCTTTTATTTTTTTGCAGGAAAGAGACTGTTGGGGGGGGGGGGGTCTTGAGAGTTGTTATTTAAGATACTCTTCAAAGAGGTAGGGTTTTGGGATGTTTTTGTAATATGGGCAGAGACTACGCTGTCCTGACTTTAGGGGGAAACTTGTTCCAACATTGGGGTGCCAGGACAGAGAAGAGCTTGGCCTGGTCTGAGTGGGAGCTGCCCTGCCGTAGGGGTGGGAGGGCCAAGCGACCAGAGGTGGTGGAACGGAGTGCTCGGGTTGGGATGTAGGGTTTGAGCATATCCTGAAGGTAAGGAGGGGCAGTTCCCCTTGCTGCTCCGTAGGCAAGCACCAGGGTCTTAAAGATGATGCTAGCTTCGACTGGAAGCGAGAGGAGTCTGCGGAGGAGCTGGGTGACATGGGCGAACTTAGGAAGGTTGAATATTTATCACAGGGCCTGGTTCAGGTAAGGCCTTCATTTAATAACAGATCAAAATCCCACAGACCACACACACCACCAAACGTGCAGTCATAAAGGGGGGAATCTCCATCTTCTGTAATCTTCCAATGGTAAAGCAGCTGGGATTCTAGGTTAAGAATATATAAGGGCCTTTGCAACCAGCCAGCAACGAAGCAAATAATTTTGATTCAGCATAGCAGCCTGTTGACTTAAGAATCCTTTGAAGCTCTGAAATCCTCCTTCAAAAGTGAAGGGAAGGTACAGCTCTATTAAAAAGCAATTTAACATGCTTTACCTCATAAAGGTTGGAGAATTCCAATCTGGTGGTAACACATACACAGGCTGTGTCTCAATTGGCAACCTATTCCCTAAAAAAGTGCAACACTTTTGACCAGGGCTCAAAGGACTCTGATCAAAGTATTGCATTATGTAGGGAATAGATTGCCATTTGGGATGCACAATACAGACAGATCTCTTTATTGGCCATGTGACAGACTGTGCAATATAAAAAGAAAGCCCCTCACAGTAAGCACTTTATTGGCTTTGAAAGGTATTTTTCTGCACTCGGCTGGTTATTCACATGCGTAGAAATATGGTTGGTAAAGATAGAAAAATCAATTGGATGACTACCGGTAAATAGGCCTATATTTTGAATGAGGCTTGAGGATGTTTTAGTAATTAACAAATGGGGACTTTATTTCTTACTGTCCTTTTAATTTAAATGATTGAATGAATTCAAGATACACGTCTTTAGCTAAATTTGTATGTAAGTTTCCCAAATATTAAGAGCTGCTTATGGTTGATTCATCGAAATAAGGAGAATTATCATGAATGTTGACGCTCACTTACTATTCGAAGTAAACCATTGATAGAGCTACAGTGCTTTCGGAAAGTATTCGGACACCTGGACTTTTTCCAACTTTTGTTATGTTAGTCTTATTCTAAAATTGATTAAATAAAAAAAGGGGAAGGTTTAACTTCCAACAGGACAACGACCCTAAGCACACATCCAAGACAGTGCAGGAGTGGCTTAGGGACAAGTCTCTGAATGTCCTTGAGTGGACCAGCCGCAGCCCGGACTTCAGCCTGATCGAACATCTCTGGAGAGACCTGAAAATAGCTGTGCACGACACTCCTCATCCAACCTGACAGCGCTTGAGAGGATCTGCAGAGAAGAATGGGAGAAACTCTTCAATTACAGATGTGCCAAGCTTGTTGCGTCATACACAAGACTAGAATCGCTGCCAAAGGTGCTTCAACAAAGTATTGAGTAAAGGGTCTGAATACTTACGTAAATGTGATATTTCTGTTTTTTATTTTTAATACATTTGCAAACATTTCTAAAAAACATTTTTTTCTTTGTCATCATGGGGTATTGTGTGTAGATTGAGTAAAAAACTAAATGTGTAAAAAGTCAAGGGATCGGAATACTTTACGAATTCACTGTATATTGTTTTAAACAATTTTTTGAAACGCATCATCTAAATGGCTGCCGCTGGTAAAACCCCTCAGGTCATTATAACTGTAACACGCAGAGGGGTAGATTATCACACAATGGAGGGGGTACAGTGAATACAAATATGAGATACATATTTTAGATATAGTCAAATTTAGGTTACATGGTTGTAGAGGGCAGGAGTCTGGGTTGTCTTTGTTACAGCAGCCTCCAGTTGTGTTGTTCTCTGTTGGTGGACTTGATAATGTTGTAGAAATTCATACTGAGAGAGACTTTGTCAATTCTTCAAACAATCATCTTTATTTAATGAGGGATTGTTCTAAATTCTTCCAGGCTATCTCTATCTCGGGTCACACAGACCACATCTTGTCTATGGAATGCCGGCTTTAGGTTTTTATCACAAAGTCATTGTCAGTTCAAGCTATCTCTAGCAAAAACCCATTTCCTTGTCCATATGCCCAGACTAACTGCAGGAAGCTAGAGTGGAAACCATTCCTTTATAGAAACACAGCATTTAACAGAACATAAATGTCTTACTACACTGCTCAAAAAAATAAAGGGAACACTAAAATAACACATCCTAGATCTGAATGAATGAAATAATCTTATTAAATACTTTTTTCTTTACATAGTTGAATGTGTTGACAACAAAATCACACAAAAATAATCAATGGAAATCCAATTTATCAACCCATGGAGGTCTGGATTTGGAGTCACACTCAAAATTAAAGTGGGAAAACCACACTACAGGCTGATCCAACTTTGATGTAATGTCCTTAAAACAAGTCAAAATGAGGCTCAGTAGTGTGTGTGGCCTCCACGTGCCTGTATGACCTCCCTACAATGCCTGGGCATGCTCCTGATGAGGTGGCGGATGGTCTCCTGAGGGATCTCCTCCCAGATCTGGACTAAAGCATCCGCCAACTCCTGGACAGTCTGTGGTGCAACGTGGCGTTGGTGGATGGAGCGAGACATGATGTCCCAGATGTGCTCAATTGGATTCAGGTCTGGGGAACGGGCGGGCCAGTCCATAGCATCAATGCCTTCCTCTTGCAGGAACTGCTGACACACTCCAGCCACATGAGGTCTAGCATTGTCTTGCATTAGGAGGAACCCAGGGCCAACCGCACCAGCATATGGTCTCACAAGGGGTCTGAGGATCTCATCTCGGTACCTAATGGCAGTCAGGCTACCTCTGGCGAGCACATGGAGGGCTGTGCGGCCCCCCAAAGAAATGCCACCCCACACCATGACTGACCCACCGCCAAACCGGTCATGCTGGAGGATGTTGCAGGCAGCAGAACGTTCTCCACGGCATCTCCAGACTCTGTCACGTCTGTCACATGTGCTCAGTGTGAACCTGTTTCATCGGTGAAGAGCACAGGGCACCAGTCGCGAATTTGCCAATCTTGGTGTTCTCTGGCAAATGCCAAACGTCCTGCACGGTGTTGGGCTGTAAGCACAACCCCCACCTGTGGACATCGAGCCCTCATACCACCCTCATGGAGTCTGTTTCTGACCGTTTGAGCAGACACATGCACATTTGTGTCCTGCTGGAGGTCATTTTGCAGGGCTCTGGCAGTGCTCCTCCTGCTCCTCCTTGCACAAAGACAGATGTAGCGGTCCTGCTGCTGGGTTGTTGCCCTCCTACGGCCTCCTCCACGTCTCGTGATGTACTGGCCTGTCTCTTGGTAGCGCCTCCATGCTCTGGACACTACGCTGACAGACACAGCAAACCTTCTTGCCACAGCTCGCATTGATGTGCCATCCTGGATGAGCTGCACTACCTGGGCCACTTGTGTGGGTTGTAGACTCCGTCTCATGCTACCACTAGAGTGAAAGCACCGCCAGCATTCAAAAGTGACCAAAACATCAGCCAGGAAGCATAGGAACTGAGAAGTGGTCTGTGGTCACCACCTGCAGAACCACTCCTTTATTGGGGGTGTCTTGCTAATTGCCTATAATTTCCACCTGTTGTCTATTCCATTTCCACAACAGCATGTGAAATTTGTCAATCAGTGTTGCTTCCTAAGTGGACAGTTTGATTTCACAGAAGTGTGATTGACTTGAAATTACATTGTGTTGTTTAAGTGTTCCCATTATTTTTTTGAGCAGTGTATTTGATAAGTATATAATCGTTAACTATTAATATCAAACATCTGGTAAATACATCATTTTTCTATTACAAAAACTCTATCTTCAGATGATGTGCCATTTCCTGCCTGGACAACACCCAAAGATTTTAGTTTTCCTTGTCTGACTGACAGCCAAAGTCTAGAAAATACAACCATTTGTATACGGTAGTATACCAATTTGACAGTATCAACTGGGTTTAGACTAAAGACTGTGTTACTGGCAGAGGAGATGTCAATTCCATGTTGACTTTGGTCTGTTTGATATGAGGATTCCAGTTGAATATCAGTTTCTATTAAATATTAGCACATTACCTGCACAGACTAGGATTTAGGATTAGGAATTGAACACGGGCCTCCCTAGCGGCGCAGTTCTAGCTGTGCCACTAGAGATTCTGGGTTCGAGTCCAGGCTCTGTCGCAGCTGGCCTTGACTGGAAGACCCATGGGGCGGCACACAATTGGCCCAGCATTGTCCGGGTTAGGGGAGGGTTTGGCCGGCAGGGATGTCCTTGTCCCATTGGGCACTAGCGACTCCTATGGCGGGCCGGGTGCAGTGCACGCTGACAAGGTCGCCAGGCGCACGGTGTTTCCTCCGACACGTTGGTGCGGCTGACTTCTGGGTTAAGTGGGCATTGTGTCAAGAAGTAGTGTGGCTTAGTTGGGTTGTGTTTCGGAGGACGCACGGCTCTCAACCTTCGCCTCTGCCGAGTCCGTACGGGAGTTGCAGTGATGAGACAAGACTGTAACTACAAATTGGATACCACGAAGTTAGGGAGAAAAAGGGGTACATTTATTTTATAACATTTAAAAAATAATAATAATAATAATTTAAGAAATTGAATGGAGCCATGCCATGTTAAACAATAAGCAGTCAGATTAAGTTCTACAGTGACATGACTACTTGCATTCCGTTCCTCAACTAAAGAATACTTTTTTTTAACTCCACAAAGATTCACCCCTAATTTGATTTACTACAGCACAAGTGAACCAAAACGCAAGCTGTGTTTGAATACCCATGCTAACATACTGCATACTACATACTTAATGAGTATATACTACATACTATTAGTGACCCGTTTCAGGAAACTAGGCGTATGTCATGGGTCACTACTTCACAGGAGAGCCGTTTGAACGTAAACTTTTTTTTTTTAATCAAAATGTTTTTTTTAGGGCAGAAATGCCTTCTCGAACATGTGAACCTTCGTGTGCCTTAATAAAAAACTTGTATTCCATCTGTAAATACAAATACATTTTGTTAAATTACGAGCCTAGATTGTTTAGCCACAGAAAAAAACATCAACCTTCCCGCTTGCCATGATTGGCTGAGATGATGAGTGGGCTGGACATGCCAAGAGATGAGTTTGGATTGGTCTGCCATAAAGCACGCTTCTGTCTATTTGAGTTGGTCAGTATGTGTATGGTAATCCTGTCTTTAAAAAATGTATCACGTAATTAAACTTAACAAAAGACTACAGTATGCAAGTATCCATTTCAATAGAACATCACCATAACAACTGTTTCAGAGCACTCTCGTCTGAGTGTACCAGAGCACAGAATAACTGATGAATTTACGAATGCTCAATACTGGTTGAATATTGGCCGGTGTCAGTAAACGTTGGCAAAAAAGTGTCATTAAATTGTTGCCAGGAGCACAGTTTCAGTCACTAATTCTCTGGATAACATGAAAACAGCCTAATCAGCTCTGCTAGGGCGAGTAAAATGGTCAGAGTTTGGATGGGGGCTAAAGCTTAAGATGATTCTTATGGCATTGGTTCACACTGACCGTGTGCAGAGTGACTTGACACAGCAACGGCCCAAGCAAGTTGTACATACAAAACGGAAACGACACAGGACATCTTATTTAATGACAGGGGTTGCAGTCTGCCGTGAAGCATTCATCCATGTATACGGGTAAGAGTCTAGCTACAGTTTCAGATATTACGTTTCTAATTTTGTCAGGAAGTTTGTTTTCATTGCAAGTTAAAGCTTACTGTTAGTTAGCTAGCTGAAGTTAGATGGCTGGCTTGCTAGCTAACATTATGTTTATGATCTTTGTGTATTAATGTTATCTCAGAACGTAATTTCGCATTGTTAGTTAGACTAATGTTAGCTAGCTAACTAGCTAACATTGAACCTGTTTGGGTAACTTTAGCTAGCTATGACAATCGGTTTGACTTGCTAGTACTCTATGGATTGGGATTATGGTTTGTTGTTTATCTAGCTAGCTACATGTCTAAACAAAATACCCCAAGTAAAAGCTTACTGTTAGCTAGCTAGATGACGTTAGATGGCTGGCTCACTAGCTAACATAACATTACTACACACATATCATACACGTAATGTTAGCTAGTGAGCAGCCATCTAGCTAACAGTAAGCTTTTACTTGGGGTCTTTTGAAATGACATTCTGAGAACATTACTACAAACAGATCATAAACGTTATCTCAGAATGCTGTTTCACATTGCTAATTATAGCTTAATGTTAGCTAGCTAACATTGATCCTATTTGGTTACCTTTAGCTAGCTATGACAATCGGTTTGTATTGCTAGTACTCTATGGATTAGGATTATAGTTTATTGTTTAGCTAGCATGTCTTAACAAAAGACCACTTCGCCAGATGGTTACATGACCCATCAAGTTAGCCAGGTGTGTCTGATGGTGATTACGGCTATCTATTGTATAATAATGCCCAAATATTTGTATCCGGAATTTGTCTTTCAGCATCAGTAGGACACGCCTGACTCTCCTCCACCAGTCATACAAGGAGAATGGTCTAATACCTCATCAAACAGAGAGCTGGCCCAAGCAAGCACAGGTTACACCTGAAGCATGAGGACATGAGTGAGTGGTGAACTTCATCAACAACTATGCAGAGGATAATGCAATAATATTACCAGGATACCACCCAGGACACAAACACATTGGTGAAAAGCTGCCATCCATGTGACAAAAGCAGCAGTGTGGCGTCTCTACAAGGAATCGATGACAACACTTGGTATGTAAAGCAAAAACAACACGTTTCGATTATTTTATTGACCTCCAACATGATTGGCACTACTTTTATTGATCTCACATTATTTCTGTATTTTCCATAGATACGTGTAGTCGGGCTGTGTTATTATTTTAGTTTCCAGTTGAGGGCTCCCGAGTGGCGCAGCGGTCTAAGGCACTGCATCTCAGTGCTAATGGTGTCACTACAGACACCCTGGTTCGAATCCAGGCTGTAGCACAACCGGCCGTGATTGGGAGTCACATAGGGCGGTGCACAATTGGCCCAGCATTGTCCGGGTTTGGCCCGTGTAGGCCGTCATTTGTGAATAAGAATTTGTTCTTAATTGACTTGCCTAGTTAAATAAAGGTTAAATACAAATGTTTCTGTATGCAGTGCTGCTGCTTTGCACATTTGTAGATAATTGAAACTTACCTGATAATGAAGCATTAAAAAATGATTTTACGTTACATTTTTTTTTCATTAAGTTATCTTAATGTTATTTTGTTGTTTGCAGGTGCACTATCCTTCTGCCCCTATGCAGCCAGGTACTATATACTTTTTAACTCCTCGCAAAAGCAGTGGCCAAAACAAGAACAAGTTTGTGCTCTGGTATTGTGCCTGGTGCACAATACCAGAGCACAAGCTCCACCACAGTCTGGACCTTCACTTCCTGATCACAGGCCACACCAAGTTTGCCCCCGACTGGTGCTTCGGCCTCATCAAGCAGCGCCTCAGAAAGACCAGAGTGAACACTTTCTCTGAGATCGCTGGTGTTGTCAAGAACAGCACTGTGACAGGGGTCAACATCCCACAGCTGGATGGACTGGAGGATGGTACGGTGCTGGTGAAAAGCTATGGCTGGCAACATCACCTGACTCTGTGCTTTCAGGCCACTGCCACAGTTCAAGCAGTACCAGCACTTCAGGTGAGTATCATTTTCATTGCTTTGTATGAGGTTATTCTTATCTAATCTTGATGTTGTGCAAGGTTGTAATGTCTTCTCATTTTTTTTGTTATTTCCTGTTTTACAGCTTCGATGCTCTGGAGCCTGGTGTTGTTGTCGCCAAGGAGTGTTCGGACTCAGTTATCAGCACTATCTGCAGTGCCTCTATTCAAATGACTCTCTCCTAACCAGTGGCGATTTTAGCATGTAAATCTTGTTGGGGCAAACAAGTGGGATGCATGCCAGCAAAGCCACTACACATAAAAATATGGCAGACTTGCTTAAACAAATGTGGCATAAGGGGACCACAAGCGGATAAGAGGCAATCCGTAATTTCGAATTACGACAACGGACATAGTCAATATAACTATTTGTTCAGCACTGTTGAAATGTACAGCGACAGAATTCAGAACATGGGCCGTTCTTACAGTGTACTCCCTGTACACATCAGAACCGTAGGATAAATAAATGGGCCATATAAACAGACAATGAAAGCTCTTAGAATATTCAGGTTATAGGTGAAAATAGATCAATTTATTAGGGTGAGGCGCATTGAACGCCGTTTGGGTATTTGCGTGTCAAAAAATATACACGTCATATAACACTGATTGACGCGTTAAATAAGCTTTTAATTTGACACTTCAAATAACACAATTATATTATAGAATGTTGTGTGTGCTGAATCTGCATGTGCAAGCCTAGCATCACAACTACCATCAGTAGCACTGTCAAAGCTGTACAAAAAAAGGTAGCCAAACAAGCACACACCGGGCCACGAACAATGTGTTTACAATACCACGTTGGTGAAAATAGGCAAAATTATTAGGGTGAGGCACATGGGCTACTAACAGCTTACTACAAAACATATGTAACAGTATAGCTTCCATCCTTCTCCTCGCCCCAACCTGGGCTTGAACCAGGGACCCTCTGCACACATCAACAACTGACACCCTCGAAGCATCGTTACATATTGCTCCACAAAAGCTGCGGCCCTTGCAGAGCAAGGGGAACAACTACTTCAAGATCTCAGAGCGAGTGACGTCACCGATTTCAAACGCTATTAGCGCGTACCCAGCTAACTAGCGAGCCATTTCACACCGGTTACACATACACTTAGTATTACATTCTTAGCTACGGTATACATTTCTCCCTTGCATATTACATAATTTATGCAGCAGCATACAATACATTTTTGGACTCACCTTGTGAAGGTGGCGCAGCAGTCCTTTGTTGCAAATTTTGTCATCAAAATATGTCATAAAAGTCAGGAATTCTCTGGAACTCGGGGGGAAAAAACACAGCCACTCCATTGAATAGCAGGCTAACGTTAGTGGTTTCTTTGCAACACTTGCAGTTAGCCACTGATTCCTTCCAAATGACTCATTGTTGAATTTGCGATTTCCAATTTGTTGTGTAATCTTTATGTACAATGGCTGATGAGCGCCGATACATTTTATATATAATTTCTCATAATTTATATTCATATGACAAGGATTAAAAAGGATTTGCCAGTAGTTTGTCGACTTGATGACAACTGATGATGACTGCTAGCTAAGACTTTGAAAGTAAGACGTTGACATGATCAGTCCAATCAAAGCTACTGTAGATAAATTGACATCAAATCACATTCTATCTGTGGCCAATGACCTTGAGCCTTATTGGATGGGCATTTCTAATATAACTCTATGGCAGAACCCAAGGGGCAAACATTTTCGAGCCCTAATCTTAGAATTGGGGATGACATACTGTCCCATGAGTGACAGAAAACTGAGCCAATCAGGTGCAACGCTCTATATTTTCTGCTGGCTAGCCCCACCACCACAGAAAGCGCTGAGCTAGGCTGAAACACCTGCATTTTGGAGCTGCCTTACTCAAGAAAGCAAAATAGAGACCATATTTCTATGCAGCTTCATTAACTCAGACATTTTTGTTTTTTGCATTGTTTGCAAACTGATATGTGACACGTATTAATGCCAAAATAACAAGCAAAACAGGCAAGACTCCTCCCCCAAAAAATGATAATTACTTTTTACCTAAAAGTGTGGTGCTCAAAACACCCACCTGACATGGATGATGGGTCGCCACTGCTCCTAACACACACGCCATTAGACCATCACTAGCACTTTAGAGTCTACTGCCTATATACATAGACTTGAAATCTCTGGCCACTTTAATAAATGGAACACTAGTCACTTTAACAATGTTGAAATATTTTGCATTACTCATCTCATATGTATCACACTGTATTCCATTCTATTGTACTGTATCTTAGTCTATGCCGCTCTGACATTGCTCATCCATATATTTATATATTCTTAATTCCATTCCTTCACTTGGATTTATGTGTATTGGGTACATGTTGTGAAATGGTTAGATATTACTTGTTAGATATTACTGCACTGTCGGAGTTAGAAACACAAGCATTTCGTTACGCTCGCAATAACATCTGCTAAACACGTGTACGTGACCAATAAAATTTGATTTGGTACGTTGCTGCTACTATCTTTTTTTTATCCTGCTGCTCAGCCACTTTACCCCTGATTGTATGCATATAACTACCTCATCTATCACTGATATTGTTCTTGTACATACTGTATATTTTATTGATATTGACACTTTCCGATATTGCTACTATGCAAGTACCCATTTGGCTGTACGGTTTACACCTTCTGTAGAGACCCATCCACTTGGCAAGATGTGTCTGGGGGTTATAGCATGTATTTCACATGACCCATCAATTTTGACAAGTGTGTCTGGGTAAGCGTCATCTAATATTTATGAAATATGTTTATCTGGACTTTTTAATCTACTCACTGTTTAGCACATGACCTCACGTGAATCCTTAAAAAAATGGGTGGGGCTGGCTTAACCCTTTCACGCGTGAGTTCCAAATATCTCTAACGGTCGCCCCAGCGTGAGTTTTTTTATGCACGTGATGTTCGAACATTCTCTCCATTCCAGGATGTGATTGTTACATAAACAACAACACTGAATGGCTCAGAGTGGGAGTGAGAGGTTACCGTGATTGACTGCCTAAACGCGCAATTTGTTATCAATAAATCACTATCAGAAAATGTTTTGTGTGGTATTATTGATATATTTACTATTTTATTTACGTTTTTCAATTACCCGTGATAAATCATGCGTTCCGATTTTTGCATAAATTGTAAAGGGCGCATAGTATGTGTGTAAAATAATGTTTTGAAGGTTGTACTGATTATGATGAGCTAAGCTAATTCCAGCTTTGTGTATGGAGCCATGTTTGTTGACATACAATGCATTCTGGGTTTCACTTGATCGTCTGTCACACCAAAGATGCTATAACAAAATGAGGTGAGTAAGGGTTCACTCATTTTTTGAGAACTTCAGGAACTGAATGTGGGATGTGAATGATGGTAGACCACACCCCTTCAACTCATCTTGTCTTCTCTTATTATCTTCGGTTTCTGTGAGGTAAAAGAGCATGGCTGCGCGCTGAAACTAATCGTCGGATTACTTTCGATTTCTAGAAAGTGTTTTACTCAATTATTTTGATCAACGGTGAGCTCACCCGTGATGTGATTAATTGTACATAGTAATTGCTATTAGCTAATTCATAGTGTAGTTTATGTCAGCCGAGAGTTCGAAAATATGACCGCTTGTGTTGCGTCAATCTTTCCTCAGCGCTAGGACAAATGTAGCCTACATTTTTCCGGTTAGGATGATTGTGTTATGCTATAGATACTTCTGTGAATATCTGAACATTGCATCCAAAAATAAACTGCTCACATTCTGGACATAACTTTGTAAGGACTGTGTTTGTGTAAATAGTTTCTGAAAAAAGTGTGGCCAGCTCAAATGTTGATTGTTGCGTCATTCGAAACTGGCCGTTCTAAATGAGCGTTCTAAATGAGTGTTCTAATCACACGGGGTGTGATCGTACGCTTCAGGAACCACTGTAGAACGATCACACCCCGTGTGATGGTACGTGTGAAAGGGTTAAGAGGGTGTGAACAATGCTGAATGGGTGTAGACAAAGGAGAGCTCTCCAGTAGGTACCAAACTATTCAAAGACCATTTTCTCAAAAGTGAGTTTACAAGTTTATCAACTTTCAAAGCAGAATTACTTTCCCATTGTTCCTTAAAAATGCAGTGTATTATATACAATTTTGTAGCTCTGAGTCTCTACTTTTATCCATTGTTAAAAAACACCATTTCAAATGTTGCTACAGTACATAAGACCGAATTCAACTGTGGATGACCCTGTCCTTCATCCTCTCTGTGGGTATACAGTATGTGTTGGTGTGTGTCTAGGGGGGAGGGGAGACTCAGTGACAAGTCATCAACGCTTTAGACATTCGTCTGACTTGTCGACTAAAGCGGCAGGTGTCCGGGTGACATTTGACACACATTTAGTTCTCAAATTGCCATCAAATTCTAAATGGGGTTTCAGCATTTTAGGGAGTGGCACGTGCTTACACAGTGCAGTCCATTCTATTTCCAGTGGCTCCCTAAATAATATGATTATGTGTTGCATGTATATTTGTGCTGACTGTTTCCTTTTCGTGTTCTGCAAGGGTTCCATAAAGACAAGATTAGGCCTTGCACAGCACTCTTCTCAAATAGTGTTCAAAGGCAATCAATACATCAGCCACGAGGTGAATTGTCTCGTTTGCATTTTTCAGATACTGAACAGAAAACCAATTACACAAGGATCCTCTCGAAATTAATTAATTTTTTTACTTGTCTTCTTGGAAATAGAAATCCTTGAAAGTTAAAAAGGAAGAAAGAGACAGAGGAAACAAAACGTGTCCGTTGATGTCAAAACACGAGGACACCTCTCTTTGGTTTGGCAGACACTTGCTGGAGAGATGAAAAGCGTCACATGTGGGGGACATTCTATTTGGTAGTCCGACATGATACTTCCTCAAAGAAAGATGTGGAACATACTTATGCCTTGGCCACGCACAGTGCCTCATTTCAATGTAGCTTACAATATCACTATATTTCCATGTCTTATTAAAATGCAGTTGTGCCGGATGTACGGTATAAGGAAGTATGCCTAGTGGCAGTGAAAAGCACCGTATTGGACGATGTTCATGGCTAATTCACTTATGATTTGCAGCTGGTGGCAGGTCCAGAGGGATATAGAAAGTGGAAGAAATTGTAAGGCTTGCTTCATTTCAGAACATCCCTTCTAGTATAGCAGCTCGCTGCTCAACACGCTCCCTTTCACACTTTGACCGTTTTTAGGTTAAGGGTTTTTTCTGGTGCTTCTGCTTTTCGAAAATCTTTTCATTTGAAAGACTGGTTTCAGAGTCTTTATAGGTTAGAATTTCAGTGCTTTTGAGTGGAGAGCAGGTGCAAAGTAAAAGCTGAGATATGTGTGTTCTTGTAAGACACTCCTGATAGTTGCTGGCTGTTTCTCGTTGCTTTGGATCTGCACTCAGCAACGATCAAGGTCATGCTTTTCAGGGACGTATCTTCAGATCACAGCTGTGGTTTGCAGCAATGGTTTGCTGTGTCTGTGCCAAATACTATTTTGTGTGTAAAAGCACATATTTATGATTTGTAGAAATTGTTTCATTATTAACCATAGTAGTATTTAGTGTACTTGTTTCTTTCTTCTTACCCCTCCACTTGAGTAGTCCTTGTTCTAGCTTAACTTTTCTGACTGTAATGATGGTGAGCAGTCTACGATGGCCTTCAGTTGCACCCATGGCCCAAACAGCAAACTGAGGCCTATTTAATACACTATCTTCCTTCAAGGTGGAATAACTCCTGTAACACAGTCACATTTTGATTGAGGTTGTGGTTGAATAGCTCTGGCCTTTGTTCAGTCCACTGTACCAGCAGTGAATGCCTTTAAGGGTAAACAGTAATGTCAGGAAAGGTTATCTTTTTCTGTGTGTTCCTTCACTTTACAGAGGCTTGCTTATAGGTTATAGGAAATGCTCTGATGTAGTTATCTCAGCACTAGCTTGATATGAGATTCAAAGGAATACCTTCCTCGCACCTGTCATATTTACAGTATTTTATATTTCTATAGTATAGTCATCTTTATCGTTAAATCCAAATTCTGAGTAACAAAGATTCTATAATACTTTTTGGTTAAAATGCTCAAACAGAAACAAATAGCAAGCGAGTGTAATTTTCTCTGTTTTGCAGTGCCCCCCACAATCATCAACCTGTCGAAGGGCATTGTGGTCAACGAAGGCTCCAACGTCACGCTGATGTGCCAAGCCAGTGGCAAACCAGAACCCTCGTTTACCTGGAAACTCCTCTCTCCCTCAGGTAAGACACCAGTCTCTCTGTGCATCCAAATAGTCATCAATAAAATACAATTGTGTTTGTTGCTTATGCCTGCCCATACCATAACCCCACCACCACCATGGGCAACTCTGTTAACAACGTTCGCATCAGCAAACCGCTCGCCCACACAACGCCATACACGCTGTCTGTCTGCCATCTGCCCAGTACAGTTGAAACCAGGATTCATCCGTGAAGAGCAGCGTGCCAGTGGCCATCGTAGGTGAGCATTTGTAAACTGAAGTCGGTTTTTACCCGAACTGCAGTCACATAAAGTCCCTGGTGTGGACAAGTAGCACACAAATTAGCTTTCCTGAGATGGATTCTGACAGTTTGTGCATAAATTATTTGGTTGTGCAAACCCACAATTTCATCAGGTGGCTGGTCTCAGACAATCCCGCAGGTGAAGAAGCCGGATGTGGAGATCCTGGGCTGGTGTGGTTACACGTGGTCTGCGGTTGTGAGGCCGGTTGGACATATGGCCAAATTCTCTAAAACAATGTTGGAGGTGGCTTATGGTAGAGAAATTAACATTAAATTCTCTGGCAACAGCTCTGGTGGACATTCCTGCAGTCAGCATGTCAATTGCACGATCACTCAAAACTTGAGATATCTGTAGTATTGTGTTGTGTGACAAAACTGCACATTTTATAGTGGCCTTTCATTGTCGCCAGCACAAGGTGCACCTGTGTAATGATCATGTTGTTTAATCAGCTTCTTGATATGCCACACCTGTCAGGTGGATGGATTATCTTGGCAATCTTGCTCAATAACAAGGATGTAAACAAATGTGTGCACAACATTTGAGAGAAATAAGCTTTATGTGCTATGGAAAATGTCTGGGATCTTTTATTATCTATCTCTCTCTAGCTCTATTTTTCTCACACTCTTTCTCTCATTCCCCAGCTCTCTCTCACTCTCTCTTTCCCCCCAGTCTGTCACCTTGACATTAGGTAGCCCCAATGACACTTAGTGAACTGTATCCTTCTCCTTTCTAAGTAGCTCATTATCTGTCTACTACCTTTTCCCTAATCACCATTAACCACTAATGATATGTATAGAAATAAATTGCTGTCAATGCATTTGGGATAATTAATTAGGATAATTGGAAAGATGTAAATGTTTTGGAGGCAAGTGAGTGACTGAATACATTTCAGTATGAAGCGTCGTTGCAAAGACAAACGTGCCACAGTTGGGGATGTCTGAGTACATGTTCACCGAGTGGATTTGGAGAACTGTGCTCACACATACCGCTATCTCATCAAGAGGAGGCAAAACCGCATGTTTGTCTGCCTGTCTCCCTATCTATATTTCTATGCTTCACTTAATCAGGAAGATGATGCTTGCATTTGTAATGAGCTACATTTCACGTGGAGACAATTGTGTGACAGTTTCCTCCCCTCTCTCTCTCTCCTTTTGTGTTGCTACAAGGATTGCGGAATTGAAATGTTAATACGACAAGGATGTGACTGGCCCTGTATTTTAGGAGATAAGTGAGGAATTGCTTTGATGGGTCTCCATTTGCCACACACAGCGGTGTCTTCAGAGGAGCCATAATTGCAGCCCGGGTGGCTAAAAAAGAGCCACTGTCACTTGTTGCGCCAGTACCCCCTGAATACATTGAAGACATATGAACATTTACGCAATTACCGCCTCCTTCGGTGTCAGCATGTATAGAATGGAGAAAGTGCTGAAACAAGCCTTTAGTCTGTGAGTTTTGTCATTTGGTAGGTAGAGGTTGATGTGCATGCAGCGTGTTAGGGGGTGAGTATGGAGGTAAATATAGCTCATTTGAACCCTTTATGGCTGTTATCTCAGAGACAAGTTTTATGTTTTGTATCTGTGGTTGTTGGGTAGAATTTTGAAAACATTTTGGTTATTTGATTTGGCAACCCCGTTCCCATGAGTTCCTTCCTGGGTGTAGGTCTTCTCTACTGTATGCAGTAGCTACACTATATATACAAAAGTATGTGGACACCCCTTGAAATGAGTGGACTCGGCTATATCAGCCACACCTGATGCTGACACGTGTATAAAATTGAGCACACAGCCATGCAATCTCCATAGACAAACATTGGCAGTAGAATGGCCTTACTGAAGACCTCAGTGACTTTCAACGTGGCACCGTCATAGGATGCCACCTTTCCAACAAGTCAGTTTGTCAAATCTCTGCCCTGCTAGAGCTTCCCTGGTCATCTGTAAGTGCTGTTATTGTGAAGTGGAAAGGTTTAGGAGCAACAACGGCTCAGCAGCGAAGTGGTAGGCCACACAAGCTCACAGAACACGACCACCGAGTGCTGAAGCGCGTTGTCGTGTAAAAATCATCTGTCCTCGGTTGCAACACTGGAAGCAATCCGCATAAGAACTGTTAGTCTGGAGGTTCATGAAATGGCCGAGCAGCCTCACACAAGCCTAAGATCGTCAAGCATCGGCTGTAGTGGTGTAAAGCTTCTGCCATTGGACTCTGGAACAGTGGAAACGCGTTCTCTGGAGTGATGAATCACGTTTCACCATCTGGCAGTCCGACGGACGAATGTGGGTTTGGTGGATGCCAGGAGAACGCTACCTGCTCCAGTTTGGTGGAGGCGGAATAATGGTCTGGGGTTGTTTTTCATGGTTCAGGCTAGGCCCCTTAGTTCCAGTGAAGTGAAATCTTAATTACATTCTAGACGCTTTGTGGCAACAGTTTGGGGAAGGCCCTTTCCTGTTTCAGCATGACAATTTCCATACAGAAATGGTTTGTCGTGATCGGTGTGTAAGAACTTGACTGGCCTGCACAGAGCCCTGACCTCAACCCCATCGAACACCTTTGGGATGAATTGGAACGCCGACTGTGAGCCAGGACTAATCGTCCCACATCAGTGTCCGACCTCACTAAAGCGATTGTGGCTGAATGGAAGCAAGTCCCCGGAAGCAATGTTCCAACATCTAGTGGAAAGCTTTCCCAAAAGAGTGGAGGGTGAGCTAATGCTTGTGAACAATACTGTAACTACACTTGATTGTTACCACATTGCATCAGCATTTGCCATGCACTTATGGGAGATGTTTTGCTCATTATTCACAAACCTGATCAACTTGTAGATTTGACAGTCTAGCTATAAATGTATTCATACCTGTCACAGATTATTGTGAAATAGGCAAGCTACTTATTTTAAGTTTATGACATGCACATGAAATAGTAAAACATTTTGTGTCCACCACACGATTTTCTTCATACCGAATTCATGTCCAGTACACAATTTCTGTGTTCACCACAAACATCTCTCCTATTGTTTCTGTCTTTTAAGTAACCTACTGCCGTTATTTGTGAATGAAATGCACTATATACAAAATCTTGTGGTGGACATTGTGTGCTCTTGAGATATTGAACATTATGAGTACTACCCTCTTATCTAAATCTGAAGAGAATAGAAAAACCGGCATGGGACACTTGCAACGTGGCGACTTGTTGCTAGGTCTTTGGTGTCATGACATTTTGTCAGCCGGTGATTGTCAAGCAAATAACTACTGGTTTCACGGTAATTGACCGTTAATTAACATAAACACGCTAAGCATCTCCTGGCTTCCATGCAACGCCTACAAGCCACAGAGGCAGATTATCATTTACTTTTTGTTTAATAAATCAATTTATTATAGCCTACACCATCCCAATAAATCCATTATTTCTTTTAGACCGGTCTAAAGACACATGATATGAAGAACATTTTGCCTATTTCAGTAGAACAGAATAGCATACTCTGACTTGTCCTTATTTTAGACCTTGATATGGCTATGCCATATGGCTGTGGGCTACACAAGTTAATTTAGTAGACAAGATTAGCTTAGAATTCCGTGGCATTATTTTTTATTATTTTATGGTGTGAAGATTACAATTGAACATAGCTGAGTAAAATAGAAAGGATATTTTCTCCAAAGGAGAAAGGAAGTGCACATATATTCAAGGAAGTGCACATATGTGGCTATTCTGTGTTGAGCGGTTAACAAAGTCGAGATAGTGACTGCATTGTCTTTTTATTTACCTTTACACCAAGATGACACTTGGCTGTTTTTTTCCATTTACAGGTAAGGATCTTAATTTGATCACCCTGTTGCAGGATAACTTTACTGCAACGTAGGACATTAAAAACATGTCATGTATTTTAGGTTTAAAAAGGCTTCTGAAGTTTGATTTCCACTTTGAAATTTCAGACTTCATTTTCCCGTTGTCCATTAATTATAATCCTCATAATAATTCACATTTCCTGTTGCTGCAGGATTATTTTCCTGCTGTAGCAAACTGCTTCAAATTAAGATCCTGGACTTCCTGACGGGCCGCCCCCAGGTGGTAAGGGTAGGCAACAACATATCTGCCACGCTGATCCTCAACACTGGGGCCCCTCGGGTGCGTGCTTAGTCCCCTCCTGTACTCCCTGTTCACCCACGACTGCGTGGGCAAGCATGACTCCAACACCATTATTACGTTTGCTGACGAAACAACAGTGACCTGATCACCGACAACGAGGAGACGGCCTATAGGCCTATAGGACAACAATCTCTATCTCAATGTGAGCAAGACACAGGAGCTGATAGTGGACTATAGGAAAAGGAGGGCCGAACAGGCCCCAATTAACATCGACGGGGCTGAAGTGGAGCGGGTCGAGAGTTTCAAGTTCCTTGGTGTCCACATCACCAACAAACTATTATGGTCCAAACACACCAAGACAGTTGTGAAGAGGGCACAAACACACCTTTTCCCCCTCAGGAGACTGAAAAGATTTGGCATGGGTCACCAGATCCTCAAAGTTATTCAGCTGCACCATCGAAAACATCTGACCAGTTGCATCACTGCCTGGTATGGCAACTGCTCGGCATCTGACCATAAGGCGCTACAGAGGGTAGTGCGTACGACCCAGTACATCATTGGGCCAAGCTTCCTGACATCCAGGACCTAAATACTAGGCGGTGCCAGAGGAAGGC